>NC_083739.1:2755813-3122688 GCF_033458585.1 Syngnathus typhle
GGCTTAGAAATGGATGGTTATCGCAACCACAAAATTGCGACTACTCAAAGTGTTTGATTTTTCCTTTGAACAAGCTTTTGATACTTGATGAGTGAGCTCACTCGGATCTCTGCTTAATGCATGATTGTGTCGGTGGTCTATGCCAGCAATTCTCAAAGACTGGCACTGGTATCTCTCTGTCTCTGTCTGTCTGTCTGTCTGTCTGTCTCTCTCTGTCTCTCTGTCTGTCTGTCTGTCTCTCTCTCTCTCTCTCTCTCTCTCTCTCTCTCTCTCTCTCTCTCTCTCTCTCTCTCTCTCTCTCTCGCTGTCTATCGAGCTAGCTAACTATCAAGCTAGCCATCTGTCATTTTAGTTCGATAGCAAGCTAATGTTTAGGTACATTTATTATCAAACTTTTGTGTGCAATACATTTGAATTGAATCATTATTTGAATGCATTTTTCTTCTATTTAAGAATAGTGTTCAAATCTCTGATCGACACCGTCAGTCACATTGACTCTTAGGTTGATGTTTCTATTTTGGATGGGTTTTAATTGTTTGTTTTACTCGCCACTACAAAGTCGAACCGGGGAATTAATATCACCTTCACACTATTTGTTCGGTATTTTTCTCATGATCTATTCTGTTTTTGATCCGTTTCTTTCTTCTTAGTTGAGAAAAAAAAGAAAATCATAGCTTGTTTGAACGTCATTTATTTGGAAGAAAATGTTAATGAAGGTTAATTGGAAATATGGACTCACGTTTCAGCAGGATCAATCGCAAATTGCACATTTGCTATTTTTATGTCCAGTTGTGCACAGTTTTGGGTTGCCTTCTTTTTCTGATGCGATTCTTTTCCCATTGTGTCCACAGTTCCCCCGGTTCTGTCCGTTACCCAACAGTCATTCAACGCCACCGCCGACTACCAGGAGTCCGTCACCTTTACTTGCATCACCTCCGGATCGCCCGACCCTGTGGTAACATGGCACAGGTATGTTCCACTCTCCAGAAAAACATTTTGCGTCCCATTCACGGAAATCTCACAGCAGCTCTTGAATTTGTGTTCCCAACTGCGTCAATACTTCCTGCAGGTAAAACAAGGAGCTGCGGCACGGCACGCTGGTTATAGATCAAGTCGATAAACCTTTGAATTGATATTCCGTCCTCGCGCACAAGCCTTCCCCCAGCCGTCTAGTAATAGCACACGCTACTTTGGGAGCGGGGGTGTGAAAATGAGCGCCTGGAGAGCCTTTGACACCGCGCTGTCAGCTTTGCACCTAGTGCTCCGAAAATGAGCTCATAGAAAAGCAGCCATTTCCACATGAGGGTCTATTGATAAAGGTGCTTGTTTCCTGTGGCGTGCTTAATTCTTTGATGCGGCGGATTCATCCGAGCCGGCTTAGCGTTGATAATTGTTCCACATGTCTATGCTGCAGCGTGTCGATGTCATGCTTGCCATACGTCGTCAGGCATGGACGGCACTGTTTAAAAGTCAAAAATGGCTTCCTCCAAAGACTGATTGGCGCAAACGGTCAAGGATTGACAATGGTAACACGTTGACGTCTGCATTCCATACTTATGCTAGCCTTGCATTTTGTCATTCATGAATGTTCAAATATTATGCATCAGGATTGAATGGGATGAAGACAATTGTGCTGCCGCTGCCAGCTGTGCCTACGTCTTCCAATTTCTTTTTTGTTTTGGGGGGGTCTTGGACTGATTGGTTGAATAAAACGGTGCGCTGCCTCAGCAAACTTGGGCTGACCAGCTCCTTGCGGACCGATTACATTACAGCCGTTCATTATTAACAAGTCAGGCTCGCTCGTATACATACATATGTCGACCCGAACTATTTCCACTCGAAAGAAATGGTCTGAAAAAAAACATCCGGGCTTTCATTTTGGACATGTCTTGTCAACAATTATTGTACGATTATTATTATATCCATTATTATAATAGCAAGTAATAGCAGACGATGTGGGGACAGAACAATCATTCAATCGGTTTGTTTGAAAAACAACAACAAAAACGGAATTCATCATATTGGGATGTACAGCAACCCTTACAGCATGGCCGTTGTTTTTCTCCATTTTGTTCTTTTTCATATTCTTCATTTTTTCATAAAAAAAAATCATATAGCTATTCTATTTTTTTTTTTGTAAGACCTGTGAACATGGATTTGTGTTGTGCTTTGTTGTAAGGCCTTAGATGTGTTTATAAACACACACACGCAAACGCTGGCAGTTCACATTTTCTACAGATGTGATACAAAAGCCGTACCAAAAAAAAAGTCATTGTGAGAAAATTGGCAAAAAACAACTTTTTCCCAGGAGTCAAAAGACAAGTGAGCTTAGGAAATGGAAGCCGCCTCACACTGTGACGTGCGTGCGAGCGATGAAGATTATCAACGGCGTATTCCACGCCACAGCCGAGGGCCGCCGGCAGCCGAGTGTAGCCAATACACGTCAGCCTTGACAGACAACGCACTCCCTGAGCAGAGGAGGAAGAGCTCTCCGGGTGACAGAGTTTGAGAAGTTGTAGCACGTGTGTAGAATTTTGATGCAGGAGAGGGGGGGGGGGTTGATTTAACCATTCACTAATGAGAGATTCATTGAAAAAAAACATGTGCTCTGTCTTTGCATAAGAAAGGCCAGCGACTGGAGCCATGGGATCATCAGTACATTGGAAGTCCACTGGAAGGGGGGGCGGAGCATGAAAGGTTCATTGAAAAAAAACATGTGCTCTGTCTTTGCATAGGAAAGGCCAGCGACTGGAGCCATCGGATCAGTACATTCTAAGTCAACTGGAAGGGGGGCGGAACATGCTCACCATCCGCAACATCCGTCAGGTTGACGGAGGCTTCTACTACTGCAAGTCTGCCAACAAGGCCGGCTCTCAGGAGATGGAGCTCTTCCTCAAAGTATTTGGTGAGTGGGAAAATGCCCGTAGCTCCCAAGGTTGCGTTGCGTGTACATCGTATAACATCAAGTTTATATTGAATCCTATTTCGCCGGCGTATCAAGGTGATGTATTCATCTGCGCTTCGGAGCCTTTTTTTAATCAAAGATTTCAATTTACTATCGAGGAGGGGTCACCGACTGAAGTATCTGCGGTGTTTCAAATGTCGGCTCTGCTACATGATCCAAATGATCGGAATCAATTTGGCTCATTCTTCAGAATACAGACATGAAATGAAGAGCTTACGCGTAAAGGGAAGGCAATGTTTGAATTTGAATCGGAATAAAACAAATAGCCACGAATACAAAGTGGCATTGTGTAAGCAGATATTAGGTCAGACTGTGTAGACATTTGTTTGCTTCCAATCTAAATTTAGCCTTTGGGGTGGAAGCAAAGAACAAAACATTGCATATTCTCTTACTGTCTGTCCCAAGCTGCTTAAAAATATTCCAATTTGACAAGAGCCTATTCTTTAAAAAAAAAACTTGGTTTTCCTCCATCAGCTCCATTTGAACTGTCTTTATTTTTTACGCAATTCCAAATGATCGTTGCTGCTGGCATTGATCAACCCTGGATCATTTCATTTATTATTATTTATTTATTTTCTATTTTTTTTACTTTTCATTTTTTTTTATATTGGCTTTTAATTTTGAGTTTCCTGTATGTGAACCTTTATTTGGGTCCGTTTCTCTTGCGACTTTGCGCCTTGTGCACAAAAATCATGAAAACCATTTTGTCAAAAGAGCAAGCAAAAGACCTTCAAATCTGTTGTTCGGAATAAATTCGAACAGCTTCCCAGTGTCATTTTGACATGACAGCAATGAAAGCTTTCCTCCCGCCGGTGCAATCACAGATGTTATGTCATTCCGTCTTTCAAAGGCCATCACTGTGGGATCTGATGTTCCTTCACATATACATACGCTTGCGCTGTTTTGAGCAAGCCTCACACTCCCTCAATTGCACTCTCGACAAAGTTCAAAGCTTCCATCCAACCGTGTGGGCTCGTTCGTTGAGAACCCATGTAGCGACGTTGGAAAGATGGTGAAAATGTGTTATGCAACATTTAGAAACCATAACCCCCCCCCCCCCACACACACACACACACACATGCGGCGTTTTCAAGCTAGCTTTGAGTTCCTTATCTGGAGCAAGCAATCTCCCTTAGCACACTTCTAACGTTTGTGTCAGAATGAAAACACCCGGTTCTTCTCCCCCCCCCAGAAAAAAAAGAAAATCAGGGAAGGCAGAATGTGCATGGCAGCAGAGGCAGGCTGGATATTTGAGAAAGACGTTTCATCTGTAAATCTGCTGAGAGTGGGCCAGAGGGTTTCCTCCTCGTCTTGACAGAAGCAGAAGCCAGTGATTTAGAAATGATCAGCACCTCGGTCATGCATCATCTGTGTGTGTTTAAACCTGCCGGCGGCGCAGCCTTCATCTTCTCTTTCTGACTGGCGCTCTCATCTTCTCTTATTTTTCTGGTGACTGTCTCCACCCTCCAAATACATTCGACGTGGCCTGCAGTCGAGCCCCACATCACACAACTGAAGAATGTGACAGCGGTGGAGGGCAACGCCGCCATGATTTTCTGCATGGCTGAGGGCGAGCCGTTGCCGGACATCTCCTGGAGACGAGCCAGCGATGGGCGGACCTTTGTGGACGGAGACAAGGTAGCTAGCGACCGACCGAGCGCCAAAAGACCCATCTGCCATTGGAATTGTGCACAGTGTCTTCTGGTGGGAACACAAATGTGTTGATTTGGTAATGCTCAGACCCCGTCCCGTCCCGGTGCATTTTTCCTTTCAGAGCCTCGCTCAAAACACAAGCACGTCATAAAACAAACGATCCCAAAGATTCTGCTACAAATTGCTTGCGTAGATTCTCCGTTGTCCAGGTCACACCCGCTGAGCTGCAAATGGAGAGACTCCACACCTACACATTTTCAACTGGAGAAGATTTTTAGATTAAAGGTGAAATTTGTTCCCCCCAAAAAACCCCAATAGCAATTGTTATAACTCAGCCTTTGCGGCTTTACGCTGCAAACTGCTTGTGTATCCTGCAAACTGCTATTCACCGTGTAGCCTCCCTTCCCCCAAGACAATAACGAAGCAAACCAAAATGTCTTTGGAAACATCCACCCTAGGCTATTTGAATCCTGTAAAATGCATTTGACGTCGATGCAAAGTAATCGAGTGCCTGTGTTTGCCTGGTCTAGTTGAATGCTAAAAGCCAACAGGTCATCACTGCTATATGTCTTCATAAATGTCGAGTCATAATCCTTCCCACTCGCCATGTCTGAATGGGTGAAATTAGTGTCAGCCTGTCGGCCTACAAGTGCTGCCCGTGACCAGTCCATAATCAGATGCTTTTAATATTCATAATAACGTTGTTTATTTTTCACGCACATGCCGCAACTCAGGATGTCAATGACCTTGTACTTAAATTGACCACAAGGAATGATTTGAAATTGAATGAGGAACAGCTAGGCTACTTTGGGAATGGAATCATTGACGGACGGCGGAGGGACAACAATAACAACAGCGCTGTTTTGGGTTTTTTTGCTGGAAAAAGGTCACCACAAAACATTGCCATCACTCAGTTATATTGATCTTTTTTGATATCGTCAGTAATGATACATATAAGCAGCTATAATCATCTGGATTTTATGAAACAAGACAACAGCACTAGGAAAAGAAGACAAAAACTAACGACACTTTCAAACCATGCTGCCATTTCCAGCTGCTATTTCGAATACGTCCCTCGCACATGCCAGCCCCCCCATCTGAGAGTCAGATGCTTGCTTGTATTATTGATGCATTCTGTAAGATCTCTTCTACCTACTCCTCTTCATCAAGCCTTCAAACCGACGCACCATTTCTGCGCTTCCCTGTTGTGTGCTGGCCACTCACCTTCCACTGAGCTGCATATCAAACAGGCTGTGCTTTGGCCGCCCTGGTCTCTGCTCACACACCCCGCCAGTTGGCAGAGAGGAATGGGATGGGATGCATGCGAGGGAGGGGGCGTTTCCTGACGCAGAAGCTCCTCCCCTGGAAGGTGTCCTCTCTCTTCCTCCTCCTCCTCCTGGCCGCTCCGTCCATCCTCAGCATTCAAAGTGTTGCGTGCTCCTCCAATCCCATTGAGCCCGGCTGGCAAAGTAAACAGTCAACGTGTGAAGTGGTGAGCCACTGGAAGTCATTGGCTGATAGATATAGATAGATAGAGAGCGAGCGCTGCTGTGATAAGAGTGCCGATAAGCTAAATAGGATCAAGCTGAGACAACAAAAAGTGTGTTGGTGAACTGGGGGTTACATTACAAGAGCAAAATGTGCAAGGGAAGATGCACACTGCAGGGAATAAATAGCATGACCAAAGCCACATTTACACCAACAATGGTCCAGTTTAGATTTGTTTTCAACTGAATTTGTCTTAAATAAGAAGCAACCTGGAGTCATCAGCTGATCACTATGAGGTGTTTTTGCACTTTCTTGTCCTGAGATTTATATATATATAGCTACACACATACTATATAAGTACACACTCTCCCTCCCTGAAGTGCCCCCTCGTTGACTCTAATCAATGATTAAGTCAAGAAATAACTGAATAAATGGAGCAATCTAAAGCAATTTGACAATCTCAAAGGTAAGAGCGTAGCAAAAGCTGACTTGGGAATCAGATTAATGATGCCCGTCATGATGTAATATTTCCTCTCAGGTGCAGTTACTTTGTGAAATATGCACGAGTCCAGTGTTTCACCTCCCAAACTATTTTCATCTCAACAGCAGCTGAATGAACTGAACTCGTGCACTGCCATATAGACGTCATAGGCTTATTGGAAATGAAAAGGTGGGCCTCCTGAACATTTGATGTCCTCAGAGCCAGGACGGACGCTTCGAGGTGCGCGCTCACCACGGCAAATCGGTGCTGACCGTCAGCGGCGTGAGGCTTGCCGACCTGGGCCGCTTCGACTGTGAGGCGCTCAGCAGGATCGGAGGGCATCAGAAGAGCATGTTCCTTGACATTGAGTGTAAGTGGCCATTCCAGGATGTTTCCCGTGACTTTTGTCCTCCCAGCATCGCATGCACAAGTGTCGTAGAATACCTCGGCTGCGAGGAAATATGTTGGCCGCCGCCATTTGGCCCAATTTGCATCTGCTACTCGCCGTAGGACGAGGCTCCAATTAAGAGCGCCCTCTCTTATTAACACCTCCGCGATGTGTCTCGGACAGACGTACCAAAGTTCTTGAGCAACCACACCATCTACTATTCTTGGGAGGGCAACCCAGTGAACATCAGCTGTGATGTGATGTCCAACCCGCCCGCCACTTTGCTGTGGGGGAGGGAACACTTTGCCATCTCGCCGGAAGGGACCAGCAACACTCGGGTGCACAACGCCATGGGCAAGTCTCTACTAGAGGTGTGGCAGAAGCATGAGCACACGGATGCATGACCGACCTACTTGTTGTCTTGTCACGTTTGCTTTGTATTTCTTCCGGTATGAAAGTCGACGGCTTGTTATACTTGTAGGTTACGCCGATGTCCGACAGGGACTTTGGTCGTTACAACTGCACCGCCGGCAATAACGTCGGCATTCGCTACCAGGAATTTATTCTGGCCCAGGCAGGTGAGTGTGACTTCCGAGCAAGTTGGCAAAGTTAGCCGACCCGCGTCAGGGACTTGACTGTACAAGGACTTTGTTGGACATTCAAATGCTAATGAGCCTATTTGTAATTATGGCAAAGTTCCACGTCCACTTGTATTCTCCCTATCTTAATCTCAAACAAAGCCGTCTGATTTACCATTCCCTCGGCTATTTGCAGAAGTGGCCTCTAATTGACTGCAGTGCAGGCCAATACATGATTGCGCATTCCAATTATCTTCAGTGCGGATTGAATGGTAACCAAAGTAAGGAATAAAAGCTGACCTCGCATGATTACATCCAATAAGAGACAAGATAGGCGCCCCTATTCAAATTGGGGGTCTTTCGGGATCCCCCCCCCGCATACTGCCACCGACTTTTGATCCCATGTCCAGATGTGCCGTCCAACCCGCACTCGCTACGCCTGTCAGCCATCTCCCGGCGTTTGGCCGCCGTCACGTTCGTGAAGCCGGATTCCCACGGCGGCGTGCCCATCGGCTATTACCTGGTGCAGTACAAGGAGTTGGGCCCACAAGACTGGAAGGACGTCCGATCGCATAGTGTGCACAGTGAGTATTCCACGGAGCACTGAATGACAAAAGTATCGGGAGGCGCAATCGAAACGACGCGTCATGGAAGAAGAGACGCCGTTGGCCGTATTCATCAAGAAGACACAAGGTCAGAGGTCAAAACCCTCTAAAAACAGACTTCCTCCAACTTTTTCATTTTCTCGCCAAGCTCATCCGGTTCATCGATCGACCGAGCTGCGCTTTGCGAAATCGTTAGGCTATCGCTCGTTTTCATCCTTTACAGTAAATGAATGGCACGTTGTAACTCAGGCAAATTCGACTACAGAATGAAAGCGGATGAATAAGCTGGTCCAGTTGAATGTAGTATTTCTTCTATTAGTCTCTCTTCTTTCAGAGACCACAAATACAGTTTTTTCCGTGTATAGTGCGCAAAATTTAACTAATTTATTGTCCTAAAATCCGGGGTGCGCATTATACATGGGTACAAAAAAATTAATTTCTTTTTTTTTTATTTTTTTTTATTTTTTATTTTTTTAAGAAAGTCATGGTACAACAAATCCAACAACAGGACTGACCGACAAAGTCGTGGAACAAAAAGACAGGGTGACATTACCAAAGACAGGAACATAAACCACATCATGACAGTAACACATGCAATGATCCGACGGTGAGCGAGGGGCAGACAGGACTTAAATAAAAAACACGTTACATCGATTGAGGTGACACAGGAAGAGAGGGGCGACGCGACGCGAACAGAAACTATGGCAACACATAGCAAAACTGGGGACGAGACATGACAAATCTCCCTCGAAATAAAACTTGAAATCACCTTTCTTCTTGTTTGTTGTCAATCGCGCAACGCATTCAGCCATCCTGCCCAACACACTTAGTAAAATTCATAATTGACGACATCGTTTGATGCGATGGTGCAATCCTTGATGGTGTGTTATTGTCAAATATTGTTTGTTTTTTAATCTCCATCGCGGACCGGACGTCATACGGAGGCCGCCATTACAGATGCGCAGAACGGTTGCGCAAGACACGTCAGTTATATAAAGAACGAGAGTTCAGTTCTCCACCTATTAGTTTCAATTCACAGTTTAATTAGCAGTTTCAATCAGCAAATAACAAAATGCGTATTACAGGGGCAAGTTTTGGTTTCCAAGGGTGTTTTTATTCCTCTTCAACGTCTCTCCCATACAGAGCCGCCTCTTTCCCGTGCGCGCACGGAGTGCGGTGGTGCGTTTACGGGCAGTCGGAGAAATCAACGCCAACAAAAAAAATGACATCCAGCCTAGTTAAGACCATACCAAAGACTATAAAAATGGGACCCATTGCCTCCCTGCGTGTGTGACGATCATTGGGACTTAAAAAAAAAAAAAAAAAAAATTTTTTTAGAATTCATAAAAATTGGGTGCTGATCTTGAGGTCCTCTGTGTTTACACTCCATTTTTAATATGCGGTACGCGCGCCGGGAGATGAGCAACAAATGAGCAGGTATTGAGCAATTGAGTGAATCCCAATCAAGCTGGTAAATAAAGAAAGAAATATTTATGAGGGAGGCAACTTGTTCTCAACAGGAAAAGTTGTACGCTCCTGTTTGCGCTGGCCCTGTGATCCATGGCTTTCTGTCTCACCAGCGACGGTGGTGCTGAGCGGCCTGGAGCCCAATACGACGTACGAGGTTCGAGTGGCGGCCGTCAATGAGATGGGTCAGGGCGAGTTCAGTCACATGGAGACTTTCCAGACTTTACCCGTCCGTAAGTCTCTCATTTGGCATATTTCTTGATGGAATTCAGGATTCCTTAGTCCTTATTGATTTCAGTCAGTTCATTGTGTTCAAGGCACAGTAGGCCTTCTGTTTGGGACAGGTTGTTTTCCCTCAGGCGCGGTGGTTTCATTTACATTAACTAAGAGATGGAGTAGTCAGTCACCTGCTTTGTTGTTTTCTACGGATCATTTTATCTTATCGACTGCCTTTAAATGGTGCCATTTCACCCTTAAGAATAGAGGCAATTCAACAACACCCACTAGCTTGGGAGTGTCCCAAAAAAAAAAAAAATGGGTATAGTGCTTTTCCAGACACAATAATTGCATTATTCATTCGTTCACACATTCCCATTTGGGTGCTGATCTTCTTTCCGAGCCTGTGTCAATATAAATGCAAGGCGTTGTAGTTGTGCCATAAAACTATGACTTACTCTTCTGATACGTTAATCAGTCAATAGCATTGGAATGAATGGAATGGAATATCATTAGAAATTCAAAAGGCTCCATTTGTCAGGAGAACCGAGCCCACCAGCAGTCCACGGGCAGAGAGGACTGGGCAAAGCCTACAAGCTGGGCTTGGTCAAGCAGGATGATGGCGGCATGCCCATCGTGGAATATATCGTCAAGTACAAGACAGTGAGTGACAACAAAGGTTGTCTGTTGTGATCACAAACCTCTCATCCATCCATCCATCCATCCATCCATCCATCCATCTGACTCGATTGCAGGATAAAGAAGAGCAATGGATGACCAAGCTGGTTCCGGGCTCCAATGACTTTGCCACTTTGCAGCCGCTGCAGTGGAACACCCGATACGAGGTGGAGATTACGGCCCGCAATGTTAAAGGCTTGTCGGAGCCCACCTTCTATCAGTTCTTCATGCCACAGAAACCGGAAATCACAGGTAAGCGCATTTTAAGGGAGGGACGGTTCTCATTAGGGCTCAAACATATTGGAAAAAAACACAATATGGATTTTGCTAGATCTAACATTTTATTGGACTTGTTTTTCATGTGACATGGCTGAATGTGACTTGATCTGTTTTTGTTTTTTTCCAATAGTATTATTGTTTTAGTTACAATTATATTGTGAGGCAATCTGGACATTCTTATTTGATAGTTTTGTCGTTTTGATGTTTGTGCGCTAATGAAAAAAAAATCTGAATTTAAGCAGTAGTTTTATTTTTCATTGGTCCAAAAAATATCCAATTTAAATAGAGTTATTTAATCACAGAAAATACCTTTGACTTGGCTAATCCCATCCTAACAGTTCCTTTTGATTCTTTTTGTAATAGTACATTTTTTTCAAGAGCTATTTCTGTGTGCGGGAGCAACATACCTAACCCACAGTGCTCTCAAGTGTTTGTTATTAGTTTTCGTTTCAGTTTCGAAAGGTGCTGGCGCTGCGACTGCCATGACTGAACGAATGAATTTGCAAAGCTCAGCTAAATGGTCATCACTGGACCTCTTCTTCTGTGTGAGCAGAATCCCTCTTCAACGGGCTGAGCCTCGGGGCGGTGGTGGGCCTGGGCCTGGGAGCGCTCCTCCTGCTTCTTGTCCTTGTGGATGTCAGCTGCTTCTTCCTGCGCCACTGTGGTCTGCTGATGTGCATCACGCGCAAGCTGCGCAGCAAAAAGACAGCCACCGGCGGCAAAGAAATGGAAGAGGGCAAGGCCGCCTACCTGTGAGTGTCCTTTTCTTGTCAATGTCAACATGAATGACTTTCATGCTTGCCCAGGGAGCATCTGCTGTGGGTGTCACGGCCTTTGGGTCACGACTACATTACTATTATTTTTTTTTTCAAGCTAATGTGCACACGTGTTGAGTGACCTGTGTGGCAAAAGTTAAACCAAACCCGTGAAAGACTCAAATCTAGCTAGCTTTTTATTGGAGAATGAGAAAAGAAACCTTCTCTTTGCCGTCTAGGTGCACCTACAACAGCAGCCCGACCACCTTTTCAACCACAGTATGTCTCTGATAATGTCTTCTTCACAAACATCTCATCCTGCGTGTCTCGTTTGCATGTAGACGTTCACACGGATCAAGTGGTTGTCTCCGTATTTGACCGCGATCCATTGAAGCGTTCATGATTCAAACACAGTTGGAATTGTGCACGTCAAACACAAATTCAGCTTGTCATTCACTTCCTCATTTCATGGACATGAAATTAGGTTGCAGCAGTACACGGAAAAAAAGTTTTTGATGGCTTGATTGAAATTTGGTTCATCGAGAGGTCAAATGAAATCTTCGACTATCATCTCAAACAAGGGACCACTATTATAAGCACGAAGCAAGGGCTTTGGGTGGAATATGCCTTTATTTTCCACCCAAGGTTGGATGCAGGCCATTTATTTGCATCTGCAGGTCTATTTTGGGAAAATTCAACTCCATTTGGATGGGTAAATGAGGCCCAAAATGAATTGGAAAATCCATTTGACTTTGAGAATCTTCCTCATTTTCCAATTTGCCCTGTTGACAATCCCTGATCGAATACACTAGACATCTACCGTAATTTTCGGACTATAAATCGCGTTTTTTTTCATAGTGTGGGTGGGGGGGCGACTTATGGTCAGGAGCAACTTATATACATATATATGGTTTTTTTTTTTCACTTTTTTGGGCATTTTATGGCTGGTGCGACTTATACTCCGGTGCGACTTATAGTCCGAAAATGACGGTACTTGAAAAGTATTTCTGGATTTAGATGATTTGATTTTGTGCAACCACTTGAGGAAATAAACATGTTTTTAGTGTAGCTTCATGCAACCACTACTAAATGGCACTTAAGCTTGTGTTTCCGCTTTGGGCTTGTTACAGTGACAACGTACGTAATAAGCAGCTAAGCGGCGTTATCAGTCGTTCTGGCCCAACTTGATTGAGGGATGTCAATATGCCGCCGGATTCATCCCGAATGAATCCATGCAAAGCATGGTGGCAAAGGTGCCGGCGCTAGTCCAATCTGGGTTTGCATGAGCTCATGAAACATGAAATTGAAATTTGTGTCCCATTTCAATGGATTTGCATCATGAAAGGACGCTGGATGTTTCTGTCGCTTGTGCCTCATCTTTGGGCTCATTCGGTGGGCCAAAGCTAGTCAGTCTCTCCGCGTACTCTGACTTGAACACGAGGCTTTTTGAAATCGATTACAATGATTTGACCGTTGAAGTGACCAGTTACCAGTTACTGTGTGAATAGAGCAAAGATTGAATCATTCACACTGATCATCAAGTAAATAGTGCGATTTGGAGAAAAATGATCCCATTTCCTGAACAAATCCTTCTTGAGGCTGGATATCAAGCGGGAATCAGCTTACTGACAGCAGTACACGAAGGCGTCTTGCTTTCGCTGTCTTCATCGAAAGAATTTGAGAAGATTTAGAAAAGACCCTATCATCTCACACTTGCGGGAGAAAACCATTCTCCCGACATCTCTGGCTTGGAGCGCAGAATGCTAACCGCTAAGCTAAAGGATCCGCCTAGACGCGCGGCGGCGGCGGCGCTCAATATTCGATTTCAAGGGAGGCAAAGTCTCAAGTGGTCGTTTTTTGTGGGGCTTTCGCCTGGAGCGTTGGCGCCGCTATCGTGATGGTTTTCTGTTTCCGCTTTTGTTTGAGCTTGTTGGTATTGTCACATGAGCGACCTGAGGCAGAAAGTGGAATTAAGGAAGCATTCCAAGTGTGTGGATTCCAACTGAAACTGTCGTGTTTGGATTGAGTGGAAGGAAGTGTCGGTTGATCCACGTATCAATTTCTTTTAGACAGTGACCTTCATTGAAGCGTTGGCGTTGGGCTTGGGAAAGCTAGCGAAAGGTTCAGGCTAGCTCCGCATTCGCACGTGATGGCCATGATGACTGACAGCTCCGTCCGTCCAAAGAATGAATGCAAACATTTCTCGCAAGCTTCCATCACTGCTGCCTTTTCATTCGAGTCCTTCCGTTCTGTGACCCACGTCTCATGGACATCCTCCTTGCCTGCTCCGATCCTCTCTCTCTCTCTCTCTCTCTCTCTCTCTCTCTCTCTCTCTCTCTCTCTCTCTCTCTCTCTCACATGCACGCTGTGCTCTGAAAATTGCAGGAAACTGACGATGAAGGAAGAAATTGGCAAAGAGTCTCTCAAGGATACTATTGAAATCAAACTGCAGGGCGACCGCCGCATCTACGCCAACCGGACGACAACAAAGCATAGAAGGGATGGGGAGGGGGGCCGGCGGCGGCGGCAGCTTTCCCGCAAGAAAATTCGGATCACCAGACCAAAACCCTAACAAACATACTGCGGTGGAAGGAAAAATGATTGTATATTTTGTGTTTTGTTGTGTCTGGTTATGATGCTTTTATTTGACCCCCCCTCCTCCTTTTCATATCAAAAGTATTCACAGTTGAGTCATTGCTCCCCCGCTGAGCTCTCTCTCGCTCAGCATCATCACGCTTGCGGGCCATTCTAGCCAGAGAACCTCAACGATACGCCGATGATGTCAACCTTCTTAGTTTCCCTGGCGTGATTGGGCAAGCTTCAGTATGGACAAACTATTTTCTACAGAACAGGGGGAAAGAATCGTTTCATTCTGTGTTGCCAGAGAACAAACAAAAAGGGACTCGTCAAATAAAAAAGACAAAAAAGAATGATGTCGTGGCAAGTAGTATATGTGGGTTGAGTTGTTTTCAAAAGTCTTTTTCTAAAGTATTGACGCTGAGTATTGTTGCCACTGTTGTCATCTGTCATTACGCAATGGATGTTTTTGCTATTTCGGTCTCCTCCTGTGAGCTTGAACTGTGAACGTTTTGATCGATCCGAGCGAGCGCTTTGTCGGAGGGAACCAACCGACCAATCGTCAACATTTACCTTGATCTCTATGCGCTCTGTGCCTTTGATGTCTCCTCAAAGTCCCCCCCCCCCCCCTTTCTCCTTTTGCTCGCTGACATTGTCACGTGTTGTACATAGGTGAGAAGAAAAAAATATTTTGCAGAGCTTTTATGTAAAAACACTATAAAAGATGTGACTTTTTTTTTCTTTTGCAAAAGGCAGATTCTTCTTTTGTCATGTTGTATTTGGTCCAAAGCTTAGTGCTCGTCCAACTTTTGATTGTTTTGTCAAATGTGCAGCGATCGCGGTCATCTGAATTGAGGAGGTCATTCTATTTGTTGAGACATGAATGTTTATATGCGCTGGGAAATGTAGTAAACACTGAAGAGAACATTAGTATGAGTGGTGGGATGACTACTGATGCTGACATAACAGGTCTGTCAGAAAGATTCCAGGACCGGCGGCGCAATCCATATCTTTCAACACACTTTTTCAGTCCACTCTGTGATGCCTTCGGATCTCCTTGAGCTAGGGAAGGAGGGGCAAAATCATGAGTGCTCGAGAACGTTGCTCCAGCACGGACACGGCAATGTTGTTCTCTGCCAGGAAGTGTCAGACGCTCAGGGTATTGAGAGCAGGTGCGAGTTGAAAGCACAACATTTGCTACAGGATCTCTTTGTGGAGGTGCTGCTTGATCGCCTGAGCTCCACAGAAGGACCATTTGGTTTCTTTTGTGACACCAGCCCTAGAACCTTTCTGACATACCATGTTGAGCTTTGTCAACTTTGTCTTTGGCAACTCTGATTTTATTTTATTTTTCTGCTGTATTTTTCATCTGATGCTGTGTGAGATGATCATGACCTCCCATGAATGTGACTCGTTGATTTATGCACTTGTGGACCGTGATTGACTCCCCCAGGCCGCCGCTCAGACCGTGGATTATTTTTTTGGTTTGTTTTTTTACAACGTGCTTTGTCCCAGCCAGCCTATTCTGCCTTTTGTAATAAGTTTAAGTAGAAACACGTTTACATGCAGCGCTTTACCTCCCTCTAATAGTTGCAGTGGGAAGAGCAAATACCGAATGGCAGCAAGCAATGTCGACTCGTGTGCATCTGTTAAAAGCAGATGTTTAAAGCTTTTATGTTGTGCCTTGGACAAGATTTGTCCGTGAGTATTATTCGAATTTTGAAACAATATTTTAGTTTGGTTACATGTGATGTTTAATGCAAACCTATTCACCGTAAATGTGATGTAGCTTGTATGTGTTGAGCTAACGCACAATTTTACTCCTAGTTTTAAGACGGTCTTAAGAGGGCAATGGTTTGAGGCCATTCTACAAATAAACTAGCTAAAAGAAACCAAGTCTGATTATTTGGAGCGTCGTTAACTCGCTGTCTAGCTGGTGAAAAACTCGATGCTTCAGAGTGAGGACAGCACAGTAAAAGGACACTAGCGCGGCGGGCACAACCACGAGGAGCTACATCCAGCAAGATAACCATGAGCCTACCATCAGGAAAGCGGTATCACCCAGGTCTACCAGAAGAAGATCTAATGCCAGACCCTACAGAACCAGGACAAGTGCACAACACAGACGATGTGGACAGCACGGAGAACAAGGGTAACGCAAGCTACACAGACACAAAGATGAAGTCTTCACGCTCGCATACATCCAAACGTTCATCCGTAAGTTCTGCAGCGCTAAAAGCACGTGCACAAGCAGTTGCTGCACGAGCACAGCTGGAGTATTCATTAAAAGAAGCAGCCATAATGAAACAGAAAACTGAACTTGAGGCTAGTTTACATGTTTTGAGTAGTCAAAAAGCTGTTGCAGTTGCCGAAGCAGAGGCTGCTGTTTATGAAGGAGAGGAGGGTCTCTCAAAGACTGAACTGAGTCATGTGTTTGTAGAACCACCTGCTAATCCAATGCAACGCACAGCAGAGTATATTCAGCAACACACAGACATTTGCCATGAAGGATTCACGTCACGAGTCGATCCTCTCGCTTGCCACAATGCTGCACGTGAACAATGTGAAATGGCTATGACTACAAAGATAGACAATAAAGGCATGCAAAGCGTGGAAAAAACGGATATTAAAGTAGAGCACCAAACACAGCAAGGACAGACGAATTCCCCCAAACTGTATCCGTACGACACTCCTCCGTCCAAACGGGTGCGTGTGATCTCAGTGTACAGTGCGAGTCGTCCTCGTGCCCCAAATTTCTTTGCGCCCGTTTGGACCTTCAACCCTAACCCCTCGCGGAATGTGCTTTGTGCAGGCAGGACGTGGGAATATCGATGTCTCTCTGTATGTACATGTGCAACACTTGTGTCATATGTAAATAAACATGTCCTGGTAGAAGAGGCCCTGGTTCCCGATGTGGCTTTCTCTTTGTTGCTTCAAGGACGTCGACGGGCAAGCGGCGGGCGGGCGGGCGACACGCACGCATGCACGCACGCACGCACGGACGGCAGTCCTTGTCATTATCCCGGCCGGCCGTTGTGACAAACTGTCGGTGAAATCACATTCTTACACAAACATCGATTTTTTTTTTTTGCCCTTCAATGGACAATTGGGTGGGCTTTTTTGTCTTTCCCAATAGAGGGCAAAGTGCTTTTTTCCGTCAGGGTCATTTCCAAGCCAGTATTATTTCAAATGGAAGCTGTGTTGCATTGAAATCCATCGTCCACTCCAGGACGAGAAAGTCAAGAGAATTGTGCGTGCAAGGTGAAATGAAATGAAGATTTTAATGCGGCGTGCTTTTCACTTCACTCGTTTGAGTGCCATCAACTACAATTTCAATTCCAAACTGCTTTTGATGAAGTGCGCAATTTTAGACAGGCAGCAAATTGCTCATGTAATTCTCTCTGAAAAATACTTAGTATATAGTACATAATAGTAGTATTTTTAGTATATCGCCTTTTTTCCTCCATAATTAACAATCAAAGTCTTCTCATAAAATTACTTTTCCTGAATTCGTGACCACTCTAGCAATTTAATGACCAGTTCCAAATCTTTCTGGGTTGTTATTAGCACTGATTAAACTCCCTCCATTTTTGAGCCCCTAAGCATCCAGACTGCAAATAAATGGAGCTTGTATGAATATGCCACTGGCGGCTCATTTAACTCCTTTTGTTTCCAGACAGAGACCCAGAGAAATCTATTGGAAAGTCATAAAGGCTTTTGTCAACATTTGGTGCTGCGGAGGCCAAAGGTGGACTGAAAGCCAATCAAGCTGATTCTGATGAAAGAAAACAAAATATACATCCAAACAAAGTCAACAAAAGCACAGATCATGGCAGTTTGTAAAAATACTCCACTCCGGTTTATTGATAGAGCACTTTTGAAAGAACCTCATCTGAAACAAAAGGCCTGACGGAGATGAGCTGGCCCTCAATCATAGCCGGCGATCCAAAAGGATAGCACGCGGATGGATAGCCGGCCGCTCCCTCCCTACCTCCCTCCCTCCGTTGTTCAACTTGTCATGCTCAGCTGTCTTGGTTGGGCCACATCAATTCAAACATTGTTTTGAGCTGACTGGCAGGAAGTCATAAAGCGGAAGAAAAAAAAAGAGAGCACAATAAGCCTCAGGTAATATTTTCCCCCTAATCTTAGGCTTTGCAGAGTCCCCCATGATACTGACAGACAGCACCTTAATCCCAACTACTCAAGAAAGTTTGAGACAACACCCAAGCCATTGTTGGAAGTTTGGGCTCCCTTATGCGTAAAAGCAAGCGTGCACTTAAGACACCACTTCTCCGCACAATTCCGCAGTGACAGCCGCACACAAATTCAGACCATTATCAGACCAGACCAGAAGCACACAAGGTATCCGAGCGGCTTCAACTGAATGTTGACGCTAATCAGAGCGGAGGAGCTTGACCTCAGATTCAGGTGGGGTAACCTGACACCATGGTTCCCATGTGGCCGCGTCAGAAGTGCCAAAGGCTCTTTGGCAGGCAGTCCATTTGTGCCGACCACAGATGAGATCGCAAAGGCGTCGCAAAGGTACTTTCCTTCATTTGAATTACTGTAGTAGGACTGACGTGTCATTACCTGTCACACGTTAAAAGCTTTGTTGCGACACCCGCTGCAGCTCAACTTGCCGCCTTACACCTACGTTCACATACAAGATTTCAGTCGCCTCTCTGCCCCGCGTGGACCTGAGGTCGCGTACGCTAACCAGTGATGTGACCGTGCCAGATGCTCTCCTCTGCCTCCCTCGCCAGCTGCGGTCCGTGTCCGGCCCGCTCGGTTCGCTGGCCTGACTTTAGCACGCTAAAAAAACAACACGAACCGACATTTTAGTTCCCAAATGGCTCACTCCAAGACAAGACATTCAGCGGTATCCAGCTAGCAGTGACTTGGCATCCAGCAGCTAGCAAGAACTTGATGCCGTCACTTGCTTTTCTTTCTTTTGTCTGTCATGTCAAGTCAGAGGTGCAAGCCACAGGCAACTTGCAATCAGCTCCAAACCTCCTAACCTGCAGGGGGCAGAGAAAGAGGAAAGTGTCAGCCAAAAGCAGGAGCCCAAGCCAATGAGCCCTGGAACTAAACTACCTACCTACCTACCTACGTATCTATATACTTCCTGTAGCCAGCCTGCATGGCATGGAGAGCAATCAACAATGTTTGGGAGCACTGGAACAAGCAACCAAAAGTCACTCCGCTCACGGTCAACACGCAACTGGTATGAAAATGGACATTTGTATCGATTGTTGAGGAACCTGAGCTATTGGAACGGTCAAATGAATTGAAATGGGAAATTTGAGTACTTGTTTGAAAGTTGAAGTAGGTTTTGTTTGAATTACAATGAGACACATGTTTATTTGTTTAAAGGTTATCAACCTGAAGTACAATCTACATGACAACCTTCATTGGGACCTAAATGGAATGTAAACTGGAACCCAATGAAAGGAAAACGAAATGAAGATTGGACTTGTCCCTTTGCATTCTTCAGAGCAGGCTTTTTTCAAGTTGAAGCAAGAACTGGGTGAAACATTGACAGAACTTGACATTGTCACACGCGCGCACACACATTCACAAGGTGGGAATCAAACGCGCGGTGTCGGCGGCACACAAGACGGGCAAGTGTAGCCAGCCCTCCACCCCATCAGCCGCTCCCTTGATGCTATCGCTAGCAATGTTCTGCCTGTTTACGTTGCTCGTTATTTGATGAGCTCATCATTCCAAATAGGTGTGTTGGAAGAGAGCCACATCTAGTCATTTATTCATTTTTTATTTGATCTAGCGAGTTAGCTTATCTTTTTTGAGCTAGCTTGTCTGTCCGTCCGTCCGTCCGTCCATGTATCTATTTATCCAAAGAGCAAATCTGCTAGTAACTAGCAGATTTTCTCTTTAGATAAATCTATCTATCTATCTACTACCAGCTAGTAGATGTGTACAGAGTTGTTTCTCAGACAAGCTTAAAATGGTGACAGGTGTATCTTGTTCCTTTCTTCTCTGCTGTTCACTTCAAACACGCTCCATGCAACCGCAATGCTCTCGTATCAGACAAGGCTTGCTCGATCACCTGCTCGTTTGCTGTCCCGTGTGCGCACGGAGCGCGGTGGTGCGTTTACGGGCAGTCGGAGAAATCAACGCCAACAAAAAAAATTACATCCAGCCTAGTTAAGACCATACCAAAGACTATGTATAAAAATGGGACCCATTGCCTCCCTACGTGTGTGACGATCATTGGGACTTAAAAAAAATATATATATATATTTTTTTTTTGTACCCATGTATAATCCGCACCCCAGATTTTAGGACAATAAATTAGTTAAATTTTGCGCACTATACACGGAAAAAAACGGTATACTAAAATGAGACTGTATTTTTTGGCCTTCAGTCATAGTTGTACATTTTCTCTCTTTTCTCAGTGTTTATTTTGCTTCCTCAATTTCATTTGGTTTTATGGAGGGATTTTGTCTGATAGCAAAGGGGAAGCTCGCTATTGTTTGTGTATTTGAATGTTCCGAATCAAAGTTGTCAATCAGTCCAAAAAAAAAAAAAAATCGTATTGACAAAACCCCAGAGAATGGTTTTGACTTGGGGTTTAACAAATAACTTGTCATTTTATGATTCTAATTCTGTCCGTTTTGAAGAGCCCAAATTTAGTTCCTTGACCTAGTAAGTGGCAAACCACTGTTGGATACACATTTCTGTTTTGCTTAGCTGAATTTAAATTCAAACGTAGCGCACACAGACAGTCATTAGTTTATTTCCAGTTGGCCTTGAGCCCGACCTGAGAGCATTTTACTCCCTCGGCTTGGCCATATTGTGTTTGTAGGATGAAATGCAGTCACCATAGCAACCCTTGGCGGACGGACGGACGGACGGACGGACGGACGGACGGACGGACGGACTGACGGAGAGAGCAAGCTTCTTTCTTTCTTTCTTTCTTTCTTTCTTTCTTTCTTTCTTTCTTTCTTTCTTTCTTTCTTTCTTTCTTTCTTTCTTTCTTTCTTTCTTTCTTTCTTTCTTTCTTTCTTTCTTTCTTTCTTTCTTTCTTTCTTTCTTTCTTTCTTTCTTTCTTTCTTTCTTTCTTTCTTTCTTTCTTTCTTTCTTTCTTTCTTTCTTTCTTTCTTTCTTTCTTTCTTCCTTTCTTCCTTTCTTTCTTTCTTTCTTTCTTTCTTTGTTGTGATCCAAGGCCAGAGTGCGAGCTCAGCCTTTCTGTGTTCTATTAGGGAAAAGGGCCGACGATCCTATTACCGCTCGAGTAATCTCACCGGGCCCGGCCAGACAGGACTTGGAAGGATTTCCCATCCAGCCCTCCCTCCCTCCCTTCGTCTCCTTTGCCCACTGACCCTCCGGACGGAGTCCATTTCCCCACAGCTCGGCCGCTCTCAACGGTGCTTTGAGGCGCACTGCGCACACGGGTGGTGTGGTGCGGTGCGATATGATGTGAAGAAGAAGCACGGAGCGGCAGGTTAAGGAAAGAGAGTCGACTTCTAGAGAGCGTACACTTCACCTCAGGTCTGCTGGTTGCTAGTTAGGACATCTTCTGTTTGCCTTGCTAACAGCCGTGACTTTTGGAAGTCGCGCATGCAAGCAAGCAAGCAAGCATGCAGTAACTTCTAATCTGGCCTGTTGCTGTTATCAGGTTGAATCCACCTGCTTGCTGGACGGTCGGTCGGTCGGTCGCCCTCAACCTGTAAGGATGACCATTCAAAAGCCAGCCAGCCAGCCAGCCAGTCATTCTGTTGTTTATGCTCCTTTGAAAAATGCCCTTTTGAACACAATGGTTTTGCTTTCTTGCAGCCAAGCTTTGAACCTTTTGAAAAAGTAGAGTGCCGCTTGTTCTTCCTTTTCATTCGTTCATGGTACTAGCATGCTGCGTAAGCCTGCGGGGAATCAATTCGAACTGGGCAGGGAGACTTTTTCAAAGACGTCCCGTGCAGTCTCAACTAGGGGTGTAACAATACATCGATACACATCGATTAATCGATATAATGCTCTACGATTTATTGGCATCGATGCTAAAGGTAAACATCGATTTATATCGCCGTGTTTGACCTCGGACATTAGAGGCGACTTTATTTTGAAATCCAGTTCATTGTTGCTTGCTTCCTCTTTCCGGGAGCAGTGCGCCCGGCGTTGTTGTGTTGTGAGCAGAGCAGGCACGTGAAAGGGGAGGCGACAACTAGTACGCGGCTCCTGGGCTGGTGCTATGGCTAGTGTCCAAAAAGACGAGGAAATTCCCTCCCCTTTAGGCTTCAAGTCATTCGTTTGGAAGCACTTTGGGTCCCAAAGAAAAGCTGGCTCAACGGACAAGACACGTGCAGTTTGTAAATCCTGCCATGCGCTGATCAAATATTCAGGGAGCACAAATCTCGCCGCACATTTAAAGAAAAAACACCACATCAAAGTTCAATGTTAAAGTAAGCAATTTGTATACTACAATACTCTTGTCATTTCCTAAATAAAGAGTTTGCAGTACCTTGTTGATTTTGCGTATGAATTGTTATAAATCAGGATATTGTTCTATATTTTTTATTTAAAAAAAAAGATCGATCGTAGAGCACTATATCGCGATATAGCAGGCTTTAAGATATAATATCGTATCGTAGTTCTTTATATCGATATTATATCGTGTCATGACAAAACCCGCGATTTACACCCCTAGTCTCAACCAATCAGTGCTTCTGTCAAGTCCATGTCTTGGGAAGAAGAAGAAGAAGAAAAACAACAACAACAAAAGATCAGTTGTCCCACTGACATCTTGTGCGGTGCCGAAATGGCAGCAGCCGTGTCAGATGAATGCGGCGGCCATTCCTCTTGTGTCTCGTTTAAATGCTCATTGAGCCTGCAAATATGATGGTATCTTAAAATGAAGGGCATTCATCAAATCTCCAGGCACTCAGGTTTCTAACCATGTATCAATCACATGACAAATCAGGGATGGATATTTTGGATGTGGAAGGGAAAAGTGGACCTCATGACAAATCCCCTTTAAGGCTTAAACCATCAAAGCCTTATAAGGCAGTGTTGTGTATAAGCCGAGCTTCACAGAACAATTAGTTCTGCCTTATCAGTAGTCTGTGACCTGCTCCTGTGCATGTCATTTGTACTGTCAAGCCAGCAAGCTGTTAGCGAGCGTTTGGGTGTTTTTGAGCATTGTAAAGTTGCTTTGAGAATTTTGGAATTGACATGTATAATATACAGAGATCTCTGTGCATCAACATGGCGTATTCTAATTTGGCAGACTGCTCCAAAGCTGGGAATTGTGGCAAAGCTATGGAGGACCAAAAATCGGTCTCAATTTCGACCTGCTCAGAGCGCATCAAAAGACTGGCGCAGCTGATCTCGTGCATTTCTGGTCAATTTAATTGGGGCACAGACGGACAGATATCAATGTCTGGACCTTGGGTACATCATCTTATGGCTGCTCTCAAAGATGTTGGCTGTGGCAGCCAGAGAGGAAGTGGACTGTCAGAGCCAGATGCCAATGCGAAACCCAGCGAGCAGTCCGACTGAGACATTGCGTAGCTGTGACGGTGACACACAATATAGAGACATGCCTGAAAGGTTGAGCCTAGCATTTGGAAGAAACAAAACGACAGGCCTGCAATTTGTGAAGCAGGAGCTTTCCAAATGATTGCACTTGGAAATGTTTACCGCCTTGGAAACGAAACTGTATCGGAGATGGTCATTCAAACCTTTTAGCATGTTCCGAAGAACCAAAAAAGAAGACAGACCAACAATGAGTGAAAAGGTGGCTCTTATCTGTTATTAAAACATTTTAGCACATTTGGAAGTAACAAAACAAGAGGCCGACAATTAGTGAAATGGTGGCTTTTTCAGATTTAACCTGACAGACGGCTTATTTTATTTTTTGACTTGAAAAGTTTATCATCTTGGAAATCAAAGTGAAGTTGGTCAGCCATCTTTCCCTGACCTTGTCATCCACTGACATTAGTTCAGTTCAGTTCCGTTTCGTTTCTTCACGCAATATCCAAGACATACAACATGATACAACCAACAATATTAGGCAGCTCGGTTCTTTATTTTTAATAAGGAGTATTTTGACCTGCTCTGGTGTTGTGTTTACTTCAAAGAATATTTTGCAGTTCACCATCCAGGAGTGCTGATATTTCTTTTCTTTCGATTGTCAATGCGTCATCTCTTTAGCTTGTTCCCTCTGCTGTCAGTTTATTGACTAGACTATCATTTTGTGATACAGAAGATGATTCCACTTGTGTTTGATATTGCCGAGGTTCCTCATTTCAAAAAAACGTGTCGATTCATGAGCTGGAACCTTTTTCAACTTCTTATTTTGAAGATCGTGTTTTTGGCAAAGATGCAAAGCGTGTAATGAATACACAGAGAAAAAGAAAGACCGTTATAGCAAAAGCGTCACATTTGCGTAACCGATGAGATTTTTTTTCATCAAACTTGTAATGAGTGCATTTGTTTGAAACTATTCCATGAACCAAGTCATCCCTCCGATGTTTGCCCACTTGAGCAAAGCCATTGTGTCCGCCGGTCGCTTAGCGACCGCCACAGTCTTGTATTCCGCTAAAACTCTTCAGAAATCATAATTGTGCTCCCGATTTTCAAAACAATCTCTGCCAGCACACAAGCAAATAAACAGAGGCTCGCTCGCACAGTTTGCTTGTTGAAGGAAGAATAACTTTACAACTATGAGAGGAGAACATGATGAGAAAGAGAAATAAGAAGACGCTTCACTACAGATGTGGAACTTGGCAAAGATGAAGGCTTTACTGTGTGGTCCTCCATATTTCATGATCACTCCTGAATCATTGGGGGGAAAAAATATTTTTTTTACGTTCCTGGCTCTATCTAAAGTGACATTTTTTGCTCAAGTTAAAATCCCAGGTGCCAGCTGGCTCCCAAACGTCACGTCAGAGCGCTGCGTTGGCTTGTCACCTTGACCTTGTGCTTGTTTGTCAACGGTGTTTTGCAGTCAGCCGATGGTTGTCCGGCCGGCCGGCAGAGAAAATGTCTCCGCTGCATTCGACTCTCAGATGTAGTGACAGGTGAACGGCGGGCGACGGGAGCTAATAGCATGGTACGTGCCGCAGGAGTCTTAAACTAAACGCCGCCTTCCTTTCAGTCACAGCGAGGCGAGGCGTGACGAGACGCGGGTGAGCGTCACAACGTCACAAACACGCTCCATGCGACCGCAATGCTCTCGTATCAGACGCTTGCTCGATCACCTGCTCGTTTGCTGTCCCGTGCGCGCACGGAGCGCGGTGGTGCGTTTATGGGCAGTCGGAGAAATCAACGCCAACAAAAAAAATTACATCCAGCCTAGTTAAGACCATACCAAAGACTATAAAAATGGGACCCATTGCCTCCCTGCGTGTGTGACGATCATTGGGACTTAAAAAAAAATAAAAAATAAAATAAAAAATTAAAAAAAAAAAAATACATTTTTTTTTGTACCCATGTATAATGCGCACCCCAGATTTTAGGACAATAAATTAGTTAAATTTTGCGCACTATACACGGAAAAAAACGGTATTCATCACTCTTACTATTGATTGTTTGAATTTTTGCCTTCTTGTTTTTATATTGTGTCGCGTACTTGTATGTCTATCGTGTTATGTGTCTCGTCACCGTGGGATAGAGAAAAACGTAATTTCGGTCTCTTTGTGTGTTGTGACATGTGGAGAGATTGACAATAAAGCTGACTTTGACTTTGACTTTGAATAAACGAGGGAAAAAGAACTAATGGATCATTTTCAGATATGTCACCCATCCAGGAAAGCACAAAACGTTCTGGGTTGGAATGTGGAGATTTTTGTGAGGATGTCACAAAATGAATTCATCAACGTTTGCGTTAGTCCTGTTTTTGCTTTGTGGAGTGACTTTTTGCCCTTTTGGACGTAATGAATGGCAACAAGCATGTAATGAGTGTGAAATAGCTCCCTAACAAGGGTGCTCTTTCTATACCGTACGCCATCAAGGTTTATCAAGTCATCCCGTGATAGACTCATGGCATCAGCGGAATGGAAAAAAAATTGTACAAGGTCGGGGGGCACAGGGACACAGAGACCTTTCTTTGGTGCCCCCCCTCCCCAACCACCAAATTCTCACCCTTTAGATGGCACTTGAATTCGAGGCAGGATTTGATGTCATGAGATTGGTTCCAATGCAAAACAGGACATGCTTAATTCATTCACTACTGTTAAAGACGCCAATGCACTGATAAGCTCATATGTAGCACCCCCTAGTGGAACATCGGTGTAAAAATCTAGATTGTGATAGCGTCCCTCACTTTGCAATACTACGTTCCGTCCGAGTTTCTCTCAGCGTTATTTGTAAACAATCAGGTTTCTTTCCAGTGGGATAATTGGTGGCATCATGTTGTTCCATGTAAGATTTAAAGCTCGGATTCTGCTTCGAGACTTAAATGCTGGCGTCAGTGCAGCAAGATCACATTTGAGAGATTAAAGTCTTACAAAACGTTTGTAAATATATGACGCAGGAGGCTGGACACGTGGGCAGAAATGAGAGCAATGGCGGAGGAAGAGGATGAAGGAGTGTGTGAGAAAACACATCGACTAACAATCATCGTAAAAGTGACAGCGAGGAAAATATGGAAGTGAAAAGGGAAGTTTTTATTTCAGAGTGAAAATGGGAGGGTGGGGGGGGGAGAATGATCATGGAAGAGTTAAGCAAAGCCAGTTGGAGATGATAGTGAAGGAAACCATGAAGAAAGGAAAGAGGATAAAGATGGAAATCGATCGATTATGTAGAAGAGGCCTATTCACTTTCCAATGTTCTTTTACGTTTGTTTGCATTATGATACTGCCTCTCAGTGGCCAAGGCGGGGATACCAGCATCACAATACATCTAGAAAATTCCTTATTAAAAGGACAAAGGCAAAAATGTATCTTTGTTTATTGACCTTTCCGTCCATTTAAGATAGAAAAGTGTTTTTAATAACAGGAACGATTCAACCCGTACCATTGTTTACTAAATGAGGACGCACAGACTACAAGACCCATAATGCACTACGCCACTTTTCTCTGACGTCATCGCACCGGGTGGTCAACTGCGCGGCGTGTGCGCGCTTTTGGAGCAGCAAGAGTGCAACATTGTTCCAGGTTTGTTGTCTCCTACAAACGTCACTTTTCAATCAGAGTTGACAACTTATTGAACTTGTGATGTGTGTTTAGCAAAATGGCTTCGTTTATTTTGGAGAAAGTATTAAGAGAACAAGCCCAAGTGCGCTCAGTGATTTATTTATTTGGCACCTTGTGTTGATGAGTGACAAGAAGTAGTGACGCTCGTGACGTAGTTTTGCACAGCTAGGTTCTTGCTGACAATGACTTGTTCGTCGCTCCTTTGGAGGAAAAGGAAGATGTCCTGCCCCCTCGAAGAAAACTTTTAGAAGTGAAAAGTCCGCTGATAGAAACACACGTTAATCAGCCTCCTCTCTGGTCTCATGTCGGTGCAGTGTGTGTCCTCACACAGCCTGCTGTCAGGACTCCGCGCCCCTCCGTAAACAGCCAATCACTGTGAGTATGCAAATGAGGCAAGACGCAGCCAGAGTGTGTTGTGGTAGATTGGAATCGAGCACTCGGTGCTCGACTGTGTGGTCTGTCTGTATGGCGAGTCTAGGAGATGTTGACTGAGCGGGCAGTAAAAGTTCGACTTGTACTGCATCCTTGCCTCCGTGTATTATTGGTGAAACAACCAGTAAGCAACCCACGCTTAGTGACAACACTACAACAGTGTAACAGAGCATAAAGCCACAACATGGTGTCAGAAGACGGAGTTACGGAGTAAGTCAAGGACAGTATTCAACACGTGTTGACCGAAGATAAGCGGCAAGCTAACGGGAGCTAACACAGCCGACATGGAGCAGTTCAGGCCACCGTCTCCGCTGATAATCACGGGGAACCTCGCTGAAAACTGGCGCAGGTGGGAGCAGCGTTTCCAGCTCTATATGGTTGCTTCTGGCGCGGTGGATAAAAATGAGGGGGTTAAAATTGCCATCCTGCTCCACACTGTCGGCGAAGAGGCGCTGGAAGTGTATAATACACTTGCCATTACCCCAGAAGGGGAGGAAGCAACGATGGAGGAAGTTTTGGAAGCATTCAGAGGCTACTGCAGTCCACAAAAGAACGTTGTTTTTGAACGCCATCAGTTTTGGTCACACACAATGTCATCAGGAATATCGGTGGACAGATTCATCACAGAACTACGTCAAAAGAGCAAGAACTGTGAGTTTGGAAGACATGAAGATGACATGATAAGGGATAAATTGGTGTTCAGCATTAGTGATACTCATCTGAAAGAGAGACTGTTACGTGATAATGCACTTACTTTACGCAGAGCAATGGAAACATGTAGATCAGCAGAACTCGCCAAGTCACAAATACAAGCGATGCAAGCGTCACCTGTTGTCCATGATGCCTCAGTGGATGCATTGAATAGAGCAAGAGTGCAAACACGCAGCTGGGACAAGAACAAACCAAGCTACAAGAAGCAGGTAACGACTGTGTGCCGTAAATGCGGAAACAAGCATGAGCCTCGTCAATGCCCAGCTTACGGCGCTGTGTGTCATAAATGTGGAAAAAATAACCACTTTTCAAAGGTGTGTAGGGGTGGCTATGAGAAAAATAGCCATTGTAAGACAAAGACTGTAAACAATTTAGAAAAAGAAATGGACTGTTTATACATAGGCATGATTGGAAATGGAACCAAGAAATCAGCACACCAAACAAGGGACACTGTATGGCACGAAACAGCCACGATCAGAGGTGTTGCAATCGACTTCAAGCTGGACACTGGTGCTGACGCTAATGTGCTGCCCAGGCAGCTATACCAACAGCTACCAGGTCCCGTTCAGCTGCGTCCAACAAAGACTGTGTTGATAGCTTTTGGAGGGGCACGCCTGACAGCAGATGGTGTTGCATCTTTAGAATGCAGAACGTCTAAACGCAAGGCTGTGCTGGACTTCCACGTGAGTAGCCAAGCAGACAAGCCAATTCTAGGAGGGGAGGCTTGTGAAGAGCTGCAACTGGTGAAGAGAATGGGGTCGCTCGCGGCAAAGGCTCCACAACAACAACAACCGCCAGCCACCAAAGAGGAGCTACTACTAAGATATGCTGATGTATTCACAGGATTGGGGGAATTTCCTGGAGTTCATCACATACACGTTGACCCCAGCGTCACTCCTGTGATTCACGCATGCAGGAATGTACCCCTCTCCATCATGGATGCGCTGAAAGTGACAATCAAAGACTTACAAAACAGAAAAGTGATAACACCGGTGAATGAACCAACAGAATGGGTGAACAGTCTTGTTGCCACTAAGAAAAAGAACGGGTCGCTGAGGGTGTGTTTGGATCCTTGCAACCTGAATGAGGCAGTCAAGCGCCAGCATTACTCCATTCCTACTCCTGAAGATGTGCGCAGCAGACTGGCTGGAAAATCCATCTTCTCCATCTTGGATGAGAAGGATGGGTACTGGCAGATCAAGCTAGATGAGCCATCATCTAAGCTCTGCACCTTCAACACGCCGTGGGGACGCTTTCGCTTCCTCAGGCTACCATTTGGGATTAAGTCGGCCAGTGAAGTCTTTCAACAAAAGAATTGTGAGACCTTCGGCGACATTCCAGGTGTGTACGTCATAGCAGACGACATGATTAAAGCAGCATCATCAGAGCAAGAACATGATGAAATCCTGCAGAAAGTAATGGAGAGAGCAAAGTCTGCCAATGTGAAATTTAACAAAGAAAAAATCCAGTTCAAAGTGAACACAGTAAAATATATGGGACACATCATCACGGCAGCAGGACAGAGGGCTGATGACGCCAAGACCACAGCATGCAATGACAGTGGCAATCTCAATGAGAACCCTTGTGATGAGAGAGTTGTGTATGCCTTGGAAGCCACAGACGCGCTGAGTAGCGAAACACTTAGCCAGCTGAAATCAGCAACGGCAGCGGATGGCGTGTTACAAGCTGTATGTGAGAAACACTTGAAGGGTTGGCCCATGAAAAAGAAAAGTCTGGACAGTAAACTACACAGTTACTGGCCAATGAGGGACAATATCAGCATCGTGAATGACATTGTGATGGTCGGAGACAAAATCATAATACCCGAGTGCTTCAAGAGAGTGATTTTGGAGAAGCTGCACCTTGCACACCAAGGCGTGCAGCGTACTAAAGCTAAAGCGAGAAAAGTCCTTTACTGGCCTGGCATGACACGAGACATAGAGACAATGGTGGAAAAATGTGTGCAGTGCCAGCAGCTACAGCCCAAACACCAGGCTGAGCCACTAATTCCACACCAGGTTCCTGAACTGCCATGGATGAAAGTTGGAGCTGACATCTTCGAGCTGCATGGTCAGTCATACCTGCTGTTGGTGGATTGCCTGACAAAATATCCAGAAGTGCTCAACCTGACTGATAAAACAGCTCGCACGGTGATTCAGAAGATGAAGTCTGTCTTTGCCAGACATGGGATACCCAAGGAGGTAGTGAGTGATCATGTCCCATTCGCCAGCTATGAGATGCAGTCATTCGCAGCTTCATGGGAGTTCAAGCTCACACACTCCAGCCCAGGTTTTCCCTCTTCGAATGGAATGGCGGAGCGGGCCATTAAGACAGTAAAACACGCGCTGAAGAAAGCAGTGCAGACTGGCACTGACCCACATCTAGTGTTGCTGTCGCTGAGAAACACACCGGTGACAGGACTAAACCTGACACCTGCACAAATGTTGATGGGTAGAGTCCTGCGCAGCACACTTCCATGTTCCAGTGCTGTGCTGAAACAGTCATCCCCACAGCATATTCTCGAAAGAATACAGGACTTGCAGTCCCGGCACAAGCAACGCTACGACCAGCGTGCAAAGCAACTGCCAGTGCTGACCCCAGGAGACACGGTACACATGCAGACGCGACGCGGCTGGGAGCCAGCGGTTGTCATCAGGCAGCGAGATGAACCACGCTCCTACACTGTACAGACGCCGGCAGGGAGGACACGCAGGAGGAACAGGCGACATCTGAGGAAGATACACCCAAGCCTGTTCAAAGACTCTCACCCTGATGAACATTTGGACTCTGAGTTTCAACATACTCAGGCTACTGCAACAGTGGACTCACCACCACTGGAACCGGTACCACGCAACCCTAGTCCTGTGCCTGTGGACGGCATGCCCACATGCTATACCAGGAGTGGCAGAGCAGTTAGGCGCCCTGCCAGGTACACTGAATGACAAAGTGATGTTGTTACTCCATGTTAAGAAAGAAAGAGATGGAGAAATTAAAGTGTGGATGTTTTGTGTTTATCGTGGAGTGTTATAAACTGTTATAGGTTCGAAAGAAAAAAAAAAAGAAAAAAGATTGTTGAAAGCCATTTGGGTTGTTGAAACATGATTTGTTTGTAATTGATATATGCATGTCAAAATTGTGATCAATGTTGATACCAAAGAGTTAAGGTAACCGATACTAGATAAGCTACTTCTCAGTTGGAAAAGAGGGATGTGGTAGATTGGAATCGAGCACTCGGTGCTCGACTGTGTGGTCTGTCTGTATGGCGAGTCTAGGGGATGTTGACTGAGCGGGCAGTAAAAGTTCGACTTGTACTGCATCCTTGCCTCCGTGTATTATTGGTGAAACAACCAGTAAGCAACCCACGCTTAGTGACAACACTACAACAGTGTATCAGAGCATAAAGCCACAACAGACAGGAGGTTGTCACGAGCTCTACACGTCATTTTGAAGCAACGAAAACAGCAGAGTTATCAGAGCTACGTGATAGCAGTCAAATCACACACCCCTCCGGCCAGCAGACGGCTGTCACGAGCATAGAGACGGAAGAGGGAGCATCCACAGACATAGAATTGGCGGACGCTTTATCTGCTTACGAAGACCTTCCTCAAGAATCAATAAAAAAAGTCAGAGGTATTTCTTATTTTTATTCTTTTCATTCTATGTCATCGTTTAAATGTTTTTTTTGACGGTATTATAACGATTTAACTGTTTTTTAATATCTACTTCTAGTTAAGCGTTGTGGAACGGGACTGCTTCAAAGAGCGAGAAAGAGCAGACGCGCAGCCTTCTACTCAACTACTAAGGAGCCTGAATCGACAAACGAGAGCTATCACCATAAGACAAGGCGTGCTATAAAGTGCAGTGGTAACTGTGTTTACAAAAAACGGCTACAAGAATGTTTTAAGGTAATACGTATTTTGACAGATTTAGCTCAATCAAGATAGGTCTGATTTTTTTTGTGTTGTTTATATTGTAATTTCTATCAAAAAGAAAATACAATGGATCAGGCTAACCTTACGTCAGCAGAGTCGGATTTCTTAACAAACATTGACGAATTAGATTTACAGCTACTTTGTGATACACCTGAGCTAGATTTGTCAAACATTAACAATGATTTGCCGTCAACCACTGCTTCTACAAGCCAAATACCAGGATTTACCTCTCTGTATCGATCAACAAGATTTTAGTCAAGGCTATTCACTTTTTGTCTTTAATTTAAGTCAAGCAGATGATTCCGGGGCTTTATCGCCCGTGAATAATGGTGTTTTAAGATTAGATTTGCGATTTCGTGTGCCTCTCCCACATACAGCCACACTTATTATTTACGCAGTTTATGATTCCCTTATTGAGATTAATGCCAAAAGGGAAGTGTTGATGGACTATTATTAAAAAATATGAACGGTCGTGAATTGGATTTGATTATGACCCGGATGCAAAGGGCGTTGTTTGGTGGGGTTTACGCGTCAGACGAGCTAGCTGACGTCAGAGACAAGCCCCCCAGATATTATATTGTTAACACCCACCCACGCCACATGCCGGGCGAACATTGGCTCGCTTTGACTTTAGAATCTGATGGTTCGGCCACATTCTTTGATCCTTTCGGTCTGCCACCAGACAGTCCTTATTACCCGTCAAGTATATACAGATTTCTGAAGAAGTATTCTAATCGTTTGGAATACCATAACGGACAACTCCAACATGAATTGAATGACACCTGTGGTCAACATTGTGTGTACTACTTGTCGCAACGGGGTTGGGGGCTGACCTACAATGACGTCATGAAGCATTATCATCCCGACCCTCTGGATAATGACTCGATGGTTATCGATTTTGTCAAGAAATGTCGAAGACCGGATCGGCTGTGTGGCGGGCAAATATCATGTTCATTACACAAATTTAAAGAATGTCATTGTCTGAAACCGTGTTAATGTTTTATAAAATCTCTTTTATTCAATAAACATTGTTAAAGAGAGTTACAGAGTCATTTGTTTTTTTTCCAGTAACAGCATTAGCGTATCTAACATTTTAATAACTAACCCACTTTACTACCGGTGATCTGTTTTTCCTTTTTCTCTCTTTTACGCTTACATGTTTTGCGTGAGAAACATCATCATCTTCATCCCTAGCGTATTTCAAGCGTTTGAAATCAGCACGAGCAGAGGGGTTGGAAATGCTTGATTCAGGCAGGTTTAGCTGTGCTAATGTACGCAGAAATTCTGTCCAGCCAGCCGGTTGAGCGGCTAGTTTCTTACCGGCTACAATTAAATGTTTTATCAAATCGCTCATGTGTGAGCCCTTGACAGTTTTCCCTCTAAAAATAAATTCGCTTAGCGGCGTCCATCTTACATCTTCGGCCGATAATTTCTTTAGCACATAGGAGGCGCTGCGACGATAACGCGGCCCCATGGTGTCCAAAATATCAGCCCAATCTTCATCTGTCACTTTTGGGGGCGCTTTCCCTCCCTCTTCAACAACCCTCTCGTCATTACGAATCGTAACAGGAATCTGCTCAGAATCTCTTTGTTTGATCAAACCCATATAACGCTGCATCAGGGATTGATAAATTTTGATCTTTTCATATTGATTTAAATTTTTATTATCCAAAACCTGTTTCATCTCCTCATCCAGAGAATACTCGGCGGTGTCCCGAATAGTAGGGGCTGGCTTATTGAGCCTCTCGAGCTGGTAAGGGGAGATCAGGAACATTTTCTGCGCCGTTTTCAAACTCATTTTATTATTTGTTCATAAAACCAGTAATAACGCTCCCCAGAACAGGTGCGAATGCCGCTAATAAAGGCAATATGAAACCACCTTTCTGAACTAACACAGCTCTTTTCTTTTTCAGAGTATTTTTTTTATCAGCTAGAAAGCGGATATTTTTCTTCTGCTTTTTTAGTTTTTTATAAAGTTTTGATTTTAAGGGTAGATGTCCTTTTAAAAGATTCAGAGCAATCTCGCACAATGCCTTCACTAAACTAGCAGGACTTTTGAGGAGTAAATGTTTACGTTTGGCCGGCTTCGATGTAAACAGAGACTTGAGTAACAACGCATTTGTTTTTAAAAGCTTTGTCATCGTTTTATTGTTTGGGGATATAAACTACAGGCCACTGGCTAGGTAGTACACCTGTACGTAGTCTATATTGTTCTGGGCATGAAGGTGTCAGATCAATCAGTAAATACCCATGCGGCTCTTTTGTTGCATCCTCAAAAGATTCCAAGAAGAACTTCCGGTTGCTGGGGCAGATTTGATTCGCCAAAACATTCACTTGCATTTTATCACGGGGATTTTTGAACAGAATCAGATAATTACTGTTTAAACTGATAGTACGACTGAATTTCCCTTGATGGAATACATTCTGTGTTAGCATTATAACGCTTAAATTTTTATGATGTCTATATTGCGTGAATATTCGAACCACTTCCTGATTATCCGAAGCTTGGAAGATGATGTCGTCCAGAACCAGTAGGTGGTGCTGCTGCGGCGGGAACAGCTTCTCGTCATCAAAAGATTCAGGCAGCCCCTTGATAAAAACGATGTCTTTATTCATGTTTTTGAGCTCATCGTACATTGGTTGATATGAAGTATAAACCCAGACAATATTATCAGGTTTTTTTCTCATAACATGTTCAAGATTTCCTATAACATTTTAAACAAAAAACGTTTTGCCACAACCTGAAGGCCCCGCTATTAACGATGAGAAAGGGAGTTCTAATCTAGGGTCAAATTCAATCTGGTTAAAAGCCATTTTCAATAACCAAATGGTTCAGTGTGGCCTTGATTGAGCAATCTTCTTTTGTCGTAGACTACACGAAGCCATTTGGAAAATGATGTGTTTCTGAGATGAAACCCTCTCTTATTGCGAACAATGCCATGTTGGGGTGCGTAAAGCACGTCTGAGACTGCACCTGCTGTGTCGATGTACCCCTGAACCAAATCGAGCATGCTGTCAAGATTGATGCTCTGACCGCTTTCGTGAGTCTGTGTGATACCCTTTACCTTCATGACGGTGCGGTTTGTCGCCCTTGTCTTGTAAGCATATGTTTTAGGCCCTGCTGAGACAAATTCTGAAATGCTGTCGTTCGAAAGCTCATCTGTCAAATCACCCAGATAATCCCCTAGCGGGAGGACAGTTTCGCCAGGTTTGACCGTGTACACGAGACTGTCTGTGTCAGTGTAAAGAACGCGCGTCTGTAAAATTTCTAGATAGTTGTACATTTTTAGACGTGCATAAGCAGTTGTGAAACATGCAGCCGCCACGTTTGATGTTTTTGAGGCCGGTATCTCATTGTTTACGTTGAAACAATATTGTACAACCGAAAGCTTTTCGCTGATAAAGTGGAAAAATTTCACATCGTACAAACCGGAAAACAGAAGATCAAAAAACTCCTCAGATTTTGTCACAATTTTTGTGTTTGTCATGTTCTCACGCTGGGCTAGTTTTCCCCATAGATTGTTTAGACAAAGTTTCGAAACCTGACGTTTCCCATGATTTACAGCAATTTTGGAAGGGTCCAGTTGGATACCCTGATGAATCGCGTAGCTCTGTATGTAATTTTCTCTATCAGCTTGATTGACCGCATGCGCTGGATAGCCTGAAGATTCCTGTTTACCTTTTAGAAATGTTCGCATGTAATCACGGAAAATTGTGTCGCTCGCTCTTGTGTAATGCCATACTTCTGTAATATCAGCAACAGTGTAGCCAAGATCAAGTGCCTTAACAAATTCAGGAGTTGTCCAAACACCTGTTAACGATCTCTGCTCATCATTATGCGTACAAGCTGTCTGCTGGTTGTTATGCTCAGCGCATGTACGACACAGTGTGAAGACAAGTTTACCTTTAGCTGTTTTGAAAGGTAAAACAGGAAAATACAAACCACGAGGTGGATTAACGGTAGCGCTTATGAAACCGAAATACAGTCTTGGGTCTTTAAAATCACCGTGGATAATCGTTGGATGACCAATAGGGTAGATGCCTGTACTATTAATGAAAGGATATAATGATGTGACATCGACGTACAACACCTTCTCGTCAGCTTCTGCCGTGTATCTTAAAACAAACGTGTTTGTTCGACCTCCGAAAAGAGCCTGCCTTGGTTTGAGAGGTGTAGGAAATTTGGCTTTTTTCAGGAATTCCTTAACCTCTGTGTTCAATTTTTTCATTTGCAACCATTCGTGCTCCCACATAATTACAAGGTGCACATCTTGTTTAAGCTGCAGTTCCTGAATTTTCTTTTGGGTGTTGTCAAACCTTTCCTGAAAGGGGCGTTTTGTTGTTGGACATATATTAGAGAGGTTGTAGCATTCTGGGCAGCCATGGTGATAACAACCAAAATACTCAAAAACTATTTTCACTCCCCCAATTTCAGAATACCCGTCTATAGTGTAGTTATCGATCTTAACTTCTCCCCCGTTCAACGCGTGTCTAATGTGGATATTTTGACTATGCATGACCCATTGCAAGTATTGAATAGAATCGTGTGAGAAAGCTTTGTACTGTCGCATGTAGTTGTCTGAAGGTGTAATAGCTAGTGTTTCAGGAGTTAGGAAATTAGTGCGAAAAACTTTCATGCAAGCCGAGGCTATTGTGACGGCGTTGAAAGGGTCTGTTCTCAACTTTTAAAAGCGTGTCTCTTGAAAGGCTTACACAAATTGTTAGTGCGGCTAAACAAACAACATGTTTACTCGACCCTCTTCCAGCCAAACTACTTAAAGAATTATTTCAAATTTTAGGACCGTCCGTCTTAAATATAATCAATCTGTCTGTCTCCTCTGGGATAGTGCCAACAGCCTTTAAAACCGCTATCATTAAACCGTTACTTAAGCGACCAAATCTTGACCCGGACTGTCTCAGTAATTATAGGCCAGTTTCAAACCTCCCATTCATAGCAAAACTTCTTGAAAAAGTAGTAGCGCAGCAGCTTATTGATTACATGGTCGCCAATAATCGATACGACACTTTTCAGTCTGGTTTTAGAGCTAATCATTCCACTGAGACAGCACTTGCGAAAGTGACTAATGATCTCCTCGTAGCTATGGATTCAAACATTTCGTCTGTACTGTTACTACTCGATCTTAGTGCTGCCTTCGACACTGTAGACTTCGATATTTTATTAGGGCGTCTTAAAAGTTGTGTTGGTATTTCAGGGTCAGCACTAGGCTGGTTCCATTCCTATCTATCAAACAGGACGCACCGAGTGGTCCATGGCAATGCGTCCTCGGAGCTCTATAATGTTACATGTGGTGTCCCACAGGGATCGGTTCTCGGACCAATTCTTTTTAATATTTATATGATTCCGCTTGGGGACATAATACGTAAATATAATATTAGTTTTCAATGCTATGCGGATGACACCCAATTATATATGCCGTTATCGATGACAGATCCGCGGGATTGTTGTAATCTTGAGAAGTGCCTTGCGGAGATCAAGCAATGGATGTCTCTCAACTTCCTTCGTCTTAACCCAGATAAAACTGAGATGTTGATAATTGGTCCAGCTCGTTATCAACACTTATTCAAGGAAACCGCTATAACTATAGATAACCGTACTATCACTCAAAGCGATACTGTAACTAATCTCGGGGTAATATTTGACCAAACTCTCTCCTTTCAAAAGCACATTAAGAATATAACCAGAATTGCGTTTTTTCACCTTCGTAATATTGCAAAGATTCGTCCGATCCTCTCGACCGGTGATGCGGAAACTATTATACATGCGTTCGTCACGTCGCGCCTGGACTACTGTAATGTACTATTTTCGGGTCTTCCTAAGTCCCGCATCAAAAGTCTACAGTTAGTACAAAATGCCGCTGCAAGGCTGCTCTCTCGGACAAGAAAATTTGATCACATTACCCCAATACTAGCCAACTTACATTGGCTTCCGGTCCATTTAAGATGTGACTTCAAGGTTCTTCTATTAACCTATAAATCGCTGCATGGCTTAGCGCCTTCATATCTCGTCGACCTAGTTGTTCCTTATGTTCCGTCTCGTAACCTTCGTTCGCAAAACGCTACCCTTTTAGCGACACCGAGGGCTAAGAAAATGTCTGCAGGCTCTAGAGCATTTTCTATTCGGGCTCCAGAGCTTTGGAATGCCCTACCAATGGATATTAGGACTGCTACCTCAGTAGAAACATTTAAGACACGTTTAAAGACACATTTCTATGACATGGCCTTTAACTAACCTGTAGTGGCCGATTCGGCTGGAGTTTGTTTTCTCTCCCTCTCCACCCCCTCCCTCCCCCCTCCCCGGCCGGGGAGGTGGTTAGGTGGTACCCATGCTGACAGCGGCTATCTGGATTCTCGTGGCCAATTCAGGATAGGGGAACTGCAGCTCAACCTCCTCGAAGAGCACTGCCAGGACAATTGAGGGCTCCTTTCGGCAGCCCTCTGCTGTGACATGGACATCCACTTTTTATTTAATTGATTTTCATGTTGTATCATTTGTGCCCTCTCTGCATCCATTTCAACCTGGTGATCCTGAAAGGGGGATCCTTCCATCTGTGGTCCCTTCTCAAGGTTTCTCATTTTCCCCCTGCTAGGGGTTTTTAAGTTTTTCCTTGCCCTTTTGGGAGCTTAAGATCAGGGGATGCTTTGAGAATAATTGTCAATTTCTGTCTATGTGAAGCCCTTTGAGACTGCTTGTGATTTAGGGCTATACAAATAAACTTGACTTGACTTGACTTGACTTGTTCTTGTAGCCTCAAAATACTCGCTCCTGAATTTCTCACATCCTTGCATTAGCAAATCAACATCATTCTCACAGTAGGTTAGCGCCTGTTTCGCAAAATCAAACACATCGTTAGCTTGTTTGACATACCATTCATCAAACTTTGCACGTTGCGAGGGTGACATTTGTTCGACATTGTAGTATGTAGGCTCAGGGTGACATCCTACGTAGTTCAAATGTTCTAAAGAGCTAAATTTATGTGGGAAACAACCCTTTGATTTGTCTTCAAGCCCCAGGGCCTTAGGCATCGCACTTAGCGGCATCGTTAAGAATGACAATGAGTCGATATAACGAGATTTTGTGTCTAAATCGACGAATGATAGAACCTTACTCCCTTGCATCAGAATGTCAAGTTTGATACCTAATTCAAGCATTCTCTTTATCAAGATGTAGGAATCAAAACCTCTCGCGTTATGTGCAACAAATGTCGTTTGTTTAAACCGGGGGTTTCGAAAAAATGTGAGGAATTTGTCAACACAGTCTGTCCCAAACCACTGTTTCGTCAGTCTATTTGATTTACAACAGATAAGAAAGGGGTTGTGTAAACCATCTGCATCTACATAAGTTTCAAAATCATAGTAGACTACATTTTTGCAAGGCGGTTGAGGCTTGATGGGCTGCATGTAACACAGGTGAGGGTTTAGTAAGACATTGTCATTTTGGTCTAAGATCTCACTACACACGGCGCATCTTTTCACGGGGCAGCGATGTTTAGCACCGGTACCATCAGCTTTCACATAATATTGGAGCCCGCATTGCAAGCACTTTTTGTATGTGGTGCAGTTACTCACACGATTCGTCGCTCGGAACTCTTTATGTTTGGCAAAGCATTCTTCATTACGACAAGATTTGTTACAATCAGGGCAGATAACATGTTTAAATCGTCGTTGTTTACAACGAGGATCGAGACAAATGTTACAGTGTCCCTCACATTGATGGCGTTGCCAATTTTCATGCCCTCTGTAACAATATCTGCAAAAATATGCATACCCCATGAATGCCTCTATCGTTTTCACACCGTAGTAATGATTCTCGAGGTGCAAAACAAATAAAGTGTCTTCGTCTGTTTTAGGGTAATGTGTGTCGAAGAAAGTCATGGGGCGGCTGTCTTCTTTTCGATACATGACAGTTATTTTCCGTCTGAGAACTTTTTCAAATTTATGTACATCCCCCAAACTCACAGGTGTTTGACAATCTAAACCCACACTCTGATGCAAAAGTCTGGCTTGTCTTACGGCTTGTTTTGATGTTAGCGTGTCATTTAGCAGATAGGTTAGTGAAAGAGCAAAGCATAGATTGTTGTCCTTATTACGAGGTATGTACAGATGTCGTTTTTTACGCGTCAAAATCTCTTTGTTGGTAGTGTTCATCAGTCGACGACGCATTCCACCACGGATCGGTTTGACTATTTCGACAATAAGCTCTAAATTCTCATCAGCTAGAAGCTCTACATTTGATTGAGCTAGACGTTCAAGCAGATCTGATACATTATCACGTATAGTGTTTATGTCGCTTTTTTGCGAATAAACGTGAGCCCTATCATTTCCAGCTACTAACTCGATTTGAATCACGTCACCTCTCTGTGTTTGCATATCAACCTCTCGCAAGACTTCATCTATTCTATCCTCAATCTGTAGGTAAAAGGTTGCAAAATCATTGCTGTTTGCTTGTGATGGTATATTCAAATGCCGCCTTATCTCAATATTATTGAAATGCGGTCTATTTACTACAACAGAGCCGCCGCGCTGATTAGTTATTACAGAAGCATTGTTGTTGTTAGATTGGTGGGCTATGTCTTGAAACGCTGGTGCGTTGTTGTCAATAACATCTATTTCGTGATCGATTATAACAGAGCAGTTGTTAGGCTGAAATGATGGTGGCATGTTACCAGTTATTACAGAAGCATCTATCTCATGATCTACAGGGTTAACGGTCATTCGGTCAATCAGAGGCTGCGTATTTAGATTTTGGATCATGTGTAACAGTTGAGCAGGAATATCTGGACTGTTGCGCCCACTGTTACCGTTAGCTTGGTTGTTTAATTCTGCTATCATGTTTAGCAGTTGTGACGGTATTAGTGTAGGACTTTGGCTACCATCATTCCGGTTTTGACTGTTTAGCTCGTTTACGACAGCTTGTAAGTGGGCCTGAATATCAGGACTGTCTGTGTCTCTCCCTTCCTGCATGGCATTGTTTACAATGTTGACCAAATCTGGTATTTGGCTTGTAGAAGCAGTGGTTGACGGCAAATCATTGTTAATGTTTGACAAATCTAGCTCAGGTGTATCACAAAGTAGCTGTAAATCTAATTCGTCAATGTTTGTTAAGAAATCCGACTCTGCTGACGTAAGGTTAGCCTGATCCATTGTATTTTCTTTTTGATAGAAATTACAATATAAACAACACAAAAAAAATCAGACCTATCTTGATTGAGCTAAATCTGTCAAAATACGTATTACCTTAAAACATTCTTGTAGCCGTTTTTTGTAAACACAGTTACCACTGCACTTTATAGCACGCCTTGTCTTATGGTGATAGCTCTCGTTTGTCGATTCAGGCTCCTTAGTAGTTGAGTAGAAGGCTGCGCGTCTGCTCTTTCTCGCTCTTTGAAGCAGTCCCGTTCCACAACGCTTAACTAGAAGTAGATATTAAAAAACAGTTAAATCGTTATAATACCGTCAAAAAAAACATTTAAACGATGACATAGAATGAAAAGAATAAAAATAAGAAATACCTCTGACTTTTTTTATTGATTCTTGAGGAAGGTCTTCGTAAGCAGATAAAGCGTGCGCCAATTCTATGTCTGTGGATGCTCCCTCTTCCGTCTCTATGCTCGTGACAGCCGTCTGCTGGCCGGAGGGGTGTGTGATTTGACTGCTATCACGTAGCTCTGATAACTCTGCTGTTTTCGTTGCTTCAAAATGACGTGTAGAGCTCGTGACAACCTCCTGTCGGCCGGAAGGGGGTATGATTTGACTGAAATCACGCTGCTCTGATGGTTCTGCCTCCAAACCAGTCTGTATCAGTGGATTTTTTAGCCTAGTAGCAGCCGCCACGAGATCTGTTACACACATAAAAAACAAAAAAAATCACCAACTAATAGCATTTTATTAACGTAAATGAACAGTTGCCTTACCGTAGTCTGATTGTGTTAAATAAACTCCGCTAAAGTCGTCGTCAAATACTGCGTGCACGTCAGCAAACACAGTTATATCTGCATGACATTACATACACATTACATCATGTTTATATGATAACCTCAGTGTATTATTATTATTATTATTATAACAGTATCATTAATAACATGGCTTACCTTTAAACATCTCGAAACAACTTTTTGACGCTCTCTAACTTTGGACGCTCTCCAACTTCTCCGTTCAGAGCTCATCTGCTGGCGTGTCTTCTCAAAAAACAATCAATAGCCCCACCTTAAATACACTAACATTAAGTCCACCCCTCCTCTCTAAAAAACACCTATAGACATCCCCCAACACTACACCTCTCCATCTCAATTTTTTCCTGTGCGAATGTCGCCATCTCGTGTTATCTTAGTGAGACTGCAGCCCCTCCCCCTAAAACACCTGCACCCTCTCCCCCTTGACACTTACAGCCCCTCCCTTCGTGGTATCTGCACTTCATTTGCATAACAATAAAATCATGTCCAAATGTCGCCATCTAGTGTTATCTTAGTGACACTGCACCCCCTCATTTGCATAACATTAAAACCAATGGATAAGTGCATACTGTGCAGCCACTAATTTGCATAACATTGAAATCAATAGATAAGTGCATACTCTATTTGTGTGTGTGCTCCCTGAATATTTGATCAGCGCATGGCAGGATTTACAAACTGCACGTGTCTTGTCCGTTGAGTCATCTTTTCTTTAGAATCCAAAGTGCTTCCAAAGAATGACTTGAAGCCTAAAGCGGAGCCAATTTCCTCGTCTTTTTGGACACTAGCCATAGCACCAGCCCAGGAGCCGCGTACTAGTTGTCGCCTCCCCTTTCACGTGCCTGCTCTGCTCACAACACAACAACGCCGCGCACTGCTCCCTGCTCCCTGCTCCCGGAAAGAGGAAGCAAGCAACAATGAACTGGATTTCAAAATAAAGTCGCCTCTAATGTCCGAGGTCAAACACGGCGATATAAATCGATGTTTACCTTTAGCATCGATGCCAATAAATCGTAGAGCATTATATCGATTAATCGATGTGTATCGATGTATCGTTACACCCCTAGCGATAAACGAACCGCGAAGTAGCAAAGGATCACTGTACATTCTGTAAACACTTGTTTCTTTATGGTGGATCCAATTAAAATGACGGACTAATTTCATTCCGCGCGCTTATATCAGTTGCTGCCGAACAACAACAACAACACGTCAACTATCGGTGACGTCACGCCAGAAGCGTCACTGCATGCGGCGTAATGAAATCGGCGTTTTATGATTATGTGCAGTGTGACAATTTAATCTATATGCACTTTACATCCTCACCCCGAAGCAACACCTGAGTGCGTAACGGAGCAAAGAGCAAAAAAGGACGCACGTCGTTTTATAAAGCTCACAAAATCAAAACACGTGCACTCACTGAAACATTTCTTTTGTTACCAAGCTCCTTTTTCAATTGAATGGAATCATTTTCCTTGACTTTAAATTCCATCGGTCTCATCCATTGTCATTTGAGAAGGCAATTTCACATTTCACAGTCACACGAAGCAGGATTGCGAAATGAGTTTGACACCTCAAATGCATTTTCAAGTTCATCATACACGTTGACGTCGGCTGATTAACTCATTAACAACTTCTGCACGTGTACTGTAAGGCACCTCGGACAGCCCATAAATCAACCCGCAGGGTTCAGAGTACACACATTTATTCAATACCCCATTAATGTAACAATTAGTCAGTGTGCCGCTCCACTCGTCAAAGAGCCTTTGTGTCCATAATCACGCAAATGCCAATTTCCATCTTTAATTTGCTGGAACGCAAATGTTCCAGCAGTGTGCTTGGAAACGCCTCAAGTGTCGGTGACCTCTCGCTGTTTCCGCTAACAACTCATGTTGTCGCATTCAGGCAACACTTGAAAAAGTGATTAAGTTCAATTAGAAGCGCCCCACCTTTGAATAAAAGATTCAAACATCCTGCTCAAGTTGCAGATACAGAATCGAATCAGATGATGGGCATCGAACGATTTGCCAGAAGATGGACATTCCTATACGGCGTCTTTAATCTTCAGCATATGGGCAAAAGAAACGAGCCGCGAATGCCATAAGCAGACAAAAGGTTTTCTGTGGCAACAGGCCTGAGGCTCACTAAGGGAACCTATAGTTGGATGTCACAAGATGAAATTGTTGAAAGAGTAAAAGTGGATTGATAAATATACAATACAAGCATGTGTGTGTCATGAAATCCAAATCATGAGACTTTTTTCCCCCTGCGAATGAACTGCATGTACCCTGGCGGCGGCGGCTCTCGGGTTCAAGACCTGCTTATATAAGGATGAAGAGAAACACTTTACTCATTGAACTCCACTTACTGAATGTTAAAGAAGACTCACTCAAAGCTCACTCAAAGCCCATTGAGGATTTAAAAAAAAATCACTAATAGGAAAAAAAAAAATTGGTAATTGACAGTGATGGCTTTAAATTAACACTGATGACAAGCAAAAAAAAAAATCTCCAAGTTACACCACTTTTTCTACACCCAACTATTTGTTATTAGTTTTCTTGTAAATAATGTTTTTTTCGGGGGTGACGTCATCTTTTAATAAAAGAGAATGAAGTTAATTGAGTGGACTCACCTTGCCTGTAGAAGTATTCGTTGCCTCTTCGAATGTTCAAATTCCTCCAGTTGGTTCCTCTGTTGATGGAGCAGCTGCTGCTTGGCTCAACTCAACTCCCGGAGGAGCGTAAGACACCTGCGTGCTTCATGCAGGTGCCAAAGACGCACTGTGTCATCGCAAAGAGCCACATCATACACATGAGCACACATGAACACCCCCCCACACACACACACACACAAACACGCACGCGCGCGCGGCCGCACACACACACGCACACACACACCCCTCTGCTCAGCCAAATTTCTTGTGTGACATTATTATGTCACGCACCAACATGATAATGACAAATTGACTCCTACAGTACTAAAGCCACAGACCAAAGAGCCCATTTTCAACAATGAATATTGTGCGCATTGTCTCACACAGACAAACTCTCAGTTCAACAAATTCCACAAACAAAAACACAAGTTTTTTCACTTACTATGTGTGGCGGGACAGACCATTCGTTTTAGTGTGTCATTGTCAGGAGACAAGATTTCAATAACGTCACTGAGGCATATTTTAACGAACTCCACTTCATTGTATGGCTTTTAGCCCGTGCAATGTTCCAAGCCAGTTGAAACAATGCAAGTGTGACAGTCTCTGAGTGCTTCGTATTTTTTTTGAAAAACTGTACCTATTTTTCTGCCTGACTTCTCAAAGTCTCCAAACTTGTGCTTGCGAAATTCAGTCCCTTTTGCAAAGTCCTTATCGATATTGGCATGAAGTGAGCTGAAATGGCGCTGACCATTTGAAGCTTTTAAATGCGCCTATGACGTCCGACATACCAGGCAGAATGGCTTGCCATAGCGCTCAACAAAAAACAACTTTAACTGTTAAAAACGTCCTGTGTTCATCGTCATATATTCATTTAGCTGTGCCTTTTTTCCTTGCCATTTGGCAAGCGTCTTGTCAGCTTTTCTGGACCTAATGGCCCCCCGTAGTCACAGTCGCCATTCATTAAAAAGCCAGCAAAACCAATCGATCTGTTTGTCCCTCCTCCTTTGCGGGTTTTCACCTCATGCGCATGCGCGTTCGACCAAAATACCATATTGAACCCAAGCGAAGCAAATACGCACGAAAAATAAACACAAATGTTGATATGGACGTAAAAGAGCCGCATGAAACCAGCCAAAGAGTCGCATGCGGCTTGCGAGCCGCGGGTTGGCCACCGATCCTCCAATACTTCACGTCTGACAGTCCCAAAATCTAAACTCAAATCCTTCGGTGACAGAGCCTTCTCCTGCACATCACCCGACTCTGGAACTCTCTCCCTCAGATTTCTGTGACTCACCCACACTCCCCATATTTAAGTCCCGTCTAAAAACTTACCTCTTCTCTCAAGCCTATGACCTCCCCTGCCCATAACTGGTTTCCTCTTCTTAATTTTATCCCATTGTCTCTTCCCCGTCCCCCTCCACTCGCGTATGTCTTTGCCTTGTTCCCTGTAAGCGTCTTTGGGTTTTTGAAAACCGCTAAACAATTTTAATGAAATTATTATTATTATTATTATTATTATTATTATTATTATTATTATTATTATTATTATTATTATTATTATTATGTGGGCGGCTTCAGTGCCCAGCCCCCGGCTAGAACTTTTGGCAATGTGACGTGAAATGTTTTGTTGTCGTTTTTCCCCTTCTTTCTTTTTTTCCCCACGATTTTGAACGCTTATTAATCATTTTCTCATTATTTTTTCTAATCATTTAAATTTCTGTGACGTGTCAAATTTGCGTATCAATTAGCAGTACATGTGCATGTTTGACTCCTTCAGCGAGTAAAATGAAACGTGTGAGTGTTGCTCCAAAAGTGACACGTAACCACAACAAAGGAGATTAAGATTTGTGAAATGGTCTATGAATACAATCCCCAGATTATTGGAGGTAAAATGGCAGGAGGCCTGAATTAGTTTTGCTTATTGTAACATTTTCATGGACTTTAGGACTCACTCAATCGCTTTGGTCATTCGAGAACTTGAGTAGCAGCACCGACATGACATAAAAACCCAATTTATTGCATTGATCGAATTGGTGATTTGAGGTTGAACCGAACCCTTAAAAATGCTGAATTTAAAAATTCGGCCGACCCAGGAAGTCGGGTCAAATTGACCAACCTGAAATTGACCCAACTTCAATTTTGAACCCAAATTGGACTGTTTTTAACCCAGCATTCTTAAAAGTGTAGTACGTTGTCGTTCTGCTAAAGAGCGCTATATAAAAGCAGTCTGGTTCCTTATTGCTGCAAATTAAATTGAGTGGAGTGTTTGTACCCACGTTGCTGATAGCTTGGAGATGAGATAAGTGTTTTCCGACCTTTATTAAGCCAGGGCGAAAAAAAGAACTGATCCAAATGTCACAAAAAGTAATAACATCGAAATAATTACTCCTTATTAAACTTCAGTCAACTCCGGGCCTGTGGCGTGTATCTTCTACCATCTAGTGTAGAAGCATTTCATTATTCCGGCTGTCACGATACGTCATAATTATAGAGAGATGAACGTGCGTTTATTTATTTCGTATGACTTTATGATTAGTGAGCAATAATTGCCAGACCAAAAGAGATCACATTGGAGAGAAGAAAAAGTTAATAAGCTCAAACAAAAATGACGTAAATCTCGCTGCCAGGGACACATTGCTTGCATTAAGAAAAAAAAAAGTAATTACGAAACGCTAAATAAGGACGCCATTTACGGATTGATTGGCGCCATTGGGTGAATTGTCTCTTTGCTTGTTTGAAACAGGAAACCTAAATAAACTCTGTGTTTGCTTGAAGTTTTGAAATCGGCCACTGAGTGGCCGGTTCTAGGAATGCACATAAGAGGGGGCAGTGAGAAATGTGAAGGGGGCATGCTCTTTTTTTTTTAACATTGTTAGTGTTTTCTTCACGGCAGTTGTTAGCTGTGTGTCCAGATCTCAACCCGGAGAAGTGGATTGGACTCTGTCAGGCCTCTACACTAAGACCTGTCCAGCTTGGGTGTCCCACTTGATGATTAAAGCTTCTGCTGGTATTGCTCTTAGGGTCACTGAGGCACGCAAACCCCCTGACCACAATAAGGTGGCAATCTCTCAGGGGGGAGAGGGGGAACATATAATATGAATGTTATATTATACTATTATTTGAGTTGTCGTTAATCATTAGTTATATCACGGGTCATTACGACGAGTTTGGTGGAGTTTTTACTGCTTCTTCCAACTCCTACCGCGCTGACTGTAACTTGACACACTCTGGCTGCGTCTTGCCTCATTTGCATACTCACAGTGATTGGCTGTTTACGGAGGGGCGCGGAGTCCTGACAGCAGGCTGTGTGAGGACACACACTGCACCGACATGAGACCAGAGAGGAGGCTGATTAACGTGTGTTTCTATCAGCGGACTTTTCACTTCTAAAAGTTTTCTTCGAGGGGGCAGGACATCTTCCTTTTCCTCCAAAGGAGCGACGAACAAGTCATTGTCAGCAAGAACCTAGCTGTGCAAAACTACGTCACGAGCGTCACTACTTCTTGTCACTCATCAACACAAGGTGCCAAATAAATAAATAAATCACTGAGCGCACTTGGGCTTGTTCTCTTAATACTTTCTCCAAAATAAACGAAGCCATTTTGCTAAACACACATCACAAGTTCCATAAGTTGTCAACTCTGATTGAAAAGTGACGTTTGTAGGAGACAACAAACCTGGAACAATGTTGCACTCTTGCTGCTCCAAAAGCGCGCACACGCCGCGCAGTTGACCACCCGGTGCGATGACGTCAGAGAAAAGTGGCGTAGTGCATTATGGGTCTTGTAGTCTGTGCGTCCTCATTTAGTAAACAATGGTACGGGTTGAATCGTTCCTGTTATTAAAAACACTTTTCTATCTTAAATGGACGGAAAGGTCAATAAACAAAGATACATTTTTGCCTTTGTCCTTTTAATAAGGAATTTTCTAGATGTATTATGATGCTGGTATCCCCGCCTTGGCCACTGAGAGGCAGTATCATAATGCAAACAAACGTAAAAGAACATTGGAAAGTGAATAGGCCTCTTCTACATAATCGATCGATTTCCATCTTTATCCTCTTTCCTTTCTTCATGGTTTCCTTCACCATCATCTCCAACTGGCTTTGCTTAACTCTTCCATGATCATTCTCCCCCCCCCCCCACCCTCCCATTTTCACTCTGAAATAAAAACTTCCCTTTTCACTTCCATATTTTCCTCGCTGTCACTTTTACGATGATTGTTAGTCGATGTGTTTTCTCACACACTCCTTCATCCTCTTCCTCCGCCATTGCTCTCATTTCTGGCCACGTGTCCAGCCTCCTGCGTCATATATTTACAAACGTTTTGTAAGACTTTAATCTCTAAAATGTGATCTTGCTGCACTGACGCCAGCATTTAAGTCTCGAAGCAGAATCCGAGCTTTAAATCTTACATGGAACAACATGATGCCACCAATTATCCCACTGGAAAGAAACCTGATTGTGTAGTGGGTTGACATAATTCACCCGGAACCAAAGTTCACGTTGCCGAGTTCCGGTGGGATGGTTTATACGTGTGGGAGTTTCCGGTTTGTCAAAAAGTCAAAGTCAGCTTTATTGTCAATCTCTCCACGTCACAACACACAAAGAGACCGAAATGACGTTTTTCTCTATCCCACGGTGACGAGACACATAACACGATAGACATACAAGTACGCGACACAATATAAAAACAAGAAGGCAAAAAATTCAAACAATCAATAGTAAGAGTGATGAATACCGTTTTTTTCCGTGTATAGTGCGCAAAATTTAACTAATTTATTGTCCTAAAATCTGGGGTGCGCATTATACATGGGTACAAAAAAAAATGTATATATATATTTTTTTAAATTTTTTATTTTATTTTTTATTTTTTTTTAAGTCCCAATGATCGTCACACACGCAGGGAGGCAATGGGTCCCATTTTTATAGTCTTTGGTATGGTCTTAACTAGGCTGGATGTAATTTTTTTTGTTGGCGTTGATTTCTCCGACTGCCCGTAAACGCACCACCGCGCTCCGTGCGCGCACGGGACAGCAAACGAGCAGGTGATCGAGCAAGCGTCTGATACGAGAGCATTGCGGTCGCATGGAGCGTGTTTGTGACGTTGTGACGCTCACCCGCGTCTCGTCACGCCTCGCCTCGCCCGGCTTGTCGCTCAATCACCCACGCTGTGACTGAAAGGAAGGCGGCGTTTAGTTTAAGACTCCTGCGGCACGTACCATGCTATTAGCTCCCGTCGCCCGCCGTTCACCTGTCACTACATCTGAGAGTCGAATGCAGCGGAGACATTTTCTCTGCCGGCCGGCCGGCCGGACAACCATCGGCTGACTGCAAAACACCGTTGACAAACAAGCACAAGGTCAAGGTGACAAGCCAACGCAGCGCTCTGACGTGACGTTTGGGAGCCAGCTGGCACCTGGGATTTTAACTTGAGCAAAAAATGTCACTTTAGATAGAGCCAGGAACGTAAAAAAAATGTTTTTCCCCCCCAATGATTCAGGAGTGATCATGAAATATGGAGGACCACACAGTAAAGCCTTCATCTTTGCCAAGTTCCACATCTGTAGTGAAGCGTCTTCTTATTTCTCTTTCTCATCATGTTCTCCTCTCATAGTTGTAAAGTTATTCTTCCTTCAACAAGCAAACTGTGCGAGCGAGCCTCTGTTTATTTGCTTGTGTGCTGGCAGGGATTGTTTTGAAAATCGGGAGCAGAATTATGATTTCGGAAGAATTTTAGCGGAATACAAGACTGTGGCGGTCGCTAAGCGACCGGCGGACACAATGGCTTTGCTCAAGTGGGCAAACATCGGAGGGATGACTTGGTTCATGGAATAGTTTCAAACAAATGCACTCATTACAAGTTTGATGAAAAAAAATCTCATCGGTTACGCAAATGTGACGCTTTTGCTATAACGGTCTTTCTTTTTCTCTGTGTATTCATTACACGCTTTGCATCTTTGCCAAAAACACGATCTTCAAAATAAGAAGTTGAAAAAGGTTCCAGCTCATGAATCGACACGTTTTTTTGAAATGAGGAACCTCGGCAATATCAAACACAAGTGGAATCATCTTCTGTATCACAAAATGATAGTCTAGTCAATAAACTGACAGCAGAGGGAACAAGCTAAAGAGATGACGCATTGACAATCGAAAGAAAAGAAATATCAGCACTCCTGGATGGTGAACTGCAAAATATTCTTTGAAGTAAACACAACACCAGAGCAGGTCAAAATACTCCTTATTAAAAATAAAGAACCGAGCTGCCTAATATTGTTGGTTGTATCATGTTGTATGTCTTGGATATTGCGTGAAGAAACGAAACGGAACTGAACTGAACTAATGTCAGTGGATGACAAGGTCAGGGAAAGATGGCTGACCAACTTCACTTTGATTTCCAAGATGATAAACTTTTCAAGTCAAAAAATAAAATAAGCCGTCTGTCAGGTTAAATCTGAAAAAGCCACCATTTCACTAATTGTCGGCCTCTTGTTTTGTTACTTCCAAATGTGCTAAAATGTTTTAATAACAGATAAGAGCCACCTTTTCACTCATTGTTGGTCTGTCTTCTTTTTTGGTTCTTCGGAACATGCTAAAAGGTTTGAATGACCATCTCCGATACAGTTTCGTTTCCAAGGCGGTAAACATTTCCAAGTGCAATCATTTGGAAAGCTCCTGCTTCACAAATTGCAGGCCTGTCGTTTTGTTTCTTCCAAATGCTAGGCTCAACCTTTCAGGCATGTCTCTATATTGTGTGTCACCGTCACAGCTACGCAATGTCTCAGTCGGACTGCTCGCTGGGTTTCGCATTGGCATCTGGCTCTGACAGTCCACTTCCTCTCTGGCTGCCACAGCCAACATCTTTGAGAGCAGCCATAAGATGATGTACCCAAGGTCCAGACATTGATATCTGTCCGTCTGTGCCCCAATTAAATTGACCAGAAATGCACGAGATCAGCTGCGCCAGTCTTTTGATGCGCTCTGAGCAGGTCGAAATTGAGACCGATTTTTGGTCCTCCATAGCTTTGCCACAATTCCCAGCTTTGGAGCAGTCTGCCAAATTAGAATACGCCATGTTGATGCACAGAGATCTCTGTATATTATACATGTCAATTCCAAAATTCTCAAAGCAACTTTACAATGCTCAAAAACACCCAAACGCTCGCTAACAGCTTGCTGGCTTGACAGTACAAATGACATGCACAGGAGCAGGTCACAGACTACTGATAAGGCAGAACTAATTGTTCTGTGAAGCTCGGCTTATACACAACACTGCCTTATAAGGCTTTGATGGTTTAAGCCTTAAAGGGGATTTGTCATGAGGTCCACTTTTCCCTTCCACATCCAAAATATCCATCCCTGATTTGCCATGATGTACGTATTTGTCATGTGATACATGGTTAGAAACCTGAGTGCCTGGAGATTTGATGAATGCCCTTCATTTTAAGATACCATCATATCTGCAGGCTCAATGAGCATTTAAACGAGACACAAGAGGAATGGCCGCCGCCGCATTCATCTGACACGGCTGCTGCCATTTCGGCACCGCACAAGATGTCAGTGGGACAACTGATCTTTTGTTGTTGTTGTTTTTCTTCTTCTTCTTCTTCCCAAGACATGGACTTGACAGGAGCACTGATTGGTTGAGACTAGGGGTGTAAATCGCGGGTTTTGTCATGATACGATATAATATCGATATAAAGAACTACGATACGATATTTGCCGATATCTTAAAGCCTGCTATATCGCGATATAGTGCTCTACGATCGATCTTTTTTTTAAAATAAAAAATATAGAACAATATCCTGATTTATAACAATTCATACGCAAAATCAACAAGGTACTGCAAACTCTTTATTTAGGAAATGACAAGAGTATTGTAGTATACAAATTGCTTACTTTAACATTGAACTTTGATGTGGTGTTTTTTCTTTAAATGTGCGGCGAGATTTGTGCTCCCTGAATATTTGATCAGCGCATGGCAGGATTTACAAACTGCACGTGTCTTGTCCGTTGAGCCAGCTTTTCTTTGGGACCCAAAGTGCTTCCAAACGAATGACTTGAAGCCTAAAGGGGAGGGAATTTCCTCGTCTTTTTGGACACTAGCCATAGCACCAGCCCAGGAGCCGCGTACTAGTTGTCGCCTCCCCTTTCACGTGCCTGCTCTGCTCACAACACAACAACGCCGGGCGCACTGCTCCCGGAAAGAGGAAGCAAGCAACAATGAACTGGATTTCAAAATAAAGTCGCCTCTAATGTCCGAGGTCAAACACGGCGATATAAATCGATGTTTACCTTTAGCATCGATGCCAATAAATCGTAGAGCATTATATCGATTAATCGATGTGTATCGATGTATTGTTACACCCCTAGTTGAGACTGCACGGGACGTCTTTGAAAAAGTCTCCCTGCCCAGTTCGAATTGATTCCCCGCAGGCTTACGCAGCATGCTAGTACCATGAACGAATGAAAAGGAAGAACAAGCGGCACTCTACTTTTTCAAAAGGTTCAAAGCTTGGCTGCAAGAAAGCAAAACCATTGTGTTCAAAAGGGCATTTTTCAAAGGAGCATTAACAACAGAATGACTGGCTGGCTGGCTGGCTGGCTGGCTGGCTGGCTTTTGAATGGTCATCCTTACAGGTTGAGGGCGACCGACCGACCGACCGTCCAGCAAGCAGGTGGATTCAACCTGATAACAGCAACAGGCCAGATTAGAAGTTACTGCATGCTTGCTTGCTTGCTTGCATGCGCGACTTCCAAAAGTCACGGCTGTTAGCAAGGCAAACAGAAGATGTCCTAACTAGCAACCAGCAGACCTGAGGTGAAGTGTACGCTCTCTAGAAGTCGACTCTCTTTCCTTAACCTGCCGCTCCGTGCTTCTTCTTCACATCATATCGCACCGCACCACACCACCCGTGTGCGCAGTGCGCCTCAAAGCACCGTTGAGAGCGGCCGAGCTGTGGGGAAATGGACTCCGTCCGGAGGGTCAGTGGGCAAAGGAGACGAAGGGAGGGAGGGAGGTCTGGATGGGAAATCCTTCCAAGTCCTGTCTGGCCGGGCCCGGTGAGATTACTCGAGCGGTAATAGGATCGTCGGCCCTTTTCCCTAATAGAACACAGAAAGGCTGAGCTCGCACTCTGGCCTTGGATCACAACAAAGAAAGAAAGAAAGAAAGAAAGAAAGAAAGAAAGAAAGAAAGAAAGAAAGAAAGAAAGAAAGAAAGAAAGAAAGAAAGAAAGAAAGAAGCTTGCTCTCTCCGTCAGTCCGTCCGTCCGTCCGTCCGCCAAGGGTTGCTATGGTGACTGCATTTCATCCTACAAACACAATATGGCCAAGCCGAGGGAGTAAAATGCTCTCAGGTCGGGCTCAAGGCCAACTGGAAATAAACTAATGACTGTCTGTGTGCGCTACGTTTGAATTTGAATTCAGCTAAGCAAAACAGAAATGTGTATCCAACAGTGGTTTGCCACTTACTAGGTCAAGGAACTAAATTTGGGCTCTTCAAAACGGACAGAATTAGAATCATAAAATGACAAGTTATTTGTTAAACCCCAAGTCAAAACCATTCTCTGGGGTTTTGTCAACACGATTTTTTTTTTTTTTTGGACTGATTGACAACTTTGATTCGGAACATTCAAATACACAAACAATAGCGAGCTTCCCCTTTGCTATCAGACAAAATCCCTCCATAAAACCAAATGAAATTGAGGAAGCAAAATAAACACTGAGAAAAGAGAGAAAATGTACAACTATGTACAACTATGACTGAAGGCCAGAAAATACAGTCTCATTTTAGTATACCGTTTTTTTCCGTGTATAGTGCGCAAAATTTAACTAATTTATTGTCCTAAAATCTGGGGTGCGCATTATACATGGGTACAAAATAAAAAAATATATATATATTTTTTTTAAGTCCCAATGATCGTCACACACGTAGGGAGGCAATGGGTCCCATTTTTATACATAGTCTTTGGTATGGTCTTAACTAGGCTGGATGTAATTTTTTTTGTTGGCGTTGATTTCTCCGACTGCCCGTAAACGCACCACCGCGCTCCGTGCGCACACGGGACAGCAAACGAGCAGGTGATCGAGCAAGCCTTGTCTGATACGAGAGCATTGCGGTTGCATGGAGCGTGTTTGAAGTGAACAGCAGAGAAGAAAGGAACAAGATACACCTGTCACCATTTTAAGCTTGTCTGAGAAACAACTCTGTACACATCTACTAGCTGGTAGTAGATAGATAGATAGATTTATCTAAAGAGCAAATCTGCTAGTTACTAGCAGATTTGCTCTTTGGATAAATAGATACATGGACGGACGGACGGACAGACAAGCTAGCTCAAAAAAGATAAGCTAGCTCGCTAGATCAAATAAAAAATGAATAAATGACTAGATGTGGCTCTCTTCCAACACACCTATTTGGAATGATGAGCTCATCAAATAACGAGCAACGTAAACAGGCAGAACATTGCTAGCGATAGCATCAAGGGAGCGGCTGATGGGGTGGAGGGCTGGCTACACTTGCTCGTCTTGTGTGCCGCCGACACCGCGCGTTTGATTCCCACCTTGTGAATGTGTGTGCGCGCGTGTGACAATGTCAAGTTCTGTCAATGTTTCACCCAGTTCTTGCTTTAACTTGAAAAAAGCCTGCTCTGAAGAATGCAAAGGGACAAGTCCAATCTTCATTTCGTTTTCCTTTCATTGGGTTCCAGTTTACATTCCATTTAGGTCCCAATGAAGGTTGTCATGTAGATTGTACTTCAGGTTGATAACCTTTAAACAAATAAACATTTGTCTCATTGTAATTCAAACAAAACCTACTTCAACTTTGAAACAAGTACTCAAATTTCCCATTTCAACTTCATTTGACCATTCCAATAGCTCAGGTTCCTCAACAATCGATACAAATGTCCATTTTCATACCAGTTGCGTGTTGACCGTGAGCGGAGTGACTTTTGGTTGCTTGTTCCAGTGCTCCCAAACATTGTTGATTGCTCTCCGTGCCATGCAGGCTGGCTACAGGAAGTATATAGATACGTAGGTAGGTAGGTAGGTAGGTAGGTAGGTAGTTTAGTTCCAGGGCTCATTGGCTTGGGCTCCTGCTTTTGGCTGACACTTTCCTCTTTCTCTGCCCCCTGCAGGTTAGGAGGTTTGGAGCTGATTGCAAGTTGCCTGTGGCTTGCACCTCTGACTTGACATGACAGACAAAAGAAAGAAAAGCAAGTGACGGCATCAAGTTCTTGCTAGCTGCTGGATGCCAAGTCACTGCTAGCTGGATACCGCTGAATGTCTTGTCTTGGAGTGAGCCATTTGGGAACTAAAATGTCGGTTCGTGTTGTTTTTTTAGCGTGCTAAAGTCAGGCCAGCGAACCGAGCGGGCCGGACACGGACCGCAGCTGGCGAGGGAGGCAGAGGAGAGCATCTGGCACTGTCACATCACTGGTTAGCGTACGCGACCTCAGGTCCACGCGGGGGAGAGAGGCGACTGGAATACGTTGCCCTCGCACATTTGACATTTGACACAAAATCCGTACGGCCGTAAGGCATCCATCCCTGGGAACATGTGGGAACAGATGAATTCTGCGAGCTGGAAGCTTGCTCTTTGATAGGCGTCCGCATATCCGTTAGCAGTGACATCGGGCAGAAGGTTATTATCCGTAAATGTCACTTTCGAATGAAGGAATGGTGTCGGCCGGTGGCTCCCCTTTCCTGGATAATGAGCCGAGTCAAGCTGATTGTATTCACGCTACGCTCATGTGTCCAAACATACAAGCCCCCCTTTGCCAGGATAGTTCGTTTCATCAGCCGACGAGAGCGCCGCTGGGCCTTGCCTTAGCAGCCTCCACTTTGTTTGGCCTAACGAGGGCCGCCGCGGCCGCGCGGCGCGGTCAAAAGCAAAGCCAAGTCTTGGCTGAGAGCAAAGTTGACTCACACTTTGGTAGCAATCACCTTTGACTGGTGAGGAGCTCCACACTCCGCAGAGGCAATTATGGGGGCAATTTTGAGCTGTTTAGCAAATTGATTTTGAACGCTCCCCCAGAGGCACATCCATTACTATTGGGTTAAATTTGAACAAAAATCCAATATGAATTTGCACCAAGCCGGGAGGAGTAACTCCGCCATATTAGGCTAATAGAGAAGAATAGTGTGGCGCCGAATGGCCCCGCAATTACTTTGACATTTAGCCTGCCATGCGCTCGCTCAATTATTGGGAGCCTTTTTTCTTTTGCCACAGGCTCTGTTCACTTATGCATGCTGCTTTCTGCAAATGGCTGTAATCCATACAGGCTTGAAAGGACTCTGGCTGTGATGATGCGTGGCTTCCTAATTGCCAGCTTGCATTTAAAATGAGCGACATTGGCCACTCAACATCTGCCGCTTGTCACATCCCACCTGATACATGAATGTGGGCTTCCGTTGTGTGCCTTGAGCATTCTTTCTGCTTTACCACTAGACCAGTGGTCACCAAACTACGGCCCGCGGCCCGGATACGGCCCACGGGACCGTTTAATCCGGCCCGCCAACCCTGAATAAATTGTATTATTAAACATTTTTTGGGGTCATTTTGCCTGCAATGACTGCGTTTCCCCAGTAGATGGGGAAGCGCTCGCCTGCGCATTTACTACCGGAAGCCGTGTCAGAAAGCTCGGTGCACACTCACGAGTGCGTGTACGTACTCAGTAGTACGGACATGGCGCACTTGCGCTCTATTTGAATCAGTCCCGAATTTAGAGCGTGGGCTGTGACGACAGCATTCTTGTAATTCGCGCGCTGAGCTTTCAGATGCAGTTTTGCGCTAAAGCCACCCACAAACCTTCCCCTGGAATCCTTCCATTAAAATGAGTCGCCCAAGGAAAAGCAAGGTGGACACAGTGCCGAGCGTTTAAAAGAGAGTGGCCAATTTGGCTCGACGTACGCGACGTGACGTTCAGCCACATGAACGTCAACATCAACCCGTCACAGATTGAGGTAAACGGACCAACACCTCGGATCTCGCCTAAGAATTGCCACAACAAATGTTACTCCAGACTATGACGCACTAGCAAACTTTAACAGAAAAGACAGCGGTGTCTACAAGCCTACTGGAACCTACAGAAGGATTATAAGGATGGAACACAAGAACTGTAAGAGACTGCTCATGTGTCAGAGAGATTCTGCTCTGACAACTGAGCTGAACTTTTATCTGTTAAGATTGTGCATGGCACAACAGAAAGTTAATGTTCCATGGCTCTTTTTTCTATGAAGAACCCAGAGAGAGTTATTTCTTTCCTGTTTTTTCTGTGAAGAACTCAGAGAGGGTTATTTAGTTATTATTTATTTCATTAATAGTGTTATTATTTGTTTCCTGACTTTTTTTCTGTAAAGAACCTGGAAAGGGTTATTAAATAACCGTTATTTGGTTATGTGTGGCTTTCTGGAAAACAATACATTTTTCAAGCTCCCCTACGATCGTCACACTTTTTCTGTTACAAACTGACACCGGCCCCCCATCAGAGAAGGGAAACGTTATGTGGCCCTCACAGGAAAAAGTTTGAGGACCCCTGCACTAGACGGTGGGAGTGAATTCATTAGGCCTTACAAGCAATTCATTACAAGCTGCAGCAAAATGAAGTGATTACCGTGCTTCTAATTGGCTGCTGCGCTGTAAAGGTCTACCGCATTATATTGTACGTACGAAGAGCGTTTCAGAGTTCTTTCATTGGAAGCAACTGGAAAGTAGGATTATTCCCAGCAGCGCCTTTCCGAATATGCCGGCAACGCCAAACGTTTGAATCTCAAATCCACTTTTGCCTTTCAAACCAATGAGAATGCCATCGATGGTGGAACGGATCGATGGCATTCTCATTCATAAGCCTAAGCCTCCTGGCAAAAATTGGGCGATGAGAAGGAGAAAAACAGCAGTCTATATAATTGATGTTGCTAGAATGGCACTCTATATTAGTGTTGGTGTTCAAATACGCGTGACTTCAAGTATTTGAATGCCGCAAACCTATTAGCCTGTCTGTGAGCTTTTGCTTTATGTGCTCGCATTAAGCTAGCGGTAGGCAAAAGTTGTGTCTTCAACTCAAAATTTGGGTCACTCACAGGAACCACCTAACGATAGCGATGTTTTCCCCAACATTTTAACGCAGCTGCTGAAATCTTGTATGTCAACGTAGGTGTAAGGCGGCGAGTTGAGCTGCAGCGGGTGTCGCAACAAAGCTTTTAACGTGTGACAGGTAATGATGACACGTCAGTCCTACTACAGTAATTCAAATGAAGGAAAGTACCTTTGCGACGCCTTTGCGATCTCATCTGTGGTCGGCACAAATGGACTGCCTGCCAAAGAGCCTTTGGCACTTCTGACGCGGCCACATGGGAACCATGGTGTCAGGTTACCCCACCTGAATCTGAGGTCAAGCTCCTCCGCTCTGATTAGCGTCAACATTCAGTTGAAGCCGCTCGGATACCTTGTGTGCTTCTGGTCTGGTCTGATAATGATGTGTTTCATCACCACAGAGGTAAAAGAAAGGTGATGTCGTTTTTTTTTTTTTTTTTATGTCAGTCTAGCGTGGACCAGAATCCAATCTTAAGTGCACGCTTGCTTTTACGCATAAGGCTCACGAATTCAGGAAAAGAAAAAAAAAAAAGGGGTATAATTTCGAGATAAAAAGGAGTAATTTTATGAGAAGGCTTTGATTGTTGGTTATGGAGGAAAAAAGGCGATATACTAACAATATTACTATTATGTACTATATACTAAGTATTTTTCAGAGAGAATTACATGAGCAATTTGCTGCCTGTCTAAAATTGCGCACTAAACAAATGTTTCCCGCTCACTGCATCAAAAGCAGTTTGGAATTGAAATTGTAGTTGATGGCACTCAAACGTGTGAAGTGAAAAGCACGCCGCATTAAAATCTTCATTTCATTTCACCTTGCACGCACAATTCTCTTGGTTTTCTCATCCTGGAGTGGAGGATGGATTTCAATGCAACACAGCTTCCATTTGAAATAATGCTGGCTTGGAAATGACCCTGACGGAAAAAAGCACTTTGCCCTCTATTGGGAAAGACAAAAAAGCCCACCCAATTGTCCATTGAAGGGCAAAAAAAAAAAATCGATGTTTGTGTAAGAATGTGATTTCACCGACAGTTTGTCACAAATGACAAGGACTGCCGTCCGTGCGTCCGTGCGTGCGTGCGTGCATGCGTGCGTGTCGCCCGCCCGCCCGCCGCTTGCCCGTCGACGTCCTTGAAGCAACGAAGAGAAAGCCACATCGGGAACCAGGGCCTCTTCTACCAGGACATGTTTATTTACATATGACACAAGTGTTGCACATGTACATACAGAGAGACATCGATATTCCCACGTCCTGCCTGCACAAAGCACATTCCGCGAGGGGTTAGGGTTGAAGGTCCAAACGGGCGCAAAGAAATTTGGGGCACGAAGACGACGCGCACTGTACACTGAGATCACACGCACCCGTTTGGACGGAGGAGTGTCGTACGGATACAGTTTGGGGGAATTCGTCTGTCCTTGCTGTGTTTGGTGCTCTACTTTAATATCCGTTTTTTCCACGCTGTGCATGCCTTTATTGTCTATCTTTGTAGTCATAGCCATTTCACATTGTTCACGTGCAGCATTGTGGCAAGCGAGAGGATCGACTCGTGACGTGAATCCTTCATGGCAAATGTCTGTGTGTTGCTGAATATACTCTGCTGTGCGTTGCATTGGATTAGCAGGTGGTTCTACAAACACATGACTCAGTTCAGTCTTTGAGAGACCCTCCTCTCCTTCATAAACAGCAGCCTCTGCTTCGGCAACTGCAACAGCTTTTTGACTACTCAAAACATGTAAACTAGCCTCAAGTTCAGTTTTCTGTTTCATTATGGCTGCTTCTTTTAATGAATACTCCAGCTGTGCTCGTGCAGCAACTGCTTGTGCACGTGCTTTTAGCGCTGCAGAACTTACGGATGAACGTTTGGATGTATGCGAGCGTGAAGACTTCATCTTTGTGTCTGTGTAGCTTGCGTTACCCTTGTTCTCCGTGCTGTCCACATCGTCTGTGTTGTGCACTTGTCCTGGTTCTGTAGGGTCTGGCATTAGATCTTCTTCTGGTAGACCTGGGTGATACCGCTTTCCTGATGGTAGGCTCATGGTTATCTTGCTGTTTGTAGCTCCTCGTGGTTGTGCCCGCCGCGCTAGTGTCCTTTTACTGTGCTGTCCTCACTCTGAAGCATCTAGTTTTTCACCAGCTAGACAGCGAGTTAACGACGCTCCAAATAATCAGACTTGGTTTCTTTTAGCTAGTTTATTTGTAGAATGGCCTCAAACCATTGCCCTCTTAAGACCGTCTTAAAACTAGGAGTAAAATTGTGCGTTAGCTCAACACATACAAGCTACATCACATTTACGGTGAATAGGTTTGCATTAAACATCACATGTAACCAAACTAAAATATTGTTTCAAAATTCGAATAATACTCACGGACAAATCTTGTCCAAGGCACAACATAAAAGCTTTAAACATCTGCTTTTAACAGATGCACACGAGTCGACATTGCTTGCTGCCATTCGGTATTTGCTCTCAAAAACAACTTCCCACTGCAACTATTAGAGGGAGGTAAAGCGCTACATGTAAACGTGTTTCTACTTAAACTTATTACAAAAGGCAGAATAGGCTTGCTGGCTGGCTGGCTGCGACAAAGCACGTTGTAAAAAAACAAACCAGAAAAATAATCCACGGTCTGAGCGGCGGCCTGAGGGAGTCAATCACGGTCCACAAGTGCATAAATCAACGAGTCACATTCATGGGAGGTCATGATCATCTCACACAGCATCAGATGAAAAATACAGCAGAAAAATAAAATAAAATCGGAGTTGCCAAAGACAAAGTTGACAAAGCTCAACATGGTATGTCAGAAAGGTTCTAGGGCTGGTGTCACAAAAGAAACCAAATGGTCCTTCTGTGGAGCTCAGGCGATCAAGCAGCACCTCCACAAAGAGATCCTGTAGCAAATGTTGTGCTTTCAACTCGCACCTGCTCTCAATACCCTGAGCGTCTGACACTTCCTGGCAGAGAACATCATTGCCGTCCGTGCTGGAGCAACGTTCTCGAGCACTCATGATTTTGCCCCTCCTTCCCTAGCTCAAGGAGATCCGAAGGCATCACAGAGTGGACTGAAAAAGTGTGTTGAAAGATATGGATTGCGCCGCCGGTCCTGGAATCTTTCTGACAGACCTGTTATGTCAGCATCAGTAGTCATCCCACCACTCATACTAATGTTCTCTTCAGTGTTTACTACATTTCCCAGCGCATATAAACATTCATGTCTCAACAAATAGAATGACCTCCTCAATTCAGATGAACGCGATCGCTGCACATTTGACAAAACAATCAAAAGTTGGACGAGCACTAAGCTTTGGACCAAATACAACATGACAAAAGAAGAATCTGCCTTTTGCGAAAGAAAAAAAAAGTCACATCTTTTATAGTGTTTTTACATAAAAGCTCTGCAAAATATTTTTTTCTTCTCACCTATGTACAACACGTGACAATGTCAGCGAGCAAAAGGAGAAAGGGGGGGGGGGTACTTTGAGGAGACATCAAAGGCACAGAGCGCATAGAGATCAAGGTAAATGTTGACGATTGGTCGGTTGGTTCCCTCCGACAAAGCGCTCGCTCGGATCGATCGAAACGTTCACAGTTCAAGCTCACAGGAGGAGACCGAAATAGCAAAAACATCCATTGCGTAATGACAGATGACAACAGTGGCAACAATACTCAGCGTCAATACTTTAGAAAAAGACTTTTGAAAACAACTCAACCCACATATGCTACTTGCCACGACATCATTCTTTTTTGTCTTTTTTATTTGACGAGTCCCTTTTTGTTTGTTCTCTGGCAACACAGAATGAAACGATTCTTTCCCCCTGTTCTGTAGAAAATAGTTTGTCCATACTGAAGCTTGCCCAATCACGCCAGGGAAACTAAGAAGGTTGACATCATCGGCGTATCGTTGAGCTTCTCTTGCTAGAATGGCCCGCAAGCGTGATGATGCTGAGCGAGAGAGAGCTCAGCGGGGGAGCAATGACTCAACTGTGAATACTTTTGATAAGAAAAGGAGGGGGGGGGGGGGTCAAATAAAAGCATCATAACCGGACACAACAAAACAAGAAATATACAATCATTTTTCCTTCCATCGCAGTATGTTTGTTAGGGTTTTGGTCTGGTGATCCGAATTTTCTTGCGGGAAAGCTGCTGCCGCCGCCGCCGCCGCCGCCCCCCCTCCCCATCTATGCTATGTGTCGTCCGGCTTGGGGTGGATGCGGCAGTCGCCCTGCAGTTTGATTTCAATCGTATCCGGCTTGAGAGACTCTTTGCCAATTTCTTCCTTCATCGGCAGTTTCCTGCAATTTTCAGAGCACAGCGTGCATGTGAGAGAGAGAGAGAGAGAGAGAGAGAGAGAGAGAGAGAGAGAGCGAGAGAGAGAGAGAGAGAGAGAGCGAGAGAGAGAGAGAAAGCGCCGGCCGGTGAGCAAATAACTACGGCGGAGATGATCGGAGCAGGCAAGGAGGATGTCCATGAGACGTGGGTCACAGAACGGAAGGACTCGAATGAAAAGGCAGCAGTGATGGAAGCTTGCGAGAAATATTTGCATTCATTCTTTGGACGGACGGAGCTGTCAGTCATCATGGCCATCACGTGCGAATGCGGAGCTAGCCTGAACCTTTCGCTAGCTTTCCCAAGCCCAACGCCAACGCTTCAATGAAGGTCACTGTCTAAAAGAAATTGATACGTGGATCAACCGACACTTCCTTCCACTCAATCCAAACACGACAGTTTCAGTTGGAATCCACACACTTGGAATGCTTCCTTATTTCCACTTTCTGCCTCAGGTCGCTCATGTGACAATACCAACAAGCTCAAACAAACGCGGAAACAGAAAACCATCACGATAGCGGCGCCAACGCTCCAGGCGAAAGCGCCACAAAAAACGACCACTTGAGACTCTGCCTCCCTTGAAATCGAATATTGAGCGCCGCCGCCGCCGCCGCGCGTCTAGGCGGATCCTTTAGCTTAGCGGTTAGCATTCTGCGCTCCAAGCCAGAGATGTCGGGAGAATGGTTTTCTCCCGCAAGTGTGAGATGATAGGGTCTTTTCTAAATCTTCTCAAATTCTTTCGATGAAGACAGCGAAAGCAAGACGCCTTCGTGTACTGCTGTCAGTAAGCTGATTCCCGCTTGATATCCAGCCTCAAGAAGGATTTGTTCAGGAAATGGGATCATTTTTCTCCAAATCGCACTATTTACTTGATGATCAGTGTGAATAATTCAATCTTTGCTCTATTCACACAGTAACTGGTAACTGGTCACTTCAACGGTCAAATCATTGTAATCGATTTCAAAAAGCCTCGTGTGAGTACGCGGAGAGACTGACTAGCTTTGGCCCACCGAATGAGCCCAAAGATGAGGCACAAGCGACAGAAACATCCAGCGTCCTTTCATGATGCAAATCCATTGAAATGGGACACAAATTCTCTCGCAACAAGACAAGTGAGATTATAGGAGAGTGAAATCCAGCCAAATAAGCACAATAAGTGCTTGATTGGAGGACGTTAAGCAATCTCATGTTTCATGAGCTCATGCAAACCCAGATTGGACTAGCGCCGGCACCTTTGCGACCATGCTTTGCATGGATTAATTCGGGATGAATCCGGCGGCATATTGACATCCCTCAATCAAGTTGGGCCAGAACGACTGATAACGCCGCTTAGCTGCTTATTACGTACGTTGTCACTGTAACAAGCCCAAAGCGGAAACACAAGCTTAAGTGCCATTTAGTAGTGGTTGCATGAAGCTACACTGAAAACATGTTTATTTCCTCAAGTGGTTGCACAAAATCAAATCATCTAAATCCAGAAATACTTTTCAAGTACCGTCATTTTCGGACTATAAGTCGCACCGGAGTATAAGTCGCACCAGCCATAAAATGCCCCAAAAAGTGAAAAAAAAAAACATATGTATGTATATAAGTTGCTCCTGACTATAAATCGCCCCCCCCACCCAAACTATGAAAAAAAACGCGATTTATAGTCCGAAAATTACGGTAGATGTCTAGTGTATTCGATCAGGGATTGTCAAGAGGGCAAATTGGAAAATGAGGAAGATTCTCAAAGTCAAATGGATTTTCCAATTCATTTTGGGCCTCATTTACCCATCCAAATGGAGTTGAATTTTCCCGAAATAGACCTGCAGATGCAAATAAATGGCCTGCATCCAACCTTGGGTGGAAAATAAAGGCATATTCCACCCAAAGCCCTTGCTTCGTGCTTATAATAGTGGTCCCTTGTTTGAGATGATAGTCGAAGATTTCATTTGACCTCTCGATGAACCAAATTTCAATCAAGCCATCAAAAACTTTTTTTCCGTGTACTGCTGCAACCTAATTTCATGTCCATGAAATGAGGAAGTGAATGACAAGCTGAATTTGTGTTTGACGTGCACAATTCCAACTGTGTTTGAATCATGAACGCTTCAATGGATCGCGGTCAAATACGGAGACAACCACTTGATCCGTGTGAACGTCTACATGCAAACGAGACACGCAGGATGAGATGTTTGTGAAGAAGACATTATCAGAGACATACTGTGGTTGAAAAGGTGGTCGGGCTGCTGTTGTAGGTGCACCTAGACGGCAAAGAGAAGGTTTCTTTTCTCATTCTCCAATAAAAAGCTAGCTAGATTTGAGTCTTTCACGGGTTTGGTTTAACTTTTGCCACACAGGTCACTCAACACGTGTGCACATTAGCTTGAAAAAAAAAATAATAATAATGTAGTCGTGACCCAAAGGCCGTGACACCCACAGCAGATGCTCCCTGGGCAAGCATGAAAGTCATTCATGTTGACATTGACAAGAAAAGGACACTCACAGGTAGGCGGCCTTGCCCTCTTCCATTTCTTTGTCTTTTTGCTGCGCAGCATGCGCGTGATGCACATCAGCAGACCACAGTGGCACAGGAAGAAGCAGCTGACATCCACAAGGACAAGAAGCAGGAGGAGCGCTCCCAGGCCCAGGCCCACCACCGCCCCGAGGCTCAGCCCGTTGAAGAGGGATTCTGCTCACACAGAAGAAGAGGTCCAGTGATGACCATTTAGCTGAGCTTTGCAAATTCATTCGTTCAGTCATGGCAGTCGCAGCGCCAGCACCTTTCGAAACTGAAAAGAAAACTAATAACAAACACTTGAGAGCACTGTGGGTTAGGTATGTTGCTCCCGCACACAGAAATAGCTCTTGAAAAAAATGTACTATTACAAAAAGAATCAAAAGGAACTGTTAGGATGGGATTAGCCAAGTCAAAGGTATTTTCTGTGATTAAATAACTCTATTTAAATTGGATATTTTTTGGACCAATGAAAAATAAAACTACTGCTTAAATTCAGATTTTTTTTTCATTAGCGCACAAACATCAAAACGACAAAACTATCAAATAAGAATGTCCAGATTGCCTCACAATATAATTGTAACTAAAACAATAATACTATTGGAAAAAAACAAAATCAGATCAAGTCACATTCAGCCATGTCACATGAAAAACAAGTCCAATAAAATGTTAGATCTAGCAAAATCCATATTGTGTTTTTTTCCAATATGTTTGAGCCCTAATGAGAACCGTCCCTCCCTCCCTCCCTCCCGGCTTTGTTTGAGATTAAGATAGGGAGAATACAAGTGGACGTGGAACTTTGCCATAATTACAAATAGGCTCATTAGCATTTGAATGTCCAACAAAGTCCTTGTACAGTCAAGTCCCTGACGCGGGTCGGCTAACTTTGCCAACTTGCTCGGAAGTCACACTCACCTGCCTGGGCCAGAATAAATTCCTGGTAGCGAATGCCGACGTTATTGCCGGCGGTGCAGTTGTAACGACCAAAGTCCCTGTCGGACATCGGCGTAACCTACAAGTATAACAAGCCGTCGACTTTCATACCGGAAGAAATACAAAGCAAACGTGACAAGACAACAAGTAGGTCGGTCATGCATCCGTGTGCTCATGCTTCTGCCACACCTCTAGTAGAGACTTGCCCATGGCGTTGTGCACCCGAGTGTTGCTGGTCCCTTCCGGCGAGATGGCAAAGTGTTCCCTCCCCCACAGCAAAGTGGCGGGCGGGTTGGACATCACATCACAGCTGATATGTTCACTGGGTTGCCCTCCCAAGAATAGTAGATGGTGTGGTTGCTCAAGAACTTTGGTACGTCTGTCCGAGACACATCGCGGAGGTGTTAATAAGAGAGGGCGCTCTTAATTGGAGCCTCGTCCTACGGCGAGTAGCAGATGCAAATTGGGCCAAATGGCGGCGGCCAACATATTTCCTCGCAGCCGAGGTATTCTACGACACTTGTGCATGCGATGCTGGGAGGACAAAAGTCACGAGAAACATCCTGGAATGGCCACTTACACTCAATGTCAAGGAACATGCTCTTCTGATGCCCTCCGATCCTGCTGAGCGCCTCACAGTCGAAGCGGCCCAGGTCGGCAAGCCTCACGCCGCTGACGGTCAGCACCGATTTGCCGTGGTGAGGACATCAAATGTTCAGGAGGCCCACCTTTTCATTTCCAATAAGCCTATGACGTCTATATGGCAGTGCACGAGTTCAGTTCATTCAGCTGCTGTTGAGATGAAAATAGTTTGGGAGGTGAAACACTGGACTCGTGCATATTTCACAAAGTAACTGCACCTGAGAGGAAATATTACATCATGACAGGCATCATTAATCTGATTCCCAAGTCAGCTTTTGCTACGCTCTTACCTTTGAGATCGTCAAATTGCTTTAGATTGCTCCATTTATTCAGTTATTTCTTGACTTAATCATTGATTAGAGTCAACGAGGGGGCACTTCAGGGAGGGAGAGTGTGTACTTATATAGTATGTGTGTAGCTATATATATATATATATAAATCTCAGGACAAGAAAGTGCAAAAACACCTCATAGTGATCAGCTGATGACTCCAGGTTGCTTCTTATTTAAGACAAATTCAGTTGAAAACAAATCTAAACTGGACCATTGTTGGTGTAAATGTGGCTTTGGTCATGCTATTTATTCCCTGCAGTGTGCATCTTCCCTTGCACATTTTGCTCTTGTAATGTAACCCCCAGTTCACCAACACACTCTTTGTTGTCTCAGCTTGATCCTATTTAGCTTATCGGCACTCTTATCACAGCAGCGCTCGCTCTCTATCTATCTATATCTATCAGCCAATGACTTCCAGTGGCTCACCACTTCACACGTTGACTGTTTACTTTGCCAGCCGGGCTCAATGGGATTGGAGGAGCACGCAACACTTTGAATGCTGAGGATGGACGGAGCAGCCAGGAGGAGGAGGAGGAAGAGAGAGAGAGGACACCTTCCAGGGGAGGAGCTTCTGCGTCAGGAAACGCCCCCTCCCTCGCATGCATCCCATCCCATTCCTCTCTGCCAACTGGCGGGGTGTGTGAGCAGAGACCAGGGCGGCCAAAGCACAGCCTGTTTGATATGCAGCTCAGTGGAAGGTGAGTGGCCAGCACACAACAGGGAAGCGCAGAAATGGTGCGTCGGTTTGAAGGCTTGATGAAGAGGAGTAGGTAGAAGAGATCTTACAGAATGCATCAATAATACAAGCAAGCATCTGACTCTCAGATGGGGGGGCTGGCATGTGCGAGGGACGTATTCGAAATAGCAGCTGGAAATGGCAGCATGGTTTGAAAGTGTCGTTAGTTTTTGTCTTCTTTTCCTAGTGCTGTTGTCTTGTTTCATAAAATCCAGATGATTATAGCTGCTTATATGTATCATTACTGACGATATCAAAAAAGATCAATATAACTGAGTGATGGCAATGTTTTGTGGTGACCTTTTTCCAGCAAAAAAACCCAAAACAGCGCTGTTGTTATTGTTGTCCCTCCGCCGTCCGTCAATGATTCCATTCCCAAAGTAGCCTAGCTGTTCCTCATTCAATTTCAAATCATTCCTTGTGGTCAATTTAAGTACAAGGTCATTGACATCCTGAGTTGCGGCATGTGCGTGAAAAATAAACAACGTTATTATGAATATTAAAAGCATCTGATTATGGACTGGTCACGGGCAGCACTTGTAGGCCGACAGGCTGACACTAATTTCACCCATTCAGACATGGCGAGTGGGAAGGATTATGACTCGACATTTATGAAGACATATAGCAGTGATGACCTGTAAATGTTGGCTTTTAGCATTCAACTAGACCAGGCAAACACAGGCACTCGATTACTTTGCATCGACGTCAAATGCATTTTACAGGATTCAAATAGCCTAGGGTGGATGTTTCCAAAGACATTTTGGTTTGCTTCGTTATTGTCTTGGGGGAAGGGAGGCTACACGGTGAATAGCAGTTTGCAGGATACACAAGCAGTTTGCAGCGTAAAGCCGCAAAGGCTGAGTTATAACAATTGCTATTGGGTTTTTTTGGGGGGAACAAATTTCACCTTTAATCTAAAAATCTTCTCCAGTTGAAAATGTGTAGGTGTGGAGTCTCTCCATTTGCAGCTCAGCGGGTGTGACCTGGACAACGGAGAATCTACGCAAGCAATTTGTAGCAGAATCTTTGGGATCGTTTGTTTTATGACGTGCTTGTGTTTTGAGCGAGGCTCTGAAAGGAAAAATGCACCGGGACGGGACGGGGTCTGAGCATTACCAAATCAACACATTTGTGTTCCCACCAGAAGACACTGTGCACAATTCCAATGGCAGATGGGTCTTTTGGCGGTCGGTCGGTCGCTAGCTACCTTGTCTCCGTCCACAAAGGTCCGCCCATCGCTGGCTCGTCTCCAGGAGATGTCCGGCAACGGCTCGCCCTCAGCCATGCAGAAAATCATGGCGGCGTTGCCCTCCACCGCTGTCACATTCTTCAGTTGTGTGATGTGGGGCTCGACTGCAGGCCACGTCGAATGTATTTGGAGGGTGGAGACAGTCACCAGAAAAATAAGAGAAGATGAGAGCGCCAGTCAGAAAGAGAAGATGAAGGCTGCGCCGCCGGCAGGTTTAAACACACACAGATGATGCATGACCGAGGTGCTGATCATTTCTAAATCACTGGCTTCTGCTTCTGTCAAGACGAGGAGGAAACCCTCTGGCCCACTCTCAGCAGATTTACAGATGAAACGTCTTTCTCAAATATCCAGCCTGCCTCTGCTGCCATGCACATTCTGCCTTCCCTGATTTTCTTTTTTTTCTGGGGGGGGAGAAGAACCGGGTGTTTTCATTCTGACACAAACGTTAGAAGTGTGCTAAGGGAGATTGCTTGCTCCAGATAAGGAACTCAAAGCTAGCTTGAAAACGCCGCATGTGTGTGTGTGTGTGTGTGGGGGGGGGGGGTTATGGTTTCTAAATGTTGCATAACACATTTTCACCATCTTTCCAACGTCGCTACATGGGTTCTCAACGAACGAGCCCACACGGTTGGATGGAAGCTTTGAACTTTGTCGAGAGTGCAATTGAGGGAGTGTGAGGCTTGCTCAAAACAGCGCAAGCGTATGTATATGTGAAGGAACATCAGATCCCACAGTGATGGCCTTTGAAAGACGGAATGACATAACATCTGTGATTGCACCGGCGGGAGGAAAGCTTTCATTGCTGTCATGTCAAAATGACACTGGGAAGCTGTTCGAATTTATTCCGAACAACAGATTTGAAGGTATTTTGCTTGCTCTTTTGACAAAATGGTTTTCATGATTTTTGTGCACAAGGCGCAAAGTCGCAAGAGAAACGGACCCAAATAAAGGTTCACATACAGGAAACTCAAAATTAAAAGCCAATATAAAAAAAAATGAAAAGTAAAAAAAATAGAAAATAAATAAATAATAATAAATGAAATGATCCAGGGTTGATCAATGCCAGCAGCAACGATCATTTGGAATTGCGTAAAAAATAAAGACAGTTCAAATGGAGCTGATGGAGGAAAACCAAGGTTTTTTTTTAAAGAATAGGCTCTTGTCAAATTGGAATATTTTTAAGCAGCTTGGGACAGACAGTAAGAGAATATGCAATGTTTTGTTCTTTGCTTCCACCCCAAAGGCTAAATTTAGATTGGAAGCAAACAAATGTCTACACAGTCTGACCTAATATCTGCTTACACAATGCCACTTTGTATTCGTGGCTATTTGTTTTATTCCGATTCAAATTCAAACATTGCCTTCCCTTTACGCGTAAGCTCTTCATTTCATGTCTGTATTCTGAAGAATGAGCCAAATTGATTCCGATCATTTGGATCATGTAGCAGAGCCGACATTTGAAACACCGCAGATACTTCAGTCGGTGACCCCTCCTCGATAGTAAATTGAAATCTTTGATTAAAAAAAGGCTCCGAAGCGCAGATGAATACATCACCTTGATACGCCGGCGAAATAGGATTCAATATAAACTTGATGTTATACGATGTACACGCAACGCAACCTTGGGAGCTACGGGCATTTTCCCACTCACCAAATACTTTGAGGAAGAGCTCCATCTCCTGAGAGCCGGCCTTGTTGGCAGACTTGCAGTAGTAGAAGCCTCCGTCAACCTGACGGATGTTGCGGATGGTGAGCATGTTCCGCCCCCCTTCCAGTTGACTTAGAATGTACTGATCCGATGGCTCCAGTCGCTGGCCTTTCCTATGCAAAGACAGAGCACATGTTTTTTTTCAATGAACCTTTCATGCTCCGCCCCCCCTTCCAGTGGACTTCCAATGTACTGATGATCCCATGGCTCCAGTCGCTGGCCTTTCTTATGCAAAGACAGAGCACATGTTTTTTTTCAATGAATCTCTCATTAGTGAATGGTGTCAAACGTGCACTTTCCAATAAAGTGCCTCCGGCTCCCCGGTAACGGGTTCGATAAGCCGGGGCGAAGGGACTCGTCCGCAGCTGACCACCCGAGTCAAATTAATCCTCTTGGAATCAACCTAACTTCTATACGACGTCAATCCCGCTTAAATCATCCGACGCGCAAGCCGAGTAACTCAATTCGAGGCAAGTCGCCGGTATGACCACGCCGTAATGATGGCTCCCTTCAGTTGTTTGATGTTGGTATTTCGTTACGGATGCTTTTAGATGCCTCTGTTGAGGCCTCAGGGATTCGTTAGTCTATAGCGCCCCGTAGCGCTGCTCTCGCCGAAGTAACTTTTAATATGGCCCTGCTCTGGCCGGGTTGGGGAAGTAACGAGATTACTTCCCTTTTTTTCAGGGGAAAGTCAGATTGACTACAGCATGACAATGATAGGGTTGAAAAGAGAACTGTAATGCATTAATCACTAATTCCAATGTTATCTATATAAACACTTAACCGTACAGGCGTAATTACTTCTGAAGGCAAATTAACCCCTCAAAATCATCCAAAGCGGCTCTTGATGCGGCCCGAGCAAATTAAATACTTTTGCTCCGGCCCCGTTCCGCTTTTGCTGGAGGAGCGAGCCTACTTCCCTTTTTTCCGGGAGCAAGCCAAAATAGCAGAAGTAGGACTATGACAGCGCTTAAGAATAAGTTTAACACATTATTCACTAACTCTAACGATATATATATATATATAAACACTTAACCGTAAAAGCGCTTCCTCGCACTCAATTGTCTCAGACTACACGATATTCTATTTAATACGGGTTCAAGATGATTCAATCGAATTGTTATTATCCTGTAATTAATTCTGAAGACAAATTAATCCCTCAAAATTGTTCAAAGTAGTTTTTGACGCGGCCCGAGTAAATTAAATACTTTTGATCGGCCCCGTTCCGCTTTTGCGAAAGCCGCAAGCCCACTTCTCTTTTTTTTTCAGAAGTAAATCAAATTAGCAGAAGTATGGCAAAAACACAGTTTGGAAATAAATCTGATTCTTTAGTCTCTAATTCTTAAAATCTCCCGTTAATAAATCGACTCATCAACCCATCCACAAACAATCGACTGCATAAATTATACAAATTAGCGCACAACGATTTAAATGAGTATATACAACTCTTTTTATTGAAGAAACTTGAAATAAAATTACAAATCACAATCCTCCAAAAACTGAACAATTCCACTCACTGATGCCCTTGCAAATACAATCATTCAATCCCGGAGTAATCTTGATTGCAACAATTAAATCAGAAAAGAGGAAAATGAGGGTACCAATTGGGGGTTATTTTTTGGTGGAAATAAAGTCGAGTGATCAATTCGATCTTATCTCTATAAATCTAATTTAGAAACTAGTTTTGGCCATGAGGGGATCCCACTACCCCGATAATTTGGCTCCCTTCCCGCACGGAGATACAGAAGGAGTCGGTCCTCTCACCTAGTTTCTCAAGCAAAATTGTCCAGTCCAATTCTTTTGAGTGAATCCAAGTTAATCCGTGCCAGCAATCTTGCGTCTCACACAAAAATCTCGAAGGCTTTGGAAAAAGTCTTGAAACTCCTACCGGCTTCTGTTCATTATGACCGCGGTCAGGAGAGAGCCCTGTCGATGGCCAGGGTGGCCTTTTTATAGACTTTTCTGGCCCTTCCCCTTTTCCGCTTGCCTCTATACCGTCCAGTTTCCCACGCCTACGGCTTCTATACTGTCCAGTTTCCCACGCCTACGGCTTCTATACTGTCCAGTTTCCCACGCTCATCCCCTGCGGTTTTTCCGGGCAGCTCGTTTCCGGCTCACTCTTTCCACTGAAATTCTGTGAAAACCCCCTTAGCAGGCACCCTACTTCCTCTTTTCTTTACTTCTCCTTTTTTTTAAAACCAATACTTTAAAGTCAGACTTTGGTCATCCATTAAATCAAAATAAATCAAAGCCTTTGAATTGATCTCTTTCTTTTCTCTTTTTAACACACCCCTATTCTCATAAGGGTGGGCAGCTTAGACCAATTCTGTGATAATATTGCTTTAAGCCGTTACAGAATATATTTCAGCCAAGCAATTGAAATAAAATTCAAAAAATAAAATGAAATAATAAAACCAAGAACTCATTTGCTTTACCCTTTTTAACACACCCCTATTCTCATAAGGGTGGGCAGCTTAGTCCAATTCTGTGATAATATTGCTTTAAGCGGTTACAGAATATATTTCAGCCAAGCTAGTAAAATAAAATACAATTAAAAGAATAATAAAAACCACCTGTGTGCTCTCGTGTGTGTTCCCTCGATCAGACCACGCTCAATTTTGGTTTCTGGCAATGATTTGGCACCATCTTTTGGAATATTTTGGAATTTCAGTTTGGCCAATTCACTCACTAATACCCTACTCAGATTTTGCCCCATCTGCTGTTTAAAATTTGGAATGTCGGCCCTGCCAATTTATTCCTGGGAGCAATCCATACTCACTTTCTTGCACCATTTGTTTCCCAATTCCCATGTTACATGACACGGCCCCCTTGGATTGAGAGACAGGTAATAAATTTCCCCTGTCCACAACCCACCCCGGGGCTTAATCAACCATTTCCTCGTCGGAGATATTCACAACCTCAACAGTTGTAGATGTAGGGCTGGTGGCTGTCGCAGCCCCTTGTTTGGAGAATTCCTCAAGGGCGTCCATCAGCCGGGCCAAGCGGTCACAAGGGCCGTCAGCCTCATCCCTCTGAGCCTCCAAAGCGAGGAGTCTCAGCAAGGGAGGTGTTGAAATCCCTGCGGTTGTACTCTCCGTGTCTGCTTCCTCTCTTTCATCATCAGCCTCATCTCCGCGCTCCTCGCCAATCTCGACGTCGTCCTCGGACTCAGACGGAGCTGTATCCACATCTACGGGGATTGCTCTCCGTCGAGGATCCGTAGGTGGCGACAGCGGGGGGATTCCGTTTTTGGGGCCAGGATCTTGACGATCTGCGCATTCATCGCACGGCGCTCCGTACTCCACAAAGGTCCCATCCAGGGACCAATGCCCAAAGCAGCGGTGCCGTCGTGCAGGCCGGACAAGCCCCACCGGAGCTCCGCTGGGCTGCTCCTCGTCCCGACGCGGGCCGCCCCCTGTATTCGGACTGATGTAAAAGTCACTAGGCAGCGGCAGATGAACCGGACTCACGGTCAAGCAGCGGCCACACTCCGAATGCGATGTGACACATCGAACGCCGTTCTGCTGACGCCATGTCATGCGGGTTAGGGGCCAAATGGTGCCGTGAATATCTCCAGTCTCCTCTAGGAGAATTGTGCAGGCAGATAGGGGCCCTCTAGAGATGCAGAGCAGAGTTGCAGTAGATGTTAACTGCGCGTATCCCTCCCATCTAAGATGATCCAAGCTATATCGCGCCCCCTCTTTCACATAAACCCCGTCTGGGACTATCCACGCCACGTTATAACAAGCGGGATAACAGCATTCTCCCAGATATTTTTTCCCGACCACCCAGGCCAATTTCATATGATCCTCTCCCCTCCAGGGCGGGTCATAATCTGCTTTGATGTTGTCCACACAATTTGAGGAAGTTGAATCCCTCTTATTTTATCACCTTTTAAGGCAATGCCGCGCACCACCACCGCGGCGATTATGACACTGGCTATCACGAATCCTCCGCCCAAATATTTCAACACCATTGCTAATGTGCCAGCAATCACATCGCCAAAGACACCTATCGCGGCGTTTTTAGCCGCTTGAAGTGCCGATCCGACCTTTTCATACCAGGTGCAGTCATGAATGTTCGTCCCATGGCCACACTTGATCCAATTTTCAGTAGGAGAAAAACAGGTGCCATTATTATAGATCTTATTCGGGCCAATCCAGTCGTACCCCAAAAACTGCCGCCCTTCACAAAGGCTTTTTCGAAACGCCCGGCTTTCTGCGATTTGTAACAGTGCCGGCATTCGATACGGGATATACACAGGTTTACTTAAATTAAGCAATCCCTCATTTTGTAACCAGGTTTCACACGGATGTCGGTCGCTAGAGGGCTCACGCTTCCACTTTTTCTGTTTAGAGAAATACCTCCAAGCTGCTCCCTCGACAGCTCTGTACTTCTCATCTTGATATTTGTCTGCACAATATTCTTTCCAATTCGGCAATGTAATACATTGTTCACGAGCCAAGGCTACCAGACACTTTGTTCTATCCGTATTACATGTCATTGACCAGGGCCGAGGGTTTACATAGAGGAATGGAGAGTACATACCCGTGGGCCAAATATCTGTTTCTTTTGAATATACTGTTGCCATAAATTGATATTGGACCCAATAATTTGTAGTTACATTTAAACACGGCAGAACATATCTCTTTATCTCCCAGCCGTTAAATCCCCACCAAGTCTTGGCGGGGTCTCGGATGTTTATCTCAGCCCACGTCTGTAAAATCCCCTTCACCGTTTTGTTTGCCAAAAGACTGGTACAGTTGTGAACCCACCTAGTGCCCAGGACGGATCGTTTGATCTCATCCAGGTCACATCTTGGCGACTTTCCCACCATCCAGTCCCGACCATGCAACCCAGCATAATTTTTTTCCACTACACATTGGTCAATTTTGTCAAATTCTCCCGGTATTACTGCAAACAAATCGTCCGGTGCGGGTATTCGCTGAACCCACAAATTTCTTGTGGATGCGTACAGCTGGTGACCTTCCTGGTATTTGCTTGGCACAGCAATTTCTCTTTCTACCTGCCACAGCCACGGCAATGAATCATTCAACCAAAACTCAAAATCTACCGGACTTTTTCCAGGGTTGAATTTCCTCCCCGCTTTTGCCGAAGCTGTGACAGGTGACAATTCCTCCTGGCGTTCATAGGCCCACAATATGACGTGGTAATTGTCGTTGCAAATTTGTCCCTCGTTAAAATAACATGGGTCTAAGCCATTATACACTTTCTGGCAATCCCATAATGCCGACCTTCCTTTGTCGGGCCGGCTTCTACGTACCCGGCTAAGCCGACGCTTGCTCTCTGAATAATTTGGAGACGTTTCGCAAACCAAATTCAAACAGCTCCAACACGGTTCCCACTCGGGATATGTACCGCGGCATGTGGAGTTCTTCATCGGCGCTGGGAATGAAAATTCCCCCTGTTTCTTTTTGCCTTTATCCCAATAACCACCTTGAGATTCGGGCAAGGGGACACATGAAGCATTACTGTACCACTTTGCGTGCTCGTCACCTTCCTTGAAAATCCAATTTCTTTTCACAATCTTTTCCTCCTGATTCATTTTGCAAATCAAACTAATTGTTAGATTGGCAAAATCCTCGGGTGCCTTGAAATACCTAATATCACAAGCATCAATGCTACGTTTGGTTTGTCGTGTCCCATTCCCGAGCCCTATTTGGTCGGGAAAATGAGTTGCTTCGCTTAAGAGTTCTCTCTTCGTCTTATTCCGTTTCCCCGTCCGAACACCAGGGAGCGGAAAGGCCCCTGGTTTGGACGGCAAAGCGGTCAGCCTTCTTGGCTGTCGTAGCATCGTCGTCCAGCGTTGTCTTGCAGAAATGTCAGGTGCCGTGGAATCGTTCCACTCCACGGTGATGCTGTCAAACTCCACCGCCCAACAGGTCTGGTTGAAAAGCTTCGTTCCGTCATATCTGATGTTGATCATTTCCATCGGGTCGTGCCGGTCAGCACACCTCTGAAGGGCCCAGCAGACCAGGACGCATGCCAAAATGACCAACACCATCATAGCTGCCACCTTGTCCAACGTCAGGGTCCGCTTCCATGGCAAGGGGGGCAGAGGAGAAACACTCGGCCTCCAATCAATCGTGTCCCAATCTACCGGTTGGTAGTCGGCCAAGCCAAGCGGCTCGTCATAGAAAGGCGCGGTCCGAGGAATCTCATACCCCTCGTTTGCTCTTGAAGCTGCCCCTGGCTCTCGTCTGGGGGCAGCATATATATCCTCCAGTCCTGAGCTTGCTCTGCGGTCCCGGGCAGGAATCATCTCTGGCCAGGCGCTAACAATATCTGGCCTTGGATTTTTCCTCCCTGAAGCCATGTTCGTATAAACTGGCTCCATATCTACCCAGTCTTTATTTTCATAAATGTCTTGCGCCGATTCTCCCCGCAGCAAAGTCTTTCTTCCAAAGGCCGGATTGTTCCAGCTCTTTGCTTCACGGTGTGGGGCTGCCCTGGTCCCAGGGCGCCCCCCAGCCCTTGTCTCTGCGAGGCTGCAGCCAGCACAGACAGTCACTTGGTCGGGGAGAGGAAGTGGTGACCCACCATTCTCCAAGTCCATCATTCTCCTCCTCTTTGCTCCGAGCGGGTAGTCCATGGCCGATCACTCCTCGGATCCGACTGAAGATCTGTTACTTCTCTCACAGGTTATATTAGGTCTCCTTCAGCCTCTCCTCCGTCACTGGCTCCTCCCCTGTGACATCGTCCGAGTCGTCATTCGGCTGTGGCCCTCCTGCTGCACGCAGCCTCCGCCCTCCTTGCTGTCAACTTCTGGCACTTTGATTGAGTCGGGGGCATCTACAGTCCATTTACAACACATTGTTATTCTATATACATATACACACAAAAAGGAAAACAGCAACAAACCATCATCAAAAACCTCATAACATACCAAAAAAAAAAAAAAAACAACAAAAAAAAAAAAACTGAAACCAAAACAAAAGAAACAAACAACAACAAAAAAAAAAAAAAAAAAAAAATTCTCTTTTTTCCTTCCTTCCCCTATTCGCTGTCCCCGCCAGGGGAGTCGGACTGACTCCACCGCTTAGCCAGCTCATCCACCGCGGCCCGTCGACATTCCTCCCACCGCTGTGGCGCTGGTTTGTCGTGCCACAATGTATAATAGGCTGTTGCTTGAGCCATTTCTACTAATGCTGTATCTGACGCGGCCGGCCCCGGACCCTCAGGACTGGCATCCAGTGTATCTTCGGACTCGTCGTCCTTGCTGCCACTGGCCTGTCCCCTAGTCCCGTGGACTCTCTGATTCCTTGCCGCCAAAATTGGACACGTCTTGATGGAGCGGTGGCTCTCCGCTCCCCATCTGATGTTTCCACTCCCATCGCAGCCAGGCGTGGGACACGCCTCAAGGGTCCCTGCATAATTCGGGCACGAGCCGAGCGAGCGGTGAGTGCTTGACCCTGTTCTGATGTTACCTCTTCCGTCACAGCCAGGCATTGGGCATGGTGCCACACGTGACCTCGTCGAGCCTTGGCGCGGGGATGAGGACTCCCCAGCCCGGTGACTTGCGCCACTTTCTTCTGTGTTCGCCAAATTCTCCCCTTGGTTTGTTGCAGTATTGGGGGGAGAGGTGGGTAAATCACTCAATTCTCCCGCCCCATTCATCTTGACGTAGCTCTCCTCAGCCAATTCTGACCCAAGCAGGTCCCCGCAAACTGGATCCTCCTGTGGCCGCTCCTGCTCCGGGCCTTCCTCCCGTTCTTCTCCCACTGGCAGACCCAGGTCCTTCATTTCCTCAGCCGTCGCTTGGGGCCCTCCTGTCGCTGCTGCGGCCTCCTGTTCCCATCTTGCTTCGCGGAGAGGAATCCGGACTTGCTCTTGTTCCCCTCGCGCCCGTCTTGGATCTCTGGGAACAGTCATGACCATCGCTCTGGCACCCATTACGGTGATGAACTGGCTGAGCCTTTTGGCCTCCAATGTCACTCCCAGCGAATATATTCCTTCGTAGGGAATGATTGCCATCTTTACCGTAACCCCTACTAGTGCTGCCTCACTCTCATTTACCAAAAGGCCTGATCGGCCTTTGTAACCCGGGGCTAGACAAAATATCCCCTTCTTGGTCACATACTGAAATCCTTTGTTGCTCAAAATATTTCGGTAGCAATACATATTGCTCAAGGCCGGGTTGGTTTCCGTAGGGGCCGGCCCTACTGCGATTAAGGGGGCGTCCCTGTACGCCACCAACTGGGCAATTGTCCGGGCCCATGTCGTCGGCTTCCAAGGTCCGTTCAGCAAGTCTCCCACTGCTGTGTTCCCCCCTACCGGAATGATCGATGCCCGAGCATACAAGGCCCTTGCCTCGGCCTTGTCCGTGAAACAGCCTGCAGTTCTTCCTGCTGTATCCGGCCAGGGCCAACAAAAGCCTAAGGCTGCATAAAAATTCTTCATGGCTTTTTTGTGATCATACGCAGGCCAACCTGCCCCCCACAAAACAGGATAGAGGGTTCCCAGGGGAGTCATGGCTTTGGTGACTTGCCATCCTTGTGCCTCCCCCACTTTCAATAACTTTCCCGTTGCCATGCAATCCAAACATATGGGGCAATATGTTAGTCTGCTGCCGTCCCAAGCGCATGTACACGTGGCCACTGGTCGTGCCTGTGCTTCCATGATTAATCCGGTTTCCCACTGTGCAAAGACCACCATCCTTGCTAAAGTGGTGACTCGACACTGGTGACACACTATGGCATCCAGTACTTTGACCGGGAGCTGGCCCTCGTTCCTCAGGGCAAACTCCAGGTCCCTCACGTCGGTGGTCATAGTTGATGGCATCATGAAACCTACTCCTGACCACCTAGTAGGCAACATATTGGGTGTTGAACAAACGACACATGCTTCGTCGACCCTCGTCCAGCGAAAATGTTCCGGTCCCTCGGGAGTGCCCCCCCTCTTGACCAATTTCACTAGATCTAGGGCCCTTCCGGCTTGAATTCCATACGGCGTCCGTCTCACGATGACCGCTCCTTGGTACGCGGCCAAGCGCACGAAGGCCGGGAATGCACTGTAGTCGGTTGCCATATCTCTTCTGAGTTACTTTCCGGCTTGAATATGGTCAGCCGGTAACGGCTTCAGCTGTTCAACTCCTTGGATTCCTTTCTTCTCCAGGCGTACTGTGTTCTCATCCAAAACTGCGCTGACGATGTCCCAGCAGTCGTACTTGGCCTTTACTGCAGTGTTGCTGTTCAGGTCTCTTGACTTGATCCACACCTTTTGTCCAACGCTGAACCGACGCTTCTCTTTATGCTGGGACGAGCTGTCTTGGGCCCTGCCCACTCCTTGTGACACAAAGTGTCGTTGGTTGAGCTCCTCGGACGGGGAGGGCCGGCCGGCCCTAGTCCTTCCGTTTAGGTCTGCAACCAAATCAAGTAGTTTAGTGCTCCATTCTTTCCCATTTGCATTTTTTCCCAGCCAGCTCTTGACCAGTCCAATGGCTCTCTCTGCGACTCCATTTGCTTGTGGCGTGTACGGGGGAGAATAGACCCTGACTATTCCCCGCTCACGACACCATTTGTCCACCTGGGCATTTTTGAAATGAGTGCCATTGTCCGTTCTTAACTCTTTGGGAATTCCTAGCCACATGCATCCGTCTTCTAGTGTCTTAATCACGCTGTTCGCGTTGGCTTTTCTTACTGCTTTTAGCCCGACATGTCCCGACATCGAGTCAACAAGCACAACAAGGTATTTCTCACCCTTTGTGCCACTTATTCCCAAGGGGCCGGCTACGTCCATACAAACCGATCCCCACGGCACAGTACTCCTGATCGTCAGTCCGTCCGTGCGCTGTCCTCGTCGCCCTGCGTTATATTTGTTGCACGGAATACAATCACGCAGGACCGCACGAATCGTTCTGTCTGGGACCCAGAGTTCCAGCTTCTCTAACTCTTTTCGCGTAGGCAATGGGCCCGCGTGGCCTAATGCTTCATGCACTGCCGACACGACCTGCCTCACGCTCTCATCTGGGACCACTTTTCCGCGAGGGGTCTTGTCCCAGTTATCCGCCCCTACAACTATTATTCTTCTTTCTTGGACGTACTTATCAACTTCATCATTTCCTCTCCAATGAGCTCCTTCTTTCACATGAGATCTTTGGTGGACGACATCTAGGCACATATTTAGCCGCAATTCAGCTATTTTCTTCCACACTTCATAGTGGGCCACTAATTTTCCTCTCGCGCCCTCGTAGCCATTTTCTTCCCAAATGGCCAGGTCGAAATTGAGAGCCTGCGCACAATAATGACTGTCGGTTATGAGTCTTACGCGTCTAGCGTGATTTTTCTCTGCTTCTAACAGTCCTTCCAGCACTGCCGTAGCTTCTCCTGCCTGCGCGCTGCCGGGTGTTCTTCCTTTGCGGCGGCAACGCTCCACTCCATTCTGCTTCAGAATGAAACCCCAGTGGGCATTCTGTTCGCCTTCTTTCTTTGACCCGTCGGTGTAAAGAATCCATTCATAGGGCTTTTCTTTTTCTGTCTCTTTTTTCAATATCGGCTTCTTGGCGGAGGTTGTCGTCGGACCAATTTCCAAGTCGGGATCGAGTAGGATGTCCTCCCATCTTCCCCACCTGATATTGGTTGCTTTGGTGCTTTCGATCGTGGATTTCCTAAGAAAACGGTGCACATTACTTCCGGTTTGGACTTTGATGCCTTGCCCTTGTGCCAGGTCTTTCAAATTGCTCCAGTACTTGGCTAGCACTGCAAGTTCTTTCTCTTCATGTGGGAATTTTTTCTCGACACTGGAGAGGGTGTAGGTCCACAGAGCCACCAAGCCAGCACCTTCGTTGCTGACCGTCACCATTGCATCATTTTCCTCACAATGCACCTTCGCGACAAGTTTTGTCTTCAAACTTCGTGGCTCAAGCCGCACGGCTTCCCGGACGGCTTGTTTCAAATTATTCAAATTTTGAGTGTCATTGTCTGACCACTGCCACTTTGCCGTTTTTTGGCCCTCCGGAATTTTCTTCAAGCGTGCATACAGTGGCCTTGCATATTTCTGATAGTGGGGAACATGATCCCGCACGTAGTTGCACAGTCCAAGTATTCGCTGCAACTCCGTCTCCGAATTCGGAGGTGAAATCCGTTCGATCTTTTGTCGAAATCCTTCGGAGATTCCTAGATTCTCGGTCACTTGGAACCCCAAGTAATCAACTTGGAACCGGGCTAGTTGGCATTTCTTGAGATTCAGCTTCAGACCTGCAGCGGACACTCGTCCTACAACCTTCTGCAGCAAATCTAGATGTTCCTCTTCTGTGTCGCTTGAAACAAACACATCATCAATATACACCGTGACATCCAAGCCATCCAAAACCTGCAATACTGCTGATTGAAACACATTCGGGGAATTCTTGTATCCTTGCGGCAATCTTTGCCACACGTACGACTTCCCCCTGTGTGTAAATGCTGTTTTCCCTTGTGATGTTTTGGCTAGCCGTAACGAAAAAAATCCATTTGCCAAGTCAATGCATGACTTGTATTTTTTCACTCTTAGCGTCTTGAGGGACGCCTGGGGGTTTATGAGGCTCGCTCGATTAGCCACCGTCCGGCGGTTAAGAGCTTTAAAGTTGATGACCGGCCTCCAGCCTCCTCCAGTCGCCTCTGGTTTCTTCACTGCTTGAATGGGGCTGTTGGTCACCGGATTCGGCTCTTCCCGAATGATGTCAAGCTGTAAAAGTTCCTTTACAATTGTTTCCATTTCCGTCACTGCTTCCGGGTTCAGGGGATATTGTCTCACTGGGGGGTGCACTCCCCCCTCAATTGTGTGGATGTACTTTGATCCAAGGTCTCCACAGTCGTTCTTGAAATGCGCCACGGCTGCTTTCTCCAATATATTGGTCAGTTTCCGCCTTCCGTCCGGGGACAGGTCGCTGTCCTCGACCAGTTGGCTTTTGACGGCTTCCACATCCACAGGCTTGTACCACTCATCCAGTGGCATAATTTTTGTCGGGCCCACACGCACTGCTTTTGCTTTTATCATTTCCAATCTTGCTTTTACTGACAGACGCTGGTGGCTTGGTTTCTTTAGATCTTCTGCGTCTCTCAAAGTCAATAGATTATGGGGCCCTTTGACCCAAACGATTCCTTTCCAAATTCCAATGGGCATATTAGTCACCGATCCATCTGCCACCATCACATTTAGGTGTCCTTTCCTTTTCAAGGCTTTGCGGGTCATTGACACCTCGGCTCCGGTATCCACCAAATATGGAGCTCCTTCGATTTCAGCATAGAGGTTGTCTCCGTCCCTGTAGACACCCGTCAGGGTGACCCGCGCCTCTTCTTCACTCATTTCCAGGGCCCTGCAGGGGCCGCAGCCTTGCGAGCCTCCGCTAGGGCCTTCTTCTCTTCTGGTGACATCTTGTCATATACTTCTTTTGCCACGTATCCTGTTGGATTTGCTTTACTACCCATCGATTTTGGTCTGTTTTGAGTGTTTTGCCTCTGGTCCTCATTAAACTTTTGCCCCTTCTCATAAGTTGGCTTTGGTGGTGGCTTCCGCCCTGCTTGAGTTTCTTCTGTGCGAGAGCGAGCACTGCCCGATGGATTCGGCTTTTGTCTCTCCATGTAGTGTTTTGTTACTCTGTCCCATTTCTTTATGGATTCTTCGATTCGTGCCAGAGTTGCCCCCGCACCTAGTTTCACAAAAGTCGTATCCTTATCCTCGGTAACTGCTCTCAAAACTCGCACGTATCTGTTTGGGCTTACCACTTGCTTCAACTTATGCCACACATTCAACAAGGTTAGACCCTGTTTTAGTGCTTCCTTAGCTCTGGTTATATGCACATCTTCGTCATCTTCTTCGTCATTCACCCATCTCTGATAGGCTTTTTGTGCTGTCTCATCTTGGCCGATGGGCTCGGCTGTAATGTATTGCAGCCACATCTTTTTTGACAATTCTCCACCCGGCCCGTCCTTGATAACTGGCCAAGTTGCCGACAAATATTCCTTGACACTTTCCTTCTGGTACTTAACGCGCACCATGCCTTTTAGGGTCTTAAAGGCTCTTGTTTCTCTTTCCATGTCGTTTGCTGGCATCCCTGTGTTATCCAGGTAGGTTGCTCCCATCTGCGTGGTGCTTGGCTGAGACTGTTGGGTGGAGGTGGAGTTTGCAACTATGTTGGTTTGCGTGTACATGGCGGGATTAGCAGCCTGTACGTCTAGGTCATCGCACGCTCTCAGTTCTTCTTGAGCGGCATCATACACGCCCTGCTTCATCCTTCGCAATAGTACATCATACATTACAGTCACAAAGCCTTCTCTAAAATCTTTTGTCAAGTCGGTGTAACTTACTAGAGTATGGTAGGCTGGTGTGTTTAACACGTTCATTGCCTCCCTGTAAGTTAATCTCACCGGAACGTTTATGTTCCCTTCTATTTTTTCCCACCAGGCCGGCGGGAACGGGTATTCTTTCTGCCTGACTTCTGGGATGTAAGTCTTCCTTCCGTCTTTGGTCTCTACCCATCCCAATTGAATGTCTCTTGCCATCCTTTCCGAAGCCTGATAGATGCTCAGCGCCGGCCTTTGTTTCTTAATTCCTTTCCCGGTTGCTCCTCTCACAACTCTCGGCGGGGGGTCATTCGGATCAGGAGGGATCACAGCCGACATCACCGAAGCTTGATTTTCCTCTTCGGAGACCATGTCGTCGCTTGAGGTGCCGGCCTCTCTGTTTTCCTCATCATTACGCCCTTCTTCGTTGGATGTAGGAGCGTGTTCCATGACACCAACCTCGGTGTTTCCTGATCTTGTTTGTTGACGTGGTCTTTGAACCGTGGAGGGTCGGTTCTTGGGAGTAGATGTCAGGCGTACTCGATAAGAGACACCTGCAATTTCTCGGGCAGATCTTATAACCACTCTTTTCCCTTTTGTCGGTTGTTTTGGTGGAGCTGGGCTCCCCGTTGGTGTTGGATCGTGCCCCCTTGGTTCGGTCCTCCCTGTGTCGATTCCGATGGCCACTACCTCCTCCTCATCTTCTGTGGCTGGCGATGGTGTCCTTGACCTTACGGTGTTCCTTTGTGGTCCTGGAATAGCATCCGAGCCAGTTCCCCCTTCTTCTTCCGTTTGAACTGCTTTGCCCGCTGGATGGGGCCGGACTGCCACTGTGTACTGCGTTTGCTGCTCCATCTTCTGTTCTTTTTGTGCCACCTGTAATGCTTGGCCATAAGTGGCTTCCAGGGCTACCAGTTCTCTCTCTCTTCTTTGAGAGGCTGATATTGCCAGAACAAACTCCAGTCCTTCCACTGCTGTGATTGGGGTGGATATTTGCAGCTTATATGCTCCAGCAATTGCAGTCTCTGCAATTTTCCATGACATTCTTCCGGATCTAATACCATTTACTTCTGTAACTATCCTTCTGGCTCCCCTCTCGACGGCAGCATCCACCGCTTTCTCCAGGATTCTTGTCATCATCTTCAGGTAGTCCTGCTGGTTCAGGTCCGCCCGCCACTTCTGCACGACGGCATGTATTATCATGTAGTAGTTTGATCTCCCTCCATTTGTAAAAATGAAAGTAAGATCCTCCGGATCATGTTCCATTTGTCGTCTCGCATCGTGCAGGTCTTCAATATATTTTTCCCCGGCCATTAATCTCAGCCGTGAATCAAAGGTTTGGTTCCATGCACGGAATTTATCGTTGGTGAACACAATGAGGGCATCTCCTGTCAGTGACCAAATATCTCCGACAAATTGACACATCAGCACTCCATTTCCAACAATTACTTTTTTTGTTGATTCTTCTGGCAGAGACGGCAGGGGGTCTTTCCGGAAGAGGAGATTAAACTTCGGCCCACGAGCACCTCCGCGCCGAGTGTCCCTGCCCCCCCAAACCTCCCCTGTGTCTCTGCTCGTGCCCAATCCTTCCTCCTCGTTAGGCACTTCCTCTTCTTCCTCACTGGAAAATACTGGTCGATTAGTCTTTTTCTCTAAAATGGTTCTCATTTTTGTCAAATATTGCATGCACTCGTAATAGCGAGGCACTGCCTTCACTTCCTCAGGTAATGGAGTTGCCAGCTCGCCTTTGATGCCAGCTTCGTTGGACAGCATTTTTACTATTGAGTCCAAATCTGTACTTGTGCTTATCAGTTTTACCATATTACATTCCTCCACCATCTTTGCCCCCGATTCACACCATTCAGGTGCTTCTCTTCTAGTGTAGCCCCTCTCAGGGTGGGCTGACACTATAATTGGTAATCCATCTTCTCCTGGTTGCTCGGCAAAAAATCTTCCATCTTTCTTGATGGCTTCTTTTACTTGCGTCGAGAGGCTTTCCGCCTCGATCGACGGGTTTGAGCCCACTATGTAGTCGGTCCATTTCTGAGGCCACTTTTCCAAGCCTCCTCCATACAGCATCACACATACTGGTTCTTCTTGTCGTCCTAGAGGGTCTGGATTAGACCCCTCGTGCCTGGTTCCTTCGGTCGGATGACCAGATTCGGGGTCCGTTCCTCTGACACTGCTAGCCATCCCTTCCGTAAATAGCAGTGTCTTCAGTTATAGGGTTGAGCTGCCTCTTCTCGAAGCCTTTCCGTGCGCAATCGGAATAGGGACGATACAGCTCCTAGTTACTCAGCGGCGCCTTCTGCGTCACCTCTACTCAGAGCACCAATGTGAGATCTCCTGCCTCACCTATTGATGCTCTCAACGGCGGGATGCACTCTTTTATCTTTTCTGATTATCCTATTCAGTCACTCTACTGACAGGATACTTTGAACAGGGTATATTCAACAGTAAATTGCAATTCAAACATTATGGTCACATACAAAAAGTGATGGCGAATCATCAGCCCGAGGCCCCTCAGTTTTACAATTCTGGGGAACCTGTAAGTCACAGATGGTTGCCAAACACTTAACAACATGAACCAGACAAGCCGTAAGAGGATCGTATTGACCGGTCGTTTTTCTCCTGTACTGCTAAAATCCTCACTACCCTCGTTCTGCTTCAACTGTTGCACTCAACAGAAAAAGTAACGAGACAATAAAAAGAAAAAGGGGAAGGAGCGAGAAAGAAAAAAGGGAAAAGAAAGAAAAGAAAGAAAGAAAAAAATTACCATAATAAAAAAAAAATTTTTTACCGATACGACTAAAAATTAATTCAAATATTAATAACTTGTAGTCCACCAGATGACCCCAGCAACAACGCTTGTAGTCCCCAATGCTTCGGGAGACGAAACTATTGTAATCCACTTGTTCAGGAACAAAGAATTTTGTAATCCACTCAGCGTCAGGAAACAAAAAGATTGTAATCCACTTGTTTAGGAACAAAAAATTTGTAATCCACTCAGCGTCGGGAAACAAAAAGATGGTATTCCACTTGTTCAGGAACAAAAAATTTTGTAATCCACTCAGCGTCAGGAAACAAAAAGATTGTAATCCACTTGTTCAGGAACAAAAAATTTGTAATCCACTCAGCGTCGGGAAACAAAAAGATGGTAATCCACTTGTTCAGGAACAAAAAATTTGTAATCCACTCAGCGTCGGGAAACAAAAAGATGGTAATCCACTTGTTCAGGAACAAAAAATTTTGTAATCCACTCAGCGTCAGGAAACAAAAAGATTGTAATCCACTTGTTCAGGAACAAAACAAATTTTGTAATCCACTCAGCGTCAGGAAACAACAAGATTGTAATCCACTTGTTCAGGAACAAAAAATTTGTAATCCACTCAGCGTCGGGAAACAAAAAGATTGTAATCCACTTGTTCAGGAACAAAAAATTTGTAATCCACTCAGCGTCGGGAAACAAAAAGATGGTAATCCACTTGTTCAGGAACAAAAAATGTGTAATCCACTCAGCGTCGGGAAACAAAAAGATGGTAATCCACTTGTTCAGGAACAAAAAAATTTTGTAATCCACTCAGCGTCGTCCAATTTTCCCACTCAGTCTTTTGTGAGGAGGGAAAAAAATATATATATAATATATATCTAAATACAAATTAAAATAAAATAAAAATAAAAATTAAAAAAGGAAGAGGAAAATGCAGAAGAGAGAAAACTTTGACTTTTTCAAGAATAGACTCTTCGTTTGGTCTTCAAGGTGTCTGCCTCCTTCTTGGCTTCGGTTTTCGGATGAACTCTAAAACATCCACTGGTTCCTCATCGAATGGTCCGCCTTCCCTGTCTGTACCCGAGATCCGTGCCCATGTACCGACCCCTCTAGCCCTAGCAAGATGTGCCGCATACTCTGCGTACACCACTAATGTTATTTTTAGTATTCCATACAAATACAAGTTAAGAAGGAGATCATCTTTACTCATCCTTAACGTAACGTGCTAAGGGGTAGCGGTCACCGTTTACTATGACACAAAACAGTTCTAATCCTTCCGTGCTTCAAAGGTTCTTTTCTAGGAAACTCTATTCCTTAAAGAGACTGTTTTTATGTCACTCAAGGCCGTTCTGACATTTGTTTGTATCAGTGAGTGGAATTGTGACAGCCATTGGGAAGAAAAAACTGAAAAAAAACTCCACACAGGTTCGTTTTGGAGCTGCGAGCAAACATCTATTAATAAATCTCAACTCACAACCCCCCTCAACTCGTTGGGCGCCAAAATGTCAAACGTGCACTTTCCAATAAAGTGCCTCCGGCTCCCCGATAACGGGTTCGATAAGCCGGGGCGAAGGGACTCGTCCGCAGCTGACCACCCGAGTCAAATTAATCCTCTTGGAATCAACCTAACTTCTATACGACGTCAATCCCGCTTAAATCATCCGACGCGCAAGCCGAGTAACTCAATTCGAGGCAAGTCGCCGGTATGACCACGCCGTAATGATGGCTCCCTTCAGTTGTTTGATGTTGGTATTTCGTTACGGATGCTTTTAGATGCCTCTGTTGAGGCCTCAGGGATTCGTTAGTCTATAGCGCCCCGTAGCGCTGCTCTCGCCGAAGTAACTTTTAATATGGCCCTGCTCTGGCCGGGTTGGGGAAGTAACGAGATTACTTCCCTTTTTTTCAGGGGAAAGTCAGATTGACTACAGCATGACAATGATAGGGTTGAAAAGAGAACTGTAATGCATTAATCACTAATTCCAATGTTATCTATATAAACACTTAACCGTACAGGCGTAATTACTTCTGAAGGCAAATTAACCCCTCAAAATCATCCAAAGCGGCTCTTGATGCGGCCCGAGCAAATTAAATACTTTTGCTCCGGCCCCGTTCCGCTTTTGCTGGAGGAGCGAGCCTACTTCCCTTTTTTCCGGGAGCAAGCCAAAATAGCAGAAGTAGGACTATGACAGCGCTTAAGAATAAGTTTAACACATTATTCACTAACTCTAACGATATATATATAAATATAAACACTTAACCGTAAAAGCGCTTCCTCGCACTCAATTGTCTCAGACTACACGATATTCTATTTAATACGGGTTCAAGATGATTCAATCGAATTGTTATTATCCTGTAATTAATTCTGAAGACAAATTAATCCCTCAAAATTGTTCAAAGTAGTTTTTGACGCGGCCCGAGTAAATTAAATACTTTTGATCGGCCCCGTTCCGCTTTTGCGAAAGCCGCAAGCCCACTTCTCTTTTTTTTTCAGAAGTAAATCAAATTAGCAGAAGTATGGCAAAAACACAGTTTGGAAATAAATCTGATTCTTTAGTCTCTAATTCTTAAAATCTCCCGTTAATAAATCGACTCATCAACCCATCCACAAACAATCGACTGCATAAATTATACAAATTAGCGCACAACGATTTAAATGAGTATATACAACTCTTTTTATTGAAGAAACTTGAAATAAAATTACAAATCACAATCCTCCAAAAACTGAACAATTCCACTCACTGATGCCCTTGCAAATACAATCATTCAATCCCGGAGTAATCTTGATTGCAACAATTAAATCAGAAAAGAGGAAAATGAGGGTACCAATTGGGGGTTATTTTTTGGTGGAAATAAAGTCGAGTGATCAATTCGATCTTATCTCTATAAATCTAATTTAGAAACTAGTTTTGGCCATGAGGGGATCCCACTACCCCGATAATTTGGCTCCCTTCCCGCACGGAGATACAGAAGGAGTCGGTCCTCTCACCTAGTTTCTCAAGCAAAATTGTCCAGTCCAATTCTTTTGAGTGAATCCAAGTTAATCCGTGCCAGCAATCTTGCGTCTCACACAAAAATCTCGAAGGCTTTGGAAAAAGTCTTGAAACTCCTACCGGCTTCTGTTCATTATGACCGCGGTCAGGAGAGAGCCCTGTCGATGGCCAGGGTGGCCTTTTCATAGACTTTTCTGGCCCTTCCCCTTTTCCGCTTGCCTCTATACCGTCCAGTTTCCCACGCCTACGGCTTCTATACTGTCCAGTTTCCCACGCCTACGGCTTCTATACTGTCCAGTTTCCCACGCTCATCCCCTGCGGTTTTTCCGGGCAGCTCGTTTCCGGCTCACTCTTTCCACTGAAATTCTGTGAAAACCCCCTTAGCAGGCACCCTACTTCCTCTTTTCTTTACTTCTCCTTTTTTTTAAAACCAATACTTTAAAGTCAGACTTTGGTCATCCATTAAATCAAAATAAATCAAAGCCTTTGAATTGATCTCTTTCTTTTCTCTTTTTAACACACCCCTATTCTCATAAGGGTGGGCAGCTTAGACCAATTCTGTGATAATATTGCTTTAAGCCGTTACAGAATATATTTCAGCCAAGCAATTGAAATAAAATTCAAAAAATAAAATGAAATAATAAAACCAAGAACTCATTTGCTTTACCCTTTTTAACACACCCCTATTCTCATAAGGGTGGGCAGCTTAGTCCAATTCTGTGATAATATTGCTTTAAGCGGTTACAGAATATATTTCAGCCAAGCTAGTAAAATAAAATACAATTAAAAGAATAAAAACCACCTGTGTGCTCTCGTGTGTGTTCCCTCGATCAGACCACGCTCAATTTTGGTTTCTGGCAATGATTTGGCACCATCTTTTGGAATATTTTGGAATTTCAGTTTGGCCAATTCACTCACTAATACCCTACTCAGATTTTGCCCCATCTGCTGTTTAAAATTTGGAATGTCGGCCCTGCCAATTTATTCCTGGGAGCAATCCATACTCACTTTCTTGCACCATTTGTTTCCCAATTCCCATGTTACATGACAATGGTTAAATCAACCCCCCCCCCCCCCTCTCCTGCATCAAAATTCTACACACGTGCTACAACTTCTCAAACTCTGTCACCCGGAGAGCTCTTCCTCCTCTGCTCAGGGAGTGCATTGTCTGTCAAGGCTGACGTGTATTAGCTACACTCGGCTGCCGGCGGCCCTCGGCTGTGGCGTGGAATACGCCGTTGATAATCTTCATCGCTCGCACGCACGTCACAGTGTGAGGCGGCTTCCATTTCCTAAGCTCACTTGTCTTTTGACTCCTGGGCAAAAGTTGTTTTTTGCCAATTTTCTCACAATGACTTTTTTTTTGGTACGGCTTTTGTATCGCATCTGTAGAAAATGTGAACTGCCAGCGTTTGCGTGTGTGTGTTTATAAACACATCTAAGGCCTTACAACAAAGCACAACACAAATCCATGTTCACAGGTCTTACAAAAAAAAAAATAGAATAGCTATGATTTTTTTTTATGAAAAAATGAAGAATATGAAAAAGAACAAAATGGAGAAAAACAACGGCCATGCTGTAAGGGTTGCTGTACATCCCAATATGATGAATTCCGTTTTTGTTGTTGTTTTTCAAACAAACCGATTGAATGATTGTTCTGTCCCCACATCGTCTGCTATTACTTGCTATTATAATAATGGATATAATAATAATCGTACAATAATTGTTGACAAGACATGTCCAAAATGAAAGCCCGGATGTTTTTTTTCAGACCATTTCTTTCGAGTGGAAATAGTTCGGGTCGACATATGTATGTATACGAGCGAGCCTGACTTGTTAATAATGAACGGCTGTAATGTAATCGGTCCGCAAGGAGCTGGTCAGCCCAAGTTTGCTGAGGCAGCGCACCGTTTTATTCAACCAATCAGTCCAAGACCCCCCCAAAACAAAAAAGAAATTGGAAGACGTAGGCACAGCTGGCAGCGGCAGCACAATTGTCTTCATCCCATTCAATCCTGATGCATAATATTTGAACATTCATGAATGACAAAATGCAAGGCTAGCATAAGTATGGAATGCAGACGTCAACGTGTTACCATTGTCAATCTTTGACCGTTTGCGCCAATCAGTCTTTGGAGGAAGCCATTTTTGACTTTTAAACAGTGTCGTCCATGCCTGACGACGTATGGCAAGCATGACATCGACACGCTGCAGCATAGACATGTGGAACAATTATCAACGCTAAGCCGGCTCGGATTAATCCGCCGCATCAAAGAATTAAGCAGGCCACAGGAAACAAGCACCTTTATCAATAGACCCTCATGTGGAAATGGCTGCTTTTCTATGAGCTCATTTTCGGAGCACTAGGTGCAAAGCTGACAGCGCGGTGTCAAAGGCTCTCCAGGCGCTCATTTTTACACACCCGCTCCCAAAGTAGCGTGTGCTATTACTAGACGGCTGGGGGAAGGCTTGTGCGCAAGGACGGAATATCAATTCAAAGGTTTATCGACTTGATCTATAACCAGCGTGCCGTGCCGCAGCTCCTTGTTTTACCTGCAGGAAGTATTGACGCGGTTGGGAACACAAATTCAAGAGCTGCTGTGAGATTTCCGTGAATGGGACGCAAAATGTTTTTCTGGAGAGTGGAACATACCTGTGCCATGTTACCACAGGGTCGGGCGATCCGGAGGTGATGCAAGTAAAGGTGACGGACTCCTGGTAGTCGGCGGTGGCGTTGAATGACTGTTGGGTAACGGACAGAACCGGGGGAACTGTGGACACAATGGGAAAATAATCGCATCAGAAAAAGAAGGCAACCCAAAACTGCGCACAACTGGACACAAAATTAGCAAATGTGCAATTTGCGATTGATCCTGCTGAAACGTGAGTCCATATTTCCAATTAACCTTCATTAACATTTTCTTCAACAAAAATTTGGACCATATTTGAACATTTGAGGTTTCTGGCCGACATCAAGCAACGGCAAGCACGTTGCTCGCTTGAAAGCAAAGTTGGTTAATCCATTACAATCCGTTACAGAATCCATTTTGTCTCAGCCCAACACTGCACCGATTGTTGCAGGTAGCCATGTCGCAAATCAATGAGCAAGCTTCGCCTCGTATAAATGGCGAGTAATATCCAACACAGCTTTTTTTGGGGGGGGTGGCGGCTCAAGGGACAATTTGATATTACTACATGAGGCACAGACAGGATTGGAGCAGCTCAACCATTACAAGACAGGAATGGTGCCGCTAGATGAATACAAATTTGGAAATCAAAATTCCATCCTCCTTTTTTTCTTTTTTTTTTGAAACCTCCAAGCCATTTTGGACATTTCCAATCGCATGGAAGCAATAACAGGAGACTCGGGATGGAAACATAACCGTTGCCAAACGCTACGTCGTTGACATTCATCCAACTCACCGTTGACCACCACGGCGATATCCACATGGTCGATCTCGCCGCGAGCCTCCACGCTGGCCTCGCAGCGGTACACTCCCTCGTCCGCTTTGGTCACGCGGTGGATCTGCAGGCTGTTGTTTGTCAGCACTTTGAACCTGCCTGAACCGGGGGAAAGAAAAAAAAAAACTTTTCAAAAACAAGGCTGGGGAAAAAAATCGACAGACAAGAGAAGCCTGAGAAGCATGTTTAACAAAATGACAAAAGAAGATTGTCAGTCAATCTTTGGCAGATCAAATGGACACAGATTCTTTCTTTCTTTCTTTTTCTGGGCCTGATTTCCACTTACTGTGGCGTTCCTCAGTGATCTCCCTCCCCTGGTAGGACCACACGACCTGCGGCACCGGCGAGCTGATGACATCACACAGCACCTCCGCCGTATCACCGTAGCGGAATTCCTGCGGCGACTGGATGTCTCGAAAAGTCAGCCTCTCTGCGAGATCAAACAAGATTGTCGACTTTTTTGCCCGAGTGGCAACGTTCGTTACACACTCAAGTATTTACTTATCGTGCAAAAGTTTGCTTTGTTTTCAGTCCAAATAAATACCAGTCTGCATTATTCACCTTGGACATTTTGGACATTTGTGTGGTTGATGTGTGCTTTTCCACTCCCTCAAATGAAATGCAAGCTAATCCCATTACCGCTGACTTTGTCGGCCAAAATGACAAAATAAATGGAAAGTGCAGCAAGCACACTGCCAATCACGTAAAGGGAAATGTACTTTCGGCAGTTTGCAAACACATTTGATTAAGGCTGCGTTAGACACATATAATCATATCAATATAATTTTTAGTAGTAGTGTGGTCGCTTAATAAGTGGAAAGGAATGTGCAGGCTACATGAATTTGTTTTCTTCAAAGTATTGTGGAACAGGAGGTCCAGAAAGGAAGCATATCTCAAGGCCGATGGGAACGCGAAAAACAACTTGTCTTTGTGGTCCAGACACCTGTGCTGAGCAGGGGAAAACCCAAACGAGGAGGAGATGACCATCGACCAATCACCACACAATTTTTTGCATGTTTGAATATTCATATTGTGTTTCTTTAAAACTGGGCAACCCGGAAGAATGTGTCGTCTTTTCTGGTCACGAAGGCACACGAGTTTTTGTGTTAAGGACCCAAGACCCAGGCGCCTGTATTAGCTTGCTTTGACAAGATTAAACAATTGGTAAATTCGGTCTGATTGATCTACTGGTCTTCTCTTTGACAGAACGAACTCGCAAAATTGTTAGGTGCGCCAGTGTGTGGATTAGAACATAGCAATTCTTGTGTTAAGTGTTGATCACAATTTGGAGTCAGATCAATATCTAAAATCCATATCCTAACACAGTGCATATGACAGAGCAGACGCCTGCCTCCTTAAATAACAGCAATTACAATCAACAGTTCAAAAAAGAATCGGAGGACATTTTGGTGAGAAAATAGTGGGGTTGGGAGATTATGGAAAAAAAATAATCACACTTCTTTTGATGATCAAAATCACAATGACTAAAAAATATTTGTATTTCTTGACCTGTCAATGCATAGTGCCTACATTGTCATTCATCCAATGTCCTTTCCTCCTTGTACATTGGACATCTTGAGCACTGTGTTCTTTTTGTCAAGCACAAAATGATCTTGTGTATTTGAGTTCTCTATGTCCACTTTTATTGCATTGCATCTTTGCACACGTTCAAAACGGCAAATAAGCATCCCCTTTAATTCTGTACTCTTTTGATTTGATTTTGCTCTCCTGTCTTTATTTTCACAAGTCTCGCGACGGACGTCTTGGGCTAACCTCTGGAAGATTTTGTGCAAATGAGTGCTAGCAAAACAAGAATTCGAGAAGCTTACTTGGCCATCACAAAAGGCAACCGCTGACTTACAGTACATGAAACATGGATGCTATCACTCTTGAGAGCAATCCTACTGCAATTCTGAGTTTGTTTTAACCATGCCATCCTCACAATGGAATTGTCTGTGTAAATACTGAACAACAAACGCTCCGCGTCCCCCCCCCTTCCTTTGTGCCTCATAACATTGGGTTTTATCCTTGCTGGGTCAGCAAGGAAGGCTGGCCTCAGTGGCATATCCCTCCCTCATCATGCCTGGCAGGATCAGAGTCCCATGGCGTGGCTCCAAGTCATTCGACTTTAATTACAAGACAAAGAGGGAACATAGACACCCATAATCCTACACATGGACATAAAACGGTTTCCGAATCACCCAATGATGCGGATTCATTGAGCTGCGACGTGATTATTAGCTCGCGTGGCACGCTCGGAGCAGTAAATAGAGAAAGGTGTGTGGAGCTTACGGTAAATCTCCAGCACCACTGATGCCTCCGCCATGCGACCACTGGCTTCAGTGGCCCGGCAGCGGTAGATGCCGGCGTCCTCCACAATGGCGTTGTAGATTATGAGCCGGGATCGCGATGCCTCCGTGTGAAACGCCATTCGCTTGGAGGCCACGATGCGCTCGCCCTGAGGATTGTACCACTCCAGCCTCACCGGCTCGCCAATGGCTGCAAAAAAGCAAAAGTCGGAACGGCGTCAAGATGGCTACAAGATGATGATTAGACGGCGACCATTCTACTGTATGTATGTCCTTTGTCCAACTGGCGGAAGTAACATACAAGGCGTTGGTTGAATCCATGTCACATGGTTTCTGGATCCCAAATTGTTTCCACCATTGTGCCAATGCCTTGCATTTTGGGGTCTCCTGGTGGCGAAGAAGGTGGTGGTGGTGGTGGTGGTCATGCACCACACGTTCTATATTAATGTCACTCACCATATGGGGAGCATGGAGCTGCTGTTTACTGTCATTAAAAGAACAAACAGTCCCCCCACTGTGCCGATACAACCAGTCTCCAAACATATGATGCATGGAAACACACACACACACACAGCAGTGGCGTTTTCTACCTGAGCAGATGAAGAACTTGGAGTCTCCAACACTTAACTCCCCCTTGCTCAAAGAAATGGAAACCTGGAGGATAGCTGTGACAAACAGACAGAGAAAAGAAGAGGGGGTGGGGGGGACGGAAATACTTAGTTACGGCTGAGCTGATCATATGTTGTATAACAGTTTAACACATTTGCCGAGAACGATTTTCCAGCGGGAATGCAAACCTTCAAGGGTTTTCGAGTCATCCGTTAGCCTTCTAACCCAATTAGCAGGAAGTTAGCAATGCTATTACTTTTCAAAAGACTTAAACGACAACCTTGAGATGCTTGAATAAGACAAAGACAGCCTTTGTGGGACTGACTGAGTGACTGAGTGCAGCCGCTACAAGCTTCTTTGCCGACGCAATGCATTTTGGGAGGTTTCCTTCAACTGGGTTAATAAACTATTCTGGTAAAAAAAAAAAAAGAAAAAAAAAGGTAACAAACGCTGAGCTTGTGTCCAACACAGCGGTCAACAATGTGCATTATGAAGAGACTAACGATCAATGAAGAAAAAACGAATCCCCCACATTTCATCCAAGTTTCTGAAAAAGTCGTCTCCATGATCATCTTTCAAGCTATCATGGCCGTCCGTGCATCAAACATACTCTCACCAAAATTTGACTTTGACTACATTGTGCTGGATGAGCTGACCCCGCTGAGTACGACAGCTCCTAGTGGGGCCGAATAAAGCTGCTCCACGCTCTGTTGCCACAAGTATGTTTTCAACACAAACAAAGACACCCTGGCAAAACTCAAGCAAATATATCTCTCGCGTTTTTTTCGAAGAGTGAAGGAAAAAGCGGGCCGATGGCGTTGCTCCCTCCCAGCCTCCCTCCCCTCGAAGATTTCACTGTTATCAACTCTCTTTTTATGTTGGAATTTGTGGCTCGCTCATCACAGCAGCTGAGTGTGCAATTCATGCAGTCGGTTAATGAATGAAATGAGCCTGGAGGTCGGAATCTATGAAAGTTCATCATCCTGCGAGGCGTCTGGAGTGGGAATGAAACTTTCTTATTTCTCCTGTTTAATTTGTTGAATGACTGAAATGAAAACCCTACGAGCGTTATTAGCTAGAATAAATGCGGCAATATTTGGAGTCAGCGCCCAATTAATTTCAACTGTTTGCTTTCACTGCGATGACACTGTTGTTGTCATCACACGGCTTTTATCATCATTACGGAGCAAACGTTTTCCTCATTCACTAATAGCGAGTGGACGTGCAACAGAATCATAGCCGCTTTTCTTCTTACCACAACCCATGAGAGGGAATCCGAATGGGTTCGAAATGTGGAGCTCATGCCCACGCACTGCAGCCTGCATAAACTCCATGCGTTATTCCCTTAAAAAACAAATCATTTGCTGCATATGAGGCAAGGTGTTTTTGTTTTGTTCACTTTCTCCGTCTGGTCGGCAAAAGCAATTGTTTTCGTCTATGGAGATTTAGGACGACAGACCAATGACATGTGTGAAAGGTTGGTGCAATACAAGCACTATTGGATAGGAAAATGTCGCTGGACATTGCCCTGGAATTTTCAAAATATGGATTTTTCTCTGTCTATTTTCATGCATGACAACGCTGCTGCACTTGGAAGTTGTTTGCCAACCTGTGCTCGCTCATAAATCACGTATCAAAGCATGCGCCTCGGTGGCTGACGCTTGTAATTAACGGCAATTTTCAAGCGACGCTACGTGCCTACTAATCCAGCAGCAGAGTGCATCACAATTTTGCTGTAAGCCTTTGAGGAGGCATCTGTCACTGTGCTCACATGCCAATTCTCATGCATGTGCTGATGGATGACACCATTGTGTGTGTGTGCGTGTGTGTGCGTGCGTGCGTGCGTGCGTGCGTGTGCACTTTGATGTTGTCAAAGGGAAGCATTTTTGTTCTTCTTGGCATGCGCACGCACAGTATACTCCATCATTACGTACATCCCCACAAAGGCTCTTATGCACTCCGTGTGTAAATTGTAGCATCCTCATTTTGCAGGCTGGAAAAAACTACGGCGTGCAGTTCTACACCGCTGCAAACATGTTGAATAACAATGACAAGACTCAGACAGGAAGCAGTGTTGTCTTCCCAACTTTTGATACAGCTTTTGTTTTGGAGCTCATTAGACTGCGCCGGTGTGCCGAATGGAATGTCGAAAAAAAATAAAAGAGAAGAAAAAAAAATCCAAGCACGCACGAGCGTTGATTTCTCCGAGTTGTATAATTGTTACTGCCCCAGTTTTACAATTAGCATTTGTTCATTATTTAAGTGGGGAACAGCTGGCTAATTGGCAAATGAGATGCTTTCAATAACGTTCACACGAGAAGGCGAATTTGATGAAGCTGAATAGAGTACGGGAAGGAATGATTGGATGGCCAAGGAATGCCTGGAAAAGGAGAACTTTAAGACAAAAGTCTCAGCCGAGTCTGTTGTTGTTGTTTTTGTCATCCATGAGCATGCAAATAAAAGTCATTTACAGTCCGGCTCTGCAAAGTCACCAAGTAGACAAAAAGGCGAATAAAAGCCAGCCCAGGTCGTTGTTGGAATAGAATGCTAAAAGCAAGTGACTCATGTCCAAATTAGAAAGGAAGGACAGAGTGTAAAACCGCCCCACTTTCCCTTTCCATCTCTGCAATGAAATAAATAATAACTAAATAACCCTCTCTGAGTTCTTCACAGAAAAAACAGGAAATAAATAACTCTCTCTGGGTTCTTCATAGAAAAAAAAGCCATGGAACATTAACTTTCTGTTGTGCCATGCACAATGTTAACAGATAAAAGTTCAGCTCAGTTGTCAGAGCAGAATCTCTCTGACACATATGAGCAGTCTCTTTAAGTTCTTGTGTTCCATCCTTATAATCCTTTTGTAGGTTCCAGTAGGCTTGTAGACACGTAAACATGCATCCTGCAGGTGCATCTTAGCTGAATCGGAGCTGGTGTTTCGACACCAGGGGTCTCAAAGTCCACTCCTCGGGGGGTGGGGGGGCGCATTCCTACATGTTTTCCAAGTTTCCCTCGTTCAACACACCTGATTCAATGATCAGGCTCCTGCAGAACGTGAGGATGAACTGATCGTTTGAATCTTCTACTTTTCGCCACCAATGTGGCTCGAAGAGGTTTCTTGTTTCCATAGAAACTGGGTCAACTCCCACATATTCAGGTGTCGACAGACACTTTGGGAGGAATCCATCAAACGCGTCGGACTAACTACGGGCACCGCAATGTGAATCGATAGCTTGGCTTTTGACTGGAAGTTGCCGGGTGTCAGTTTCACAGATGGACGCAGTTAGCATATACGTACATATGTAGGTACTTTGTCTGGCGGTGAATGTGGAGGCTGCAAGTTAAAACCGCCGCTTCACTCGGGGCAGCGGCGAAATGAATACTCTCATTTTAATCATGCCAAAGGTGAAAATCAATAGCATTCGACGCGGGCGGGGTTCCGAATGCAAATGTGTCTTTATGCTAATGCGCAGGCTATAGGTGAGCGTGTTGATTTCGTGATGGTGTTTCGTAGTTATTTCAAGAATGTGGATGAGGAAGCACAACTTCATTAGAATTCTTGTTTATAATCCGGTTCGGGTTTGCCAAGGAAAGTTAGGATGATGAGGTTATTACCTCCAAATGTCTTCTTGGCTCTGCCGTGAACAAAAACAGCTGCCAGATTTTCAGAATATTCTTGATTTTGCAGGCTATTTATTTGCATCTAGTATGTCTGGAATCTCAGCTCCATTTGTCATCATTCGGATGGCTAAATTATCCTCAAAGAAATCAAGTGCAACACTAGATAAATAAAGCAATTTCATTTTTCCAATTTGGCGGGCCACCTGCAATACCGCCCGCCACGGACCACCAGTTGACAATCCCTGATCTCATCAACAAACTTCATGATCTCTATTTAAAGACACAAGGTTTTGGTATACTGTCGATTTCTGTGCATGCGACCATTTTTCCATAATTGCCGATTATTTGGTGCTTTATTGTAATAACAGTATCGCTAGGTTGCCTACATGTTAAATGAGCCGTGAGAAAATGTTTGCTTTGCAAATAGAATACCATGACTCGGTCAGAGAGGAATATATTTGACACTATTTTCGTTGTCGTGGTTGCAGTGGCGCACCGCGTCATGCTGCTTTTTTTTTTCTTTTTCATTTGATATCCAACACAAGCAATAACAAACAACGCGTACTTGTATGTCTATCGTGTTATGTGTCTCGTCACCGTGGGATAGAGAAAAACGTAATTTCGGTCTCTTTGTGTGTTGTGACGTGGAGAGATTGACAATAAAGCTGACTTTGACTTTGAAACAAACAAACAAACAAACAAACAGCTCTCCGTGTGATACCGTGCGCCACCAATATTATAAAAGGGAAAACAATCGCCTACCATGAAAGTCTGACAGAAGAAATGAAAATTGGACCTTTTCATTATTACAATGATCCTGACTGTGGGTGGTTATTGATGGATTTGTTAAACACAAGCTGCCAGATCCTATGTGCGTTCCCGAACGACACTCAGTTGTGACAACCATGAGGCTGCTCATCGGATGTGCAAGCGCAGACACAGGCACCCTCTCCACTTGTGCACACAAGACACAGACGCAACAATGCAGCTTGTGCAAACTTCTCAAAGGCATCACTGACTACAAGTGCAAATGCCTCACTTTGGATCGACTGGAAAGAAGAAGTGGGGGGTCATGCATGCACGATTCACAATACGGAACACAAATCTTTCTTTTGCGACTTAAAGTTCCAAGTATCTGGATGTACATGTAGGAATTTTCAAAGAACCTAAACAGAAAACAGTGACCAGAAAAGTGTTTTCGCTCAATAAAAAAAAAAAAAAAAAAGGCTCCCTCAACCGCCCCCTCCTTTCAAAGCCCCCTGGCTCCTGCAAAGACGTGCTGCAACTACCAAACAAGGTCCAGTCCAACAATCCAGCCCCTCTCTCCGTCCGTCCACAGCATCTCAAAACGCCCAAATAAAGTTGTGCACTAAGTCATAAAGCTCGGGTATTCCGCGCGCGCGCGCGTGTTTTACCTTGGCTGCCGCACACCAACAACGCCACGAGATGCACGAGTTGGAGCATCATTGTAGAGCAGCTCCTTCGCAGCTATAGAAAGACGCCGTACAAGGAAAAAGGTCGGATCCGTTCATCCACTTCGCCTTGAACTCGGCGGGCAACTGTGGTCCACTGGTTTTTATCGACTCCCTCCCTCCTTCCTTCCTTCCTTCCTTCCTTCCTTCCTTCCTTCCTTCCTTCCTTCCTTCCTTCCTTCCTTCCTTCCTTCCTTCCCTCCTTCCCTCCTTCCCTCCTTCCCTCCTTCCCTCCTTCCCTCCTTCCCTCCTTCCTTCCTTCCTTCCTTCCTTCCTTCCTTCCTTCCTTCCTTCCTTCCTTCCTTCCTTCCTTCCTTCCTTCCTCCGCCCCTGCCTTTACGCTCGCTCCCGCTGCCACGCTCGTTCACCGAGCTGGCGCTGGCTGCACCCTCCCTCCCTCCCTCCCTCCCCGGCAGCTTTTTGCCCAGCCAATATCTCAGTTAGCCAGAGGTGGCAAAAAAACAAGGAACGCCAGTGAAGAAAAAAAAAAACCAAGGGTGACAGGATTCTGACTTTTTTTCTCAGAATTCTGACTTTATTCTCAGAATTCTGACTTTAAAGTGGGAATTCTGACTTTAAAGTCAGAATTCTGAGAATAAAGTCAGAATTCTGAGTGTGCTGTCCTCACTCTGAAGCATCTAGTTTTTCACCAGCTAGACAGCGAGTTAACGACGCTCCAAATAATCAGACTTGGTTCCTTTTAGCTGATTTATTTGTAGAATGGCCTCAAACCATTGCCCTCTTAAGACCGTCTTAAAACTAGGAGTAAAATTGTGCGTTAGCTCAACACATACAAGCTACATCACATTTACGGTGAATAGGTTTGCATTAAACATCACATGTAACCAAAATAAAATATTGTTTCAAAATTCGAATAATACTCACGGACAAATCTTGTCCAAGGCACAACATAAAAGGTTTACACATCAGCCTTTAACAGATGCACACGAGTCGACATTGCTTGCTGCCATTCGGTATTTGCTCTCAAAAACAACTTCCCACTGCAACCATTAGAGGGAGGTAAAGCGCTACATGTAAACGTGTTTCTACTTAAACTTATTACAAAGGGCAGAATACTGAGAATAAAGTCAGAATTCTGACTTTAAAGTCAGAATTCCCACTTTAAAGTCAGAATTCTGAGAATAAAGTCAGAATTCTGACTATTCCCAATTTCTGACGTGGGGTGGCGGAGGGAAAGTCAGTGTGGTGTGGTTTTGACCAGAGAGGTTTTGTACATTGCTGACAGCTATGACAATTTCCCAGACTTCCGATCAGAATTCAATGCCGTTCTCGAAAGCAATATCTGGGTCATGGATATTGTTTAATTCTGTCAATAACCATAACTCCGTTAATTATCCGTTGTAAGTTGCATCAACACAACTGTTCGTATTGGTCAAATAGAAACAAACTTTGTATTCGTTCCTTCACTGTTTTTAGAATTTTATAGAAACAGCTTGCATTTGGCATATATAAAAGTTCTAGGGCTTTATTAAAATGACCCAAGATGTTACGCATAACCATTGGATGGTTGTTTTCAGCAGCTACATAGTATTAAGTGAATGCTTCTGTAATGAAGAGTGGTAATATTTTATTGCATTCAATAAACTCACTCTTCATCCACTATGTATTTCCTGACTGCACCTGAATGTTGGTATATAAAAATAAAGTATTATGTTGTACAGATGCCTTCTATGAAAAGACACAATTTTTAATATACAAGTAATACATTAATACTTAATACATATTTAAGCAGTCAAGTTCAGGACATTTCAAGCAAAATGTAACATCTTGGTTTTTGTTAGTCACAAATGGAAAAGAATAACCATAGATCAGGTAAGCATAGTTAAAAAAATTTCAATTTTGCAATGAATTATTCTGTTTAATTTGGGTCATTAAGGAATATTTAAAGGTCAAGAAGGCATTGTAGGACTAAAAAAACATAGTAACTGAGTATACAGACTACTGAATAAAAAAAAAAAATCTGAAAAATTATTTTCTGAGGAGTTTATATGTATTACATCAATACGCTTGTCAAACAATCTTCAGTAATTCCTCTCTCGTTGTTGTCTCACAAGATACAATAAGACAAATTATAAAATCGGTTGACCCAGTCGGCGTGGAATTAAGAAGAGCACGACGCCTTAGAAGACGCCAGTACAGCTGCAGAGGCCCAAATGCTCTTTGGCACATGGATGGCTATGATAAATAATCTTGTGCAGGTAAAATATTTTGTCTCTCCCATCATGCCAGTCGGCCAGACGTCATGTATTCATTCCCTGCCATGCACAGTGCCGAGGATCGACTGAAACCCACTGGAATGCAAGATATCACTGCGTGTATGGAAGAGTGCACTCCAAAATGCCAGTTTCCTTGCGATGAAACTGTATTTGAACTGTGTTGTCTGCTAATGGAGGAAAATGAATGGCACGCTCCATCAGATCCATTGCATGCAAGTGACTTGTATCTTATGTTGAGAGAGGAATTACTGAAGATTGTTTGACAAGCGTATTGATGTAATACATATAAACTCCTCAGAAAATAATTTTTCTGATTTTTTTTAATCAGTAGTCTGTATGCTCAGTTACTATGTTTTTTTAGTCCTACAATGCCTTCTTGAATATATAGAGATAAGAGAAATAAAGATAGTATTGCCAAAATACAGTGATCAATAGCAAAGCCTCGCCAAGGCTCCCTTCAAGACCAGCGGTAGAAGGGAAAGAAAATCCCAGATTTTGATCAGGCTCTTGTTACCAACCTCGGTAGAGACCAGAGTTAAACGCGCGCGCGCGCGCACGCACGCACGCACACGCACACACTACAAATACATGTTGGCACAAATGAGCAGCCGGCAAAGAATAGCGTCGATCATCTCTAAAGGCGAGAAAAAAAAACCACAATGTTCTTTTCCTACAAAAGCAGTTTTGCAAAGAGGATTTATTACGTTAGCTGTCAAGTGCAGCAGATCATTTGAAATTAAGGCGCAACTCATTTCAATAGCAATGAAAAGTCGGAGTGCTCAGCAACGCAACGCAACGCAACGCAACGCAACCCTTATCGAGTTGACGGTTGGATTTGAAACTTCTGCTAGTAACGACGGAAAAGTTTTTCTTTTTTGTTTAAAATGTCCGACTTAAACTAAAATGCTGCGTCGCATTGTGGCCGAAGGAAGAATCCTGGTCAGTAATCGTGCTTTTGTAAATACCGTTTTTTCCCATGTATAATGCGCAAAATTTAACTAATTTATAGTCCTAAAATCTGGGGTGCGCATTATACATGGGTACAATTTTTTTTTTAGATATATATATTTTTAAGAAAATCTCCTTCGAAATAAAACTAGAAATCACCTTTCTTCTTGTTTGTTGTCAATCGCGCGTCGCATTCAGCCATCCTGTCAGTAAAATTCATAATTGACGACACATGGTTTGATGCGATGATGCAAATCCTCGAAGGTGTGTTATTGTCAAATATTGTTTGTTTTTTAATCTCCATCGAAGACCGGATATCATACGGAGGCCGCCATGAGAGTATGCGCAGAACAGATGCGCAAGACACGTCCGCTATATAAAGAGCGAGAGTTCAGTTCTCCACCTATTAGTTTCAATTCACAGTTTAATCAGCAGTTTCAATACAGAAGCAAAATGCAAAATGAATGAAGCCTTACTGGACTGAGTAGAGTATCGCGCATTTTCTTCCCTGCTGAAAACAAAATTGGCCTGCACTGAGAAGTGGGTCATGATTGCACTTTAGTTGATTGGAATAGCTTTAATAAACAACTTCTATCATCATCATCATTATCATCATCATAATCATCACAATTGAACCAATTAGACGCTATTGGATACGTTTTCTCTTTCTTTTTTTTGGAGTCTACTTCTGTTGCGCGCACACACAAGATTGCAAATCTTTCCGGCTGCATCTAGCGATATGAGAGGGGCGGTGGGGGGTGGTGGGGGCCTCAAAGATAAGCATGACACCAGAAAAGGGGCATGAAAAAGGTCACCCACCCGGTTTGACTTCAGACTGGCAAATTGGAAAGTTGAAGATATTAAGAAGTCCAAGCGCAGACACTTCAATTGTTTTGCTTTTGTTACCGCTGAAGCTATCATTTCTCTTTGCACTTGAATCAATCACTCTGTGTTTCCTAGCTCCGCATTGTGAACATCTAAAGGTGCGAGAATAAAAGGACCGTAGTACAGAAAGTACACAAGTGAGGACTACTGAGTATCAAGTGGCATCATACCGCGGATAAGTGGAGCTCCAAGGTCCACGCCGCTGACGTATGCGCATCCTCCGTCTCTTTGTCAGTCAGTCAGTCAGACCTCTGCTTCTGTCTAATTGAGGCGCGGGCAAATACAATCATTGTGAGAATCATCTCTGCCTGATGTGAAGACGGATTAACGCAGTGCTTCTCAATTGTTTTCTGTTACGCCCCCCCCTAGCAAGAAGAAAACTATTTATCTGCGCCTCACGGCAAAAGCCATTGCCAATCACCTGTCATCCAATTTACTCACTGCGTGCTCGTTTGATTTCTTCAGATGTAGGAAAATGCCAAGACACTGAAGCAGAAATTCTTGTTAAGAAAGCTCTGTTTTGAGGAAAGCACAATACAGCGCTGGGCCTTTCAAGAGCAGAAAGTCTCCATTCACAGAAGGCAACGTTCAAGGTTCTTTGGTCAGCTTATATTCAGTTGCACATGCCAGTCGGTGTGGGCCCACTTTGGTGGCTGATGAGTCTTTGGGGTGGGGCGAGTTCGCAGGAGATTTTGATTCCATGGGAGTGGGTGCTGATTATGGCCGATTCGGTGTGCGTGTGTGTGTGTGTGTGTGTGTTTGTTGTCTTCCATCCCGTCTTTCGGCCTTGGCGATCATCCTTGGCTGTCTCCCTCTGGCACCTGCTGGTCTTTATCTCCAAGTGACCTTCCTGTAAACATTCTGCTCCATTCTTACACTGTCGCACCGCATCCATTCGTCATTCTTTCAATTTTGTCATTTTGTACGGAATGACGTGAGCTTTTGGCTGTGACATCATCCATTTATTAATGTTCCCTGACTATGCAAAGTTTGTTCTTTTGATACTCCATGTCTTTGCTTACATCATTACATTCTTAGTTTAATCATGCTTGTCTAGTTATGTCTTCTTTATTGATTTGGTGTGTAGGTATAATTCGTTATATGCTTAAAATAGGTCTTTTATTGATTTAATATGGGAATCTACTTTTCTGTTTATGTACTTTATTCAATGAGGTTTGAGCATATCTGTTTTTGTAGCTAGCCAGGACTCTTTGTATTTCGACCAAATTCCTTCAAATCAAAAACTCATTATTCATATCATCATAAGAAATATCGATCTATACCAAAGTCAAAGTCAAAGTCTGCTTTATTGTCAACTTCTTCACATGCCGAGACACACAAAGACATCAGAATTACGTTTTCCCTATCCCACGGTGACAAGACATATTAGACGATAGACACACAAGTAAACAACGCAATATAAAAAACAAGAAGGCACAAACAATAAATAGGAGTAACAATAAATAATAAATGAATAGATAACACAACGAATAAAAGCCAGTGTGCATACAGACAGTAAAAGTACAGGACGCTACGCAGAACGGGGAAGCAAGTTCAGGATCCTGACTGACTATATATCTATGTATACGACGTATCTAGATCAATATCTCTATATACTCAATCCAACTTTATTTATAGAATGCATTGCTGTAACAAAGCGCTTATCTTATAGCAAGGGGACAAGCACAGTAAGACAGTAAAAAGAAAAGTCAATTGAAACTAATAAAAACACAGTAACAGTCTAAATGAATTAGCCAACGAATATACAGTTGCAAGCACCAATTGTCATCGTCGCTGCCGGGACATTTCACGTCACACTTATTGGTCTGCATCACTAGACGGAGATTACAATACATGATTCATCTTCCATTTCTTTGTGGCAATGAATCCAAACGTTTTCTATGATGGCGTCAATCTTGTTGAGCTTTTTAAAAAGAACTTTTTCCTACCCGTCTGAAAAGAACCTACTGAAAGGACCTTGGCAATTAAGGCTCCATTAGTCTGTGCGCAAGCACCGCTTTGCGTGTTGCCAATTTGCCATGCTACTCTACCTGGGTGAAAATTAGTTCTGGAGTTTTGAAACCACAATGGGGAGGACAATAAAGCACTTTAGAGTGAAATGTAATGACTTAAGTGGACCTCAGAGCGCACTGCGCAGGGAGCTTAATTTGGTGCGGTCGCGCAACCGCAGCGCGCCGGGCGCTCACTGTCGCATTGCTTAAAGAGCGCCTTTGTGTTTTAGGATGAACAGCAGAGACCAAAGGAACAAGTGAGGTAAATTTTGGATTCTATGCGTCACTGTATGTCACCTTAAATGGCGACCTTGCAGCAGTGAGAAGACCCTAAGCTATTTTTGCGGTACAGAGAAGATCTAGTTTCAGCAATGTGTAGGTACTTAGAATATGGAAGGGCCATTCGTCCGTGACCAGGAAGACCTGAGTCCATGCACTTTTAAGGGCATCGGAAGTAACCAATAGAGTGAGACTCGGACCGCAGCTGTTGTCTTACGAGGTACAAATGATGGGGGAGAACAGATAGAGGGGGGTCAAGAACGCGAAGAGAGGGGAACAGCGCGAAGAGCAAGGAGCGCGCAAGGCGCAGGGGCGCAAGGGGCAAGAGCAAGAAGCGCGAGGGCTTTTTTGGGGCGAACATCTGTGCCGTCGAGAGCTGAACCATCTTTGCTTTTGGGGGCACTCAAACCTTTGGAGAGACATCACTTTGACATCGGTTGAATAAAATCTTTTCCCAATCAGCCGTGTGTCACTGGAGTGCTTGGCCGGGACAGCCATTGTCCACCGAGTGTTTTTTGGAGACCAGCGAAACAACAAAGACCATGCAATCAAGAAAGGTATGAAATAAAAATGCTAACAGCTGAGGTAAATTTTGGATTCTATGCGTCACTGTATGTCACCTTAAATGGCGACCTTGCAGCAGTGAGAAGACCCTAAGCTATTTTTGCGGTACAGAGAAGATCTAGTTTCAGCAATGTGTAGGTACTTAGAATATGGAAGGGCCATTCGTCCGTGACCAGGAAGACCTGAGTCCATGCACTTTTAAGGGCATCGGAAGTAACCAATAGAGTGAGACTCGGACCGCAGCTGTTGTCTTACGAGGTACAAATGATGGGGGAGAACAGATAGAGGGGGGTCAAGAACGCGAAGAGAGGGGAACAGCGCGAAGAGCAAGGAGCGCGCAAGGCGCAGGGGCGCAAGGGGCAAGAGCAAGAAGCGCGAGGGCTTTTTTGGGGCGAACATCTGTGCCGTCGAGAGCTGAACCATCTTTGCTTTTGGGGGCACTCAAACCTTTGGAGAGACATCACTTTGACATCGGTTGAATAAAATCTTTTCCCAATCAGCCGTGTGTCACTGGAGTGCTTGGCCGGGACAGCCATTGTCCACCGAGTGTTTTTTGGAGACCAGCGAAACAACAAAGACCATGCAATCAAGAAAGGTATGAAATAAAAATGCTAACAGCTGAGGTAAATTTTGGATTCTATGCGTCACTGTATGTCACCTTAAATGGCGACCTTGCAGCAGTGAGAAGACCCTAAGCTATTTTTGCGGTACAGAGAAGATCTAGTTTCAGCAATGTGTAGGTACTTAGAATATGGAAGGGCCATTCGTCCGTGACCAGGAAGACCTTTGTCCATGCACTTTTAAGGGCATCGGAAGTAACCAATAGAGTGAGACTCGGACCGCAGCTGTTGTCTTACGAGGTACAAATGATGGGGGAGAACAGATAGAAAGGGGGGTCAAGAACGCGAAGAGGAACAGCGCGAAGGGCAGGAGCGCGAAAGGCGCAGGGGCGCAAGGGGCAAGAGCAAGAAGCGCGAGGGCCTTTTTGGGGCGAACATCTGTGCTGTCAAGAGCTGAAACATCTTTGCTCTTGGGGCCACTCAAACTTTTGGAGAGACATCACTTTGACATCGGTTGAATAAATCTTTTCCCAATCAGCCGTGTGTCACTGGAGTGCTTGGCCGGGACAGCCATCGTCCACTGAGTGTTTTTTTTTGGAGACCAGCAGAACAACAGAGACCATTCACCACACAGCCTCGTCTGTTTTTTCCGATGGTTAATAATCCGCTCAGGTCATAACTTCTCGTTTCAAATTGTCATTTGATCGTTGCACGTTTAGTTTGGAAATCTGCTGTTGTGTTCCGTCCTTCTTGCCAGGTGTAATGACTCATCTCAAAGTCTGTGCCAATCGGGTTGTTTAGCAATCCTTTCAGATAAAAAGCCTTTAACCAACGCTCACTACGTGTTTCGGGACGGTTTTCTCGCCTGAGCTGAAAAAACAACATTTGCCACTCTTTGAAAATGGGAGCTGGGCTCTACTGTAATGCTCGGCCAATTGACGGAGCACACGGCAATGTTAGAGTTTCTGCCGTGCCACAAGTTCACGCGCAAACTCTTTCAAAGGAAGATTCACAGGGTTGATTGGATCAAAGGCATCGGACAAGCGAGTCGATTGCGAGACAGCGTCGTTATGTAGAACAAGGTGTTGCAGGTTCCGATGCCAGCTACAGAAAATAAACAACCTCAATTCTGTTTTTTTGGGAGCAGTTGCTGGGCAACTCATCAGAAGGAGGAACATTTGACAACTATGGAGCGAGAAAAGAGAGAGAAAAAAAACCATCTACTTTGGATTTATTATCCTCAATAAGACCCTTTTGTCCAGCTCCTTAGAAATAGTCAAGTCAATCATAGAGGAGAAGAAAGGAATCTGCCTGCTATGTTCCCTTTAAAAACACGATTATTATGATTCAAATCATCATCAAAACCATTCAGCCCCGTTGGACACGAACAAACAAAACACTTTCATAAAAGAGCTGGAGAAGAAATTGCGCAGCAGGAAGCCTCACAATGGCTACGGCATAAACAGTTAGCATTGAAAGAAAATAGAAACCCATTGATATGTACTAACAACTGGACCCAGCGGTAATAGAAGCTTTCCACTCAAAAACGGAGTTTGGACCCCTACAAAAAAGTAAAAAATGGAAGTCTTGGCTACCGAAAAATGAGTACGCACTGCTGTAGAGAAAACATCGTTAGAATCGCCCAACCCTTCAAAAAAGATTTTTTCTAGGGGCCACTCGGAACCCACGACCCGCCACTTGCGCACCCTTAAATCAGGTTTGAGGTTCTTCCCCTGGATCGATTTACCCGCAGCGGCCGAAGGCTCCAGTCAAAGGTCGAGCGAGGCAAAAGGATGACAGAAGGAAAAGAAAATGCGCGTGCTTTGTTCAAAGCAACTTGTGAAGCAAGGGACAAGTCCAACCCCGAGGGCCTCCGACTGAGAGCAAATGAGGCTGCGCCAATCAAAATGAGCTCAAGTTTCCCTCGCGGGCGTCACTACGGTCGCATCCCACGGTCCATTATGAGGTGTCCTCGGGACATTTCGACTGCACTTGGTTGGGGTCATAACCTCAAAACAACGTCTTCATAAACATATGGCGACATATAGGCATGCGTGAAAATGGGCTCTCACGGTGGTTGGGAAGAAAGACGAGCCGAGGTAATCATTAAAAGTCTGGACCATGGCAAATGATGTGAAATATGATTATGTGCTGAAATCAATAAGAGGGCTTCATTTGTCACTAAAATGGCCTGTCACTCAATAGCAAGTGCGCACTTCAGTGGACCGGAGCCCTGAAAAATGTCCATTTCATGAAATGTTTGTAATTCATAACGGCAACAACAACAACAACAGCAGCAACAACAGCAGCAACACCACCAACGACAACAGCACACTTCTTGAATTCTATTGGCCCGCTTTGCACGACACCACCCCGCTGAATAAGCAAGCATCAGCGGGTTATCGGAGATTGCTGCCTGCCGGCTTTTCCCTCTCCATTTCACTAACGGCCTGACAATAGGAAGCGAATATTTGTCCGATATACGAGGGCGTTAATAATTGCCTCTCACCGCCGCTTCCGCTTGGTCACGGTGCGAGATAACGAAAAGAACAAAGGGGCACCCTCCAATTCCTGCCTTGATGCTGTCCACTTTTACATCAAACGTGTCGATTTCGACTTTCTAGAAGCGAGAAGAAATCCTGCATTAAATGTTTTCAAAGCGGGATCAAAGTGGACAACCATTATGTCCGTTTGACACGGCATCAAGGCGCCAGCGTCCGATTTCGGGCGAGCGCAAGACGCTTGGACGTTTTCATTGTGACTGAGGTCAACGCAATTAGCCTGAAGCCAACCAGTCGCGTGACCTTGCAACTTTGTCTCCGAGCGGAGGTCGTGGTTGAGCAAGGAAGGTCAAGCACCAGCGCAGTACCTCGTGCGATTCATCAAATTGCCAGTCAGACATCAAATCAAAGATGTTTAGCCATTTCCAGAAGAAGTGACCCACATGACTCGACCTTATAAGACACGTTGTAATCATCCGAATTAAAATCCTCTCGGTGATTTGGGACTGCGGTGGGTGAGGTGAAATGTTTTTTGTTTCTCGAGTCGCGACTCCATTTCTTCATGGGTGTCAAACTCATTATTGTCGCGAGGCGCATCGTAGTCATGGTTTTCTTCGGAGGGCCATTATGAATGACTGTCAACCTAAATACATACATAAACGTCTCATGTCACCTACGTATATACTATGTACAGTATACGTAGGTGACAACAAACTGATGAATAGCTACTTTTGAAGTCAGAGACTAGTCACAAAAAGTGTTCACACTTTTAAAAAGAGGAACTGTCAGGTCTAAATACCATCAGACATTTAACCACACGCTGGAAGGAAGAGGAGAAAAGAACCAGAACAGGTTTACTCGCGAGGAGAACGATAGAGAGAGGAAACTCAGTTACAATCTCCATCAATTCTGAGTTCTCCCTCCACGTACTCCTCTATTTAATGTTTTGGTTGCCCTGGTTACAGAGGCGTTGCTACACTAAAGGGAGGGGAGAGTGTGACTGTAGCAACGCTGTTCAGCTAGCTAATAGTGTTGTGTGGTGCGAGGCCGCATGGCCTTGGCCGATCCGTGACCCCAGGAATGCAGAGTCTGTTCTTAGATGGTTGGCTGTGTCTCTGTAAAACAATGCTCTAGACTTTCTTGCTACATTTCATACAATAATAATAATAATGAGTAAATAATCAGATACCTCTCGTGCATACACTCCAACAAACGTTAAATAGATGTGAGATAACTTGCATGAAGTCTACTTAAACAATCATTGAGTAAATATGGGATAACTAAAAACTGTCTCGAACAAAAGCAATTAACAGAGAAAGGACTTCTCTTGAACTAACAAAGAACAAAGATGTTCTGTTTCTAACTACATAGTGAGGGCCTCTCACAGATAAGACAAGGAAGGGAGTATAAGGACTCCCCAAGGCTAGCCGGCACATATGTTGACTTGAGCGAAGACATGTGACCTTCGGTTTCAGGCCTACCAGCGCTTCGGCAAAACTAATTATTCTAACAGGAACGGTAATAACAATTGCTCAGAACATCTCTGTTTCTTAAAAGTGAAGACAATTTGCAATTTTACAATTGAGGGAAAGTCGATGCGCAATTTGTCTTGGTGGGCGGGCCAAATAGAATTACACTGCGGGCCAAACGTCCAGAGTTTGTCACCCTTGGCGAAGGGCAAAGCAAAGTCTTGTGACTGTCAACTGAGAAAGAATCATCGGACTCTCGAGTGAGACCTGACAAGTCCGCGTAGTTTCATTCAAGAGAGAAATGTGGAATTCGCCGTCAGCCCCATGCTCAAGACGCTCAACGAGTGGGGCGGGGGGGCGGGGTAACAGCACCCCGCCTTGTACAGATCAATACCGTTTTTTTCCGTGTATAGTGCGCCCCCATGTATAGTACGCACCCTAAAAATGGCATGCTGATGCTGGAAAAAAGCCTGTACCCAAGTATAATACGCACCCAATTTTTATGAATTTTTTTTTTTTTTTCTTAAGTCCCAATGATCGTCACACACGCAGGGAGGCAATGGATCCCATTTTTATAGTCTTTGGTATGAAAAACCGCCGGGTCGGGAGCGCAACTTCTGACCCGCACGGCGCGCTGTTGCGAACGCAGCTCGCATTTCCGTCTGCATCAAACACGGCATGTCTGGCTGCGCTGTGTGTTGGAATTCTCCCTTTCTTTAGCATAACTACAGCTTATTATGACTTATTCTGTTGTTATCGGCCGTGTTGGAAGCAGACATCATTAGTGGCGGCAGCTACGTACGTATGCTGCGTCCCTGCTCGGTGTGGTGACTTCCTTCTTGCTGCAATTATTGTTGGGTTACACAAGACTGATTGTTGTTTAAAAAAAAAAAAAAAAAGAGCGTATTGAAAATGTAGTTTGAGGTTTCGTTCCCATTTCATAACCGATTCTCTATTCATAGGAATTACAACAACAAAAAATGCGGGGAAGCCAATCATTGCTCAACCAAGATTTCATGCCGAGCCGTATCTTTGGTGGTTCCTTTATCTTCATATCTTCTGTATTCTCCTTACAGGCGAGGCTCCTTGTGAGTTCACCTCCGTCCGGGGAAAACAGGATGCTAAACATCTCAAGAGGCTGTCGTGAAAAGTACAGACAGAGAGAAAAAGTACGGGGATTCATTTCACTTGAATAGAGATGGCACACTTTTTTCTTCCAAGTCTTAAATTTGTTCTGGAATAAACCGGAATTCATTTGCATTTTTTTTTATGCATCCAGAATTAATTCAGCCCCTTACTTCTCTGCCTCCACTGTCAAGTCTTCAAGCATTATTTTTCCACAATTATAAAACTTATTTTTGATGCTGTTGACCGCAACACGATAATATCAAATCTAACAACACAATAGGTCGTAGTCACTTTTATGAAAAGTTGCAAGAGGGGTTAGAAGAGTGGTTACACGACGAAGATTTCCGACAGGAGTGGAGGGGAGGGCTTCAAATTGGCCATCTCTATTATTTGAATGACCTTTCTTGTTTTTTCAGATTCTAAAACAATACATTGTGGAACATCCACAAGAGGACTACATCCGCCAAAAAATGCCGCATAAAATGATGGTGGCGGTGGGCGGGTTCCGGACAAAGGTGAAGATGGAGTGCTGCAAATTGGCCATCTCTATTATTTGAATGACCTTTCTTGTTTTTTCAGATTTTAAAACAATACATTTGGAACATCCACAAGAGGACTCCATCCGCCAAAAAATGCCGCATAAAATGATGGTGGCGGTGGGCGGGTTCCGGACAAAGGTGAAGATGGAGTGCTGCAAATTGGCCATCTTTATTACTTGAATGACCTTTCTTGTTTTTTCAGATTCTAAAACAATACATTGTGGAACATCCACAAGAGGACTACATCCGCCAAAAAATGCCGCATAAAATGACGGTGGCGGTGGGCGGGTTCCGGACAAAGGTGGAGATGGAGTGCTGCAAATTGGCCATCTCTATTATTTGAATGACCTTTCTTGTTTTTTCAGATTCTCAAACAATACATTGTGGAACATCCACAAGAGGACTACATCCGGCAAAAAATGCCGCACAAAATGATGGTGGCGGTGGGCGGGTTCCGGACAAAGGTGGAGATGTAGTGTATGAATTGAGTTTTCTTTATCATCTGCCAGGAACTAGGAAGATTCTAAAACGGATGGACTTCATTTGCATCATTGCATCAAGAAGGAAAACATTTGTTCTGCGGCTTGTAAAAGGGGGGGGGGCGGATCTCAGGAGCAAGGAATGGATGACCATTTGGAACAGTAGCAATACTTTGAATCCACTGTCTGGGGGGGGAATCACTCCCTGAGCTTGGCTCACCATGGCTGGGCGGGCTAGAAGATAAAAATCAATATCCAACTAACTATGCTACTTTGCAAGAACATGCTGAGCTCGCCAAACGACTTCAATGAAACAACGGATGAAAGGGTTTATGGAAAGACATTGATCGAACTCATTCACTGCCATTGACGCTGGCTATAGATGTCAACGCTCCATTGTAACTGGGCTGGCAGCGAATGAGTTCAATTGAAGTGAACGTTTGCGCGGACTTCATCCCAAACCCAGCCGTTTGCCAACACTGAATGATTTGCCTTACCATGAGGACACTATGAACACACAAGGAGACATATTCAAACTGTTAACCTTAGCACAATGAGCCAGACGTGCTAACCCAGGGATGTCAAACTCGGCTCCATCCTAGTCAGTTCCTCTCGGAGGGCTATTAGGACTGCCAATGTCTTATATACAGTACAGTACAGGCTACACAACAAACTGATGAATAAGTAGTTTTGAAATCAGAGACTAGTACAAATTGTTCCAATATTTTCAAAAGACGAATGGGCATAGAGTTTGCTAGCAATGTCTCTATTTTTTCAAAAGTGCAGACAATTTGTAATTTTAGTAACGACACAAAGTCGATGCCCAATTTGTCTTTGCAGGCCACATCAAATGCTGTGGCAGGCAGGCAGCCAGCCAGGCAGGCAGCCACCCGGGCATTCAGGCAGGCAGCCAGGCAGGCAGGCAGCCAGCCAGACAGCTACCCGGGCATTCAGGCAGGCAGCCAGCCAGGCAGCCACCCGGGCATTCAGGCAGGCAGGCAGGCAGGCAGGCAGGCAGGCAGGCAGGCAGGCAGACAGAGCCATAAATCACACGTCTTCCTAATGGCAGTTCCAAATGAGGCTTGTCATCAGACAAGACAAGTGGCGCTGCGTGTGCTACTTGGAGCTAGCTCCGCTGTAACATCTGTGCGCTCTCAAGCAAGCGCGTCTGCCATGTGTGTGTGGCCCACCCTCGCTCCCTCCCTCGCTCCCTCCCTCGCTCCCTCCCTCCCTCCCTCGCTCCCTCCCTCCCTCGCTCGCTCGCTCCCTCCCTACCTCCCTCCCTCCCTCCCTCGCTAGCATTGGCGAGGAACTTGTCTAGTGAGCCTAAACCCTTCAATTCAGTCTCATCTGCCTTGGATCTTGATGCTGCTATTTGATCACAATTCCATGGCTTCAGTTGACTCAATTCAAAAGGTGACAGCAAGACTTTGATATATTGACTCACCATTTTTGTGTCCAGGCCAGGAGGTCAGGAACCAGGTCACGGATGGTTGCTGGCTTGATAGTATCCACACCATACTGACAATTCCATCATGGAATGATTGCAAAAATAATGCTTGGGGAAAAAAGCTAATCCAGTGAGAGTCCTCATGCACACTTGCCAACATGGAGTCCGCCATCTTGCTTTTGTAACCTATGCAGCGCACACCTTAGTGCAGTAGCCACCGTTGACCAGTAGGGGGACCCTAAGAGAAAATGACACCTCAACAAGTGAACTGAAGTACACTCTATATTCATTCATCTCAATTATAACAATCAGTGCTTTTGATTTCCTCCACCAATTGGGCGGCTCTGCCACTCAACCGGGCTTTGCCACTCAACCGGGCTTTGCCTTTAGTGCGACTCGACAAGTGTCACGGATGGCCTGGCCTGGCCTGGCCTGGCCTGGCATCGACTTTGTGTCATTACTAAAATTACAAATTGTCTGCACTTTTGAAAAAATAGAGACATTGCTAACAAACTCTATGCCCATTCGTCTTTTGAAAATATTGGAACAATTGGAACAAATGAGCCAACAAAACCCGTAGAGGATTCTCAGTAGGGTAAAACTAACCTGTCTCACAACGGTCTAAACCCAGCTCACGTTCCCTATTAGTGGCCTGGCCTGGCCTGGCCTGGCCACACGTGCAGCTGTTTCCGCTTGGGGTGTCAGCAAGCAAATTGAGAATGAGTAAGTTCATTCATTGGTTAAGAAACCAACAATTATTAGTGGATACATCCTATCCTAAATCTCTTTGTGTGTTGTGACATGTGGAGAGATTGACAATAAAGCTGACTTTGACTTTGACTTTGATATAAAGAGCCATAAATAGAAGTAGATTTACCACCTTTAGCACAGATGTCTCACTCCTTTGATGAGGTAGCACTTGACAAAATGAGCTGAATCTTGATTGCATTCACAGTGGCAAGCAGCAAACTATTAAACAATTGCCGCTCATGTAACTTGGAATAGCCACCGTCGGTTCTCCAGCAGCGAGAGCAGAGCGGCAACACCACGGGTGGGAGGTTTTTGTCCATTGTGCCACTCGGATGCTATTCTCAGCTCTTTACAGCTGACGTGCTGCTCCACAGGTGTGCTGCAGATGATGGAATGTGGTTGGACATTAAGTGGAAACGACAAGCAGCTTGATTCCAAATGAGGGGGGGGGGGGGGGGGGGGCACCGTGGGTAGCCCAAGACAATCACTCAAACATAATGAGCCCATCTGCAAACGACCACTACATGAAATACTGTTGGCAGAGTAGCCATACAGCAGCAGGTACTTGTGAGGAATCCAATTGCACCAAACTCGGTGGAATAAAATAAAGAAAGACGAGGAGGCCGATCAACTCTGTTGGACACCATTCACTGCTTCTACTGCGGCGTTGGCTTGTAGGGACCCCCTGTGCAGCATGCAGGAAGGCTTTTTATTAAACACGCCCACTTAACAGCTCTTCACAGGTGGTTCCAATCACAATAAATCAAGATGCTGTCATAAGAAAATAATACGATTTAAACATATGACAAAACATACAATAGAAAAATGTATAATTGAGAGCATCTCTCAACACCCCCACTTGCTCTCACATTATAAACCTAAAGAAAACATTACCTTGACATTTTAGTCAGAAAACAAGTCCATTTTCCTTTAGTTAGACCCAAACATAAATCCAGCAAATTTTGCCAATTTAAATTTTGTTGCAGGCTTGGTCATATTAGCTGTAGGAGAAAATGTCTCCCCATAATCCACACCCATCTTCTGGCTATATCCCTTAGCAACATATCGGGCCTTGTACTTCTCAGAACCATCAACATCTGTTTTAATGGCATACACCCATCTACCCCCCACTGCTTTCTTGCCCTCTGGCAAATTGGTCAGGGTAAATGTGTTGTTTTCTTTAAGTGAATGCATTTCCTCATCCATGGCTTTAACCCACTCTTTGGCCTTATCTGAGGCTACAGCTCCTGAAAATGACACAGGTATGTTAAACATTACACGATAACAGTAATCAATGTTACTCTGGACTTGATCAGTCTCTTCATCATCAGACACATATTTGGACACATTACAATCTGTGTATCTGTCTGGCTGCCTTCTCTCTCTGGTAGGGTAACGGCTACCATCAGGCTCACGTTTGACTTCAGCTCTTTCTTGTTGTGGTTGGTGGTGGCTGACTTCAGGTTTTTGTTCTCCGAACACAAGATTTGGACTTCTTGGTTTGGTTATTACAAAGTCATCATCCTCAGATGTGACAGTCTGTGTTTGTTGTTCTACACCTGATTTTGCCACAAACTTTACCAATCTGTGCTTTTGCACTTTCTTACTGACAGGGGAATATACAATGTATGCAGGACTGGTTTTATCATACCCAATAAAAACACATTTTTCACACCTTGGATCAAGCTTTCTCTTGTCTTGTTTATAGGCATAACACTCTGAACCAAACCTCTGCATCCTAGACAAATTTGGTCTTCTTCCTGTCAACATCTGGATGGCTGTCTTCCCTGTTCTTTTGTTAAAACACCTGTTCCGGATCACAGCAGCAGTTTGGACTGCATAGGTCCATAGTTGTTTTGGCAAACCACTATCAATGAGCATACACCTTGCCATGTCAAAAAGTGTTCGCCAATTGCGCTCAGCAGTACCATTTTGATGAGGAGAGTACGGTGCTGATTTCTGATGTTTAATCACATTTTTAGTGAGCAAAGTCTGGTAATATTTACTTGTAAATTCAGTACCATTATCAGATCGGATACATTTTACTTTGCCATATGGGGCTACATCTGCCAGAAACCTTTCTGTAGCTTGAACAGTGTCACTTTTGTTCTTTAAGAAATACACAAAAACAGTGCTGGAAAAATCATCAGTAAATGAAACTGCATATCTGTAACCCTCTTTAGATTCTGGGTGGATTGGCCCTGCCAAATCTGTGTGAACTAGTTCTAGAGGGGTCTTAGCCCTCACATCAGGATCTTTGTTCCTGGTTTGGAAAAACTTTCCTTTAGTACACACTTCACAATGTTGAGGTTTGCTTATTGACCCCTTAATTTTCATGCCATCAACAACATTTTGTAATTTCTGAATGTCTTTATAGTTGCAGTGTCCCAGTATCTCATGCCACGTCTGAATATCATGACATCCTTTACACTGATCATGATCGCAATCATCATCATCATGTACTGTATGCAAATAATATAGTCTATCACGTACGTGGATGGGGAATTTCGTACCGTCTTGGTAGATGAGGACGTTCTTCTCCTCCTTGAAGACCACAGTGGCTCCCCTGGCAGTAGCTGCTTTCACGGATAGGATGTCTTGTGGGTAGGATGGGATGTACAGCGCCTGCCTCAGCGTTGCGTTCAGGTGTCTACCTGTGCTGTCGATCAGGCAGACTTCTGCATCACCTCGGCGCTCCGCGACGCCCTTGCACCGCGTGCCGTCCGCCAGCTCCACGCAGTGTGTCTCGGCCTGGAACCCGTCATCAAACCGCTTGAATTTCGCCAGGTCTGTTATGATGTGCGAGGTAGCCCCGCAGTCAACCATCAGGCCTCTCACGTCGACTCTTGCTGCCCCCTCGCTCACTCGGAAGAAGTACTCGTCTCGGTCCTGGTCTTCCGTCACCCCGTGGACCCTCCGTGCGTCGTCCCGGTTGCCGCCCTGCTTCTGCCTGCAGGTCGCGTCCCGGTGTGTGCTGCTCTTGCAATGACTGCACCACAGTTTACGTCGGCAGGCCCTGGCCATGTGGCCCTTCAGGCCGCACTTGAAGCATACCACCTCCGCGGCGCTCCTCTCGGCTCCCCGGTCAGCTGGTCTGTCAGGTCTCGCTCTCCTCTGCCGTACGTTCATTACGTTGTCATCTGCTTCAGCCCGCATCTTCTCTGTGTCCTCGTAACTGCGCATCTTTGTTTTGAATTCAGAGAACTGCATCGTCTCATCACGTTGTGTGACATGGATTGCAAATGGTTTAAAGGACTCCGGCAGACCTTTTAACACCATTGCGACCAATAGTCCATCACTTAATGTCTCACCGGCATTTCTTAGCGCTGTGATTGCGGTCTCTGCCCGGATCACATACTCGGTCACACTTTCACTCTCAGACTTCTGTAGTGATGTCAGTTCTGTGTAGAGACTTATGATGCGTGGCTTGCCTTTGCCTTGATAGTAGTTTCTTAGGATCTGCAGGGCCCCTCGCCCGTCATCTGCAGCATCGCGCATCACCAGCGACAAACTTTTATCATCCAAAAACTGAATGAGTTCTGCATACGCTTCCTCATTCTTTCTAGCGTCTTGCTGTAGTTCGTCTTCTTCCTCGGTTGTGGGCTCGTTTAAGATAACGTCTTTCAAATCCTGCAATCGCAGGTGGCCCAAAAACTTTGCCTCCCATATGGCGCGAATAGTTTTTTTCTTGCTAGGGGGGGGCGCAACAGAAAATAATTGAGAAGCACTGCCCTAACCCCACCACACCGAAGCTATATTTTGCATGGAGTCTTGACCCTTAGCCAGATGCCTAAAATGAAAAAAAAATAACGTTATTTAAAAAAACGCACGCATTTTCCAGTCCAATTCCAAAGCCAAGTTGGAGAAAGAAACCCCCCAAAGAAAGTGCTGTTGAGATAGGAGAGGCTTTATTTTAACCAGCTGCCAAAGATTTTAAACAAGCTGGATTTAACACCACCATTTTCTCCTTCCTACAAGCCCACTTTTTTTCTAACGGACACCTTTCTTCCACATTAAATAAATGCCCCTTCCAATCCTTAACGGCGGTTTCTGGGCTTGTTGGGGGATTTGTGGACTTTTCATTCTAAACAAGCGACTGGAGATTCAGGGAGTGGAACGGTCACTTGTGTCAATAAACTTCTAAGGCCAAACAGTACGCAGAACCGAGAGAAAATCATTGCAAAGGGACCCACTGTTGGAGCAGTCATTTTACTGCTGAGTGGCAGCAGAAAAAAAGGCTCACTCGCTCGCTCTCTCGCTCGCTCACTCAGACTATAAAACATCTCCAGAGAATTGCGCTCCCCTCGGAGTGGCATGTACTCCTCGGGGAGCAATCGCTCTTGGGTATCTTCGCATTTTCCATGCATCGCCCGTCAACATCAGAGGTGTTCTTCTCTCCTCCTGCCAATAATTCTGAAGCTTCATCAGCCGGAGCATCAAGTGATCACACGTGCACAATATTGACTTCCTATCCGTGTTGGGATTTACAGTCCGACTTGTGGCGTCGGTGAATCAGAAGATGTGACGTATACGTATTTCTCTCGTTGCTTCTCCCTTGTGAAATGGACATTTGTCATGGCACGAGGTGCTTGTGGAACTGATGTAAATCTGTAAAAAAATGTGCTAATAATTAAATACACACAGCTAAACAGGAAGAGCGATTACAAAATACAAAAAAAACACATTCTGGGAAACACGATAGATTATTGTCAAGCCGCAAAATATTAGTTGGACCACACGCAGACAAAGACTTTTGACATTTGACTGTGGCTTCTCTCGCTCTCTTTCTCTCAAGTTGTGCTGAGGCAGCGCCATGCCACACAGCATCATCATACTTTTGAACCTTTATCTCACGTCACTCCTGTAAAGTTCTTATGCTCCTTAAATAAGGCTTCAGTTGAACTTTATACTAGCTTCAGCTAGTTGTGTATTTAATCACTCGCGTAGTCCCATGCTAACACTCTTCTTCTACTCCCTGTGCCTACATTCCGTCCTACAGAGTTCCCTTGAGGCTATACAGCCCTCTGTCGGTGATCGTCTGCAACCACATATCATTACATCCCCCTTCCAAACAGGCAAACACAACATGAACATATCGTGCAACACAAAATGTCGTCTAACCCATATACTCGATATGATGACAACATACCATTAACTTTTCTGGATCACATCCAATGAATATCAAACACTGAATTGTTCTTCACATTTACACAACTGTAAAAGTCAATAACACATTTAACATACCAAATTCAGTACAAGTATGAACTTTTTCCTCTTTGTTTTTCTTTTTTTTTTTTTAATGTAACAGAGCCTAGTGCCAACAACTTTCTTTCACTTTATATTAGTTGAACAGTTCACTCTTGTTCTATGAGCCTCCCAGGGGGCTTTCTAGGTCTAGTAGACCTTCTGAGTGTCACGGCCATTGAGGGAGGTGAAGGAGGCTCACTGTGGTGCACATCTGGAGTAGCACCTTCTGGCTGTTCAGCTCCAACCTCCTCAGCTCGATTCTCAATGTCCCGAGTCTTTAACAGATCCTCCTGTTTCTCCTTAATACCTGTCCATTCTCTGTCTCGACCACAAAAGACCTGGGACCTACTTCACTGAGGACTCTGGCTTTTCTGTCCCAGGACTCACGACCCTCAATCCTCACAACATCCCTTTCCTGAAGAGGTTCCAGTTGTGTTGCGGTTTTATCATCGTTCATTTTCTGTCTGTACTTGAGTCTCATTCGTTTGTCAGTCAGTCCATCTGTGTCTTTGTTATCATTGTGTCTTGAAATGTGTGGAAGTGTGGTGCGCAGCTTGCGATGCATGAGTAGCTCAGCAGGTGATGCACCACACTCCAGAGCTGCAGACCTGTAGCTTAGCAAAGCCAGGTAAGGGTCAGCTTTACAGTCTTTTGCTTTTTTCAACAGTCTCTTTACAATCTGCACCCCTTTTCCAGCTTGTCCATTAGAGAGAGTCAGAGTCAGAGTCAGAGTCAGCTTTATTGTCAATTCCTTCATGCCAAGACACACAAAGAAATCGAAATTACGTTTCCTCCATCCCACGGTGACGAGACACAGTACACGAGTAACATACAAGTAAACAACGGGGGAGAGAGTTCAGGACGCCAAAAGCCTGAAGATCACAAACTTCGCCAGAGGCGAGCAGTGCTTGCATCCCACCACAGAGTCCCGGCACCATTCGTCACGGATGTAGACACGCATTCCACCTCCTCGCGATGTTCCCCCTCGTACAATGGCCCGGTCCTCCCGATAGCACACTAGCCGCTCCAGATGCACAGCAGTTACGCACTGTCCGTTTCACAGATCTCAGCAGGCATGTTGATGCCCAGCGATCGAACGTTCGCCCGAAGAAAGGAAGGCACGGCCGGTCGAGCTGGGTTGGCCGCCAGCCTGGCCCGGACGCCCCGCTCTCGCCCCTCTTCAGCCTCCTAGCACACCGCTTCAGGACGGAGCAGACCGAGCGCCTTTAATGTCCCTGCTTCAAAGTCCAGATCGCCACAAAACTCGCTTCCGCCGATGTCGAGCTGAACCAGCCCGCTGTACTTGTAGCACAACCCGGTGCGACGAGACGAACACACAAAAGTGTCGGACAAAACCACATTAAACGACAAAACAAAACACCGTTCGGGACAGAGAGAGGCCGCTGCGTGTGCACGCGCCGCCATCTTACTTAGCCTGTGGATACAACGGGCTAGAGGTGACATGTTGAAATCCATATACCTGTGCAAACTCACTGAATTCCCCACAGTCATATTGTGGACCATTGTCACTGACAACACATCGCGGAATTCCATGTCTGGCAAAAAACCCTTTCATGTGTGTGATGACAGACTGTGCTGATGTACTGGATAATTGTGCAACTTCTGGATAGTTAGAATAATAGTCTATCACCAGAAGATAGTCCTTGCCATGCAGATGAAACAAATCTGTTCCCACTTTTTGCCATGGTGCAGTGGGTGGGTCTACGATTAGCATCGGCTCTTTTGTTTGTTTGTAATGATGTTTGAGATACGTTTCACACTGCTGTATCATCTCCTCAATGTCTTTGTTGATGCCCGGCCAATAAACTGCTTCTCTTGCTCTCCTTTTGCATTTCTCCACACCCAGATGTCCCTCATGTATACGCTGAAGCATGTCCTGGTGCATGGATTGTGGGATGACAGTCCTGTTCTGTCGCAGTAGCAGCCCATCCGCCACACACAAGTCCGCTCGCACAGGGTAAAACCCTGAGCAGACTCCTCTCGACCATCCATTCTGTAGATGGTGTGAAACTTTCTGCAGCAGAGGATCTTTTGCTGTCTCCTGAACAATTTTCTGTAGCATACCATCTGATGTTGGGAGTGAAGCAGTCACCATGTTTATGTGTGTTTCCGACTCATCAGTCACCGGGGTGACCAGCATGCCACTGTTTGGTGCCGGTGCTCGAGATAAAGCATCTGCCAGTACAATATATTTTCCAGGTGTGTAAATAAGCTCAAAGTCGTAGCGCTGCAATGCCATCATCATGCGCTGAATTCTGGGTGACATGTCGTTAAGGTTCTTTTTTCTGATTGTGATGAGCGGTTTGTGGTCGGTCTCTACTGTAAAGGTTGGCAGTCCATACACATAAGTGTGAAACTTTCCACATCCAAACACTAACCCCAAAGTCTCTTTCGCTGCTCGGTCTCTGTCATTGATCTAGACGCATATGCTACAGGTTGCCATTTGTCCTCATTCATTTGTAGCAGTGCTGCTCCCAAACCATCCTTTGAGGCATCAGTGGAGATCTTTGTGGGTTTTGATGGGTCAAAGAATGGGAGGACTGGCTCTGTAGTTACAGTTTCCTTTAATTTTTTCCACTCCCTCTCATGTCGATGAGTCCATTCAAATACTGTGTTGTGCTGTAGTAACTCCCTGAGGCATGCCGTCTTAGAGGTAAGATTAGGGATGAACTTGCCCAGGAAGTTGATCATCCCCATGGCTCTCAGGACACCTTTTTTGTCAGTGGGGGCAGGCATATCCAATATGGCTTGCACTTTTGACTGGTCAGGTTCCACACCTTCACTTGTGACTTTGTCTCCCAAAAAAGTCATCTCTTTGACACCAAAGAGACACTTGTCTCTATTCAGTTTTAGTCCATGCTTTTTGACTCTCTGAAAGAGTTTCTCCAGTCTTTCATCATGTTGTTGTCGTGTTTTTCCCCAGACGACCAAGTCATCTATGTAAACTCTGGTGCCGTCCAGACCCTCTATCATGGACTCCATTGCTCTGTGGAAGATCTCTGGCGCTGATTTAATGCCAAATGGGAGTCTTAAGAAACAGTAACGTCCAAATGGTGTGTTAAAGGTGGTGTACTTGCTGCTTTCCGGGTCAAGCCTCAGTTGCCAGAATCCGTGAGAGGCATCTAGTTTACTAAAAAAACTTAGCACCAGTCATTTCACTAATGATCTCTTCCCGTTTTGGGATCTGATAATGCTCTCTCTTTATGTTTTCGTTTAAATCTTCGGGATCAAGGCAAACTCTTAAGGCACCTGTGTTCTTCTTTTGGACACACGTGATTGAGTTGACCCAATCTGTGGGTTCTTCCACTCGCTCAATGACCGCCATTTGAGTCATTCTTTCAAGTTCTTTTTTCAAGCCAGCTCTGAGTGGTGCTGGCACTCTCCTTGGGGCGTGCACAACAGGCTTGGCATCATCTTTGAGTTGTATTTTGTAAGTGTAAGGTAAAGTCCCATGTCCTTTGAAGACAGAAGAAAACTTCTCCACTATGTTTGCACTTCCCTCACACTGTTTTTGTTCCTGTCCTTTGTCTTGCATGACTACTTTAATGTTGTCAGTATTAATCTGATAGATCCTCTTTACTAGACCTAGATCCTCAGAGGCTTTGTCTCCTAAAAGAGACTCGTGTCCATTTGGCACAATGGTGAATAACAGGTTATGCTGTTTGCCTTTTGCCATTATTTTAAGTCTGCATCCACCTTTTGTCTGTATTGGCTGATTATTATAAGCCTTCAGGGGTGTGACTCTTTCTGTGGATTTTTTTAGGCTTCTCAGTCAGTGCATTTAAATCTTTCTCACTGATCAAATTAGCTTTAGGATTCAGTTGAACTTTATACTAGCTTCAGCTAGTTGTTTATTTAATCACTCTGGTAGTCTCATGCTAACTCTCTTCTTCCACTGCCTGTGCATACATTCCGTCCTACAGAGTTCCCTTGAGGCTATACAGCCCTCTGTCGGTGATCGTCTGCAAACACATATCAATACAGTCAACACTGAATGAAAAGTGACGTTTGTAGGAGAAAACAAACCTGGAACAATGTTGCACTCTTGCTGCTCCAAAAGCGCGCACACGCCGCGCAGTTGACCACCCGGTGCGATGACGTCAGAGAAAAGTGGCGTAGTGCATTGTGGGTCTTGTAGTCTGTGCGTCCTCATTTAGTAAACAATGGTACGGGTTGAATCGTTCCTGTTATTAAAAACAATTTTCTATCTTAAATGGACGGAAAGGTCAACAAACAAAGGTCAAATGTTGCCTTTGTCCTTTTAATAAGGACTTTTCTAGATGTATTATGATGCTGGTATCCCCGCCTTGGCCACTGAGAGGCAGTATTATAATGCAAACAAACGTAAAAGAACATTGGAAAGTGAATCGGCCTCTTCTCCATAATCGATCGTTTTCCATCTTTATCCTCTTTTCTTTCTTTCACCATCAACTGGCTTTGTAACCCCATTTGCTTAACTCTTCCGTGATCATTCTCCCCCACCCTCCCATTTTCACTCTGAAATAAAAACTTCCCTTTTCACTTCCATATTTTCCTCGCTGTCACTTTTACGATGATTGTTAGTCGATGTGTTTTCTCGCACACTCCTTCATCCTCTTCCTCCGCCATTGCTCTTATTTCTGGCCACGTGTCCAGCTTCATGCGTCATATATTTACAAACGTTTTGTAAGTCTTTAATCTCTAAAATGTGATCTTGCTGCACTGACGCCAGCATTTAAGTCTCGAAGCAGAATTTGAGCTTTAAATCTCACATGGAACAACATGATGCCACCAATTATCCCACTGGAAAGAAACCTGATTGTTTACAAATAACGCTGAGAGAAACTCGGACGGAACGTAGTATTGGAAAGTGAGGGACGCTATCACAATCTAGATTTTTACACCGATGTTCCACTAGGATGTGCTACATATGAGCTTATCAGTGCAGTGGCGTCTTTAACAGTAGTGAATGAATTAAGGATGTTCTGTTTTGCATTGCAACCAATCTCATGACATCAAATCCTGCCTCAAATTCAAGTGCCACCTAAAGGGTGAGAATTTGATGGTTGGGGAGGGGGGCACCAAAGAAAGGTCTGTGTCCCTGTGCCCCCCGACCTTGTAAAAAATTTTTCCCATTCCACTGATGCCATGAGTCTATCACGGGAAGACTTGATTAACCTTGATGGTGTACGGTATAGAAAGAGCACCCTTGTTAGGGAGCTTTCTCACACTCATTACATGCTTGTTGCCATTCATTACCTCCAAAAGAGCAAAAAGTCACTCCACAAAGCAAAAACAGGACTAACGCAAACGTTGATGAATTCATTTTGTGACATCCTCACAAAAAGCTCCACATTCCAACCCAGAACGTTTTGTGCTTTCCTGGATGGGTGACATATCTGAAAATGATCCACTAGTTCTTTTTCCCTCATTTATTAATGCCAAAGCAGTCATTATAATTGATCATAAATACTCGAAGTATGAATTGTGCATTCAAAGACGAAATTGCGTGCATTTGTCTTTCCGCATTGATGTATCGTTTGTTTCCTGTTCAATTTCTCTACGATTTCCATTTTGCTTCCTGCTGCGCCTTCCAAGCGGCGAGCACCTCGTCATCGGGCTCCTCGGCGGCCGCTCGGGCTCTGATCCTCTGCCTGGTTCGGGCGATGAAGGCTTCGGCGTCTTCGCCATCATCGTCCCCATCGGCGACCCGCCTGCTTTGTCGCTATGTGAACCATTTGTGAATTTCCTCCTGAAGTCGCTCGTCTCATCATCCTCGCCGTATGACCGGGTGGCTCGACTGTGGCCGTTATTGATGGAGGGGGCGCCGTTCGTTCTCGGGTCATCGTCCTCACCGGCGCACGGGAAGTCAAACTGGGAGGCGGAGCCGTCCAAGTCGTCGTAGGGATCCTCGGCGGCGGCAACGGCAGATTTTCCGGGGGGAGGCCTGACACTTTTCAGCCAGTCGTCAACGCTGGTGTTCTTGTCGACCTCCAGAGCGGGATTCAAATTCAAGCATCCAGAGAGGCCAAATGTCTTTAAAGGTTTGGGTTTCTTTTTCTTTGCCTCTTCCAGGAATTCCTCCTCCCTCCTTTTCTTCTCCTCCTCTTCTTCATCTTCATCCGCCTTTGGTTTCTTTTTCTTGTACATAGTGCTGCGCTTATTGTCCTCGAGGATTTTCTTCTTCTCGTAGGACGCCATCTTGCCTCTCATTTCCGATTTGATCTCCTTGTCCATGGCGTCCAGTTTGCCCAGGTTGACCTGGTCTTGGAAGAGGCTGAATAGCAGGACGCTGGTGGTGCCGATTTTGGTTTTCCGAGCATCCGGCAAGGCGGAACTTCGCCCGCTGACTCCGCTCAAGCCGCCGGCCGAGAAGACTGACGCTGGCCGCCCGCGACCCTGAGAGATGTTACTGGAGTAGGAGCGCCCGAAATGGCGCTGGGCGAGGCGCCGAAGCTCACCTCCGACCCGGCCAGCAACGGAGGCAGCAGGCTCATCTCGCTCTGCTTCTGTTTGATCGTTTCGGTCACCACATTGCCGATCCAGTTCTGGATGCTGGCCAGGTTAACCATCGGTTCTCCCGACGGACCCTGGACCGTCGGAACCGGGAGGCTGCAGACCGGAGTGCGTGGATCTTGCACCGCAGGCTTGCGACGCTGACGTGAGGACAGACGACCTCGATGCCCAGGTACTTCACCCCCATCCCGGCGTAGAAGCCCTCCCCCGTGTAGACGCCAGTTCCGTGCGCATCGTTAAGGATGTTTGTGATTCCCATTCGCTTCAACCGGGCCTTGTTGACGGCGATGGATCTGAAAAACACGCAACATATTACCAAACGGTCCATAGTTTGAAAATTAATTTCACAATCCTCCTTGCCAGCATCTGCCACTAACTTCTCAGCGATAAAAATATTCGGAAACACTTCATCCACTGGCTGGCTGGGGTGCTCCAGGCGATCTTGAACCATGGCCCTCTGGATATCCAGCACGCAAGGACTGTTGTAGGGGCTACGATCATCAATCATATCTCGTACTCGATTGTAGAGGTCCTCCACCATCAGATGCTCGGCTCTTTCGAGCATGGAATCCGGGACGGACTCGGCACGGACACCGAGGCGGCAATTCTGCGGATGAGCAAAAAGTTCGCTTTGACTGAATTCCATTTGAGGCGTCAATTGGATTTCACAAGCTTTACATTTTTCCCCAAACAATGAATTTCCAGAAGACCCGACGGACAAGCTCATCCGCAGTGTTTGACATCCGAGCCATCTCATTCAAGTCATCCCCTCAACTCATTAGTAGCTGGAGAAATCCAGTCATCTACTTAAACTTAATTGGCTCATTGCCAACACCGCATCACTGGCGAAGAAGGCCCAGCGCCGCCTGTACCTCCTCCGGAAACTCATGCGAGCGAGCGCTCGTCCGGCCGTCATGACTACATTTTACCGCGGCATCATTGAGAGCGTCCTCTCCAGCTGTATTGCTGTTTGGGGTGGCGGCTGCACTGACTACAACTTGAAGGCCCTGCAGCGCATAGTGAACACGGCTGGTAAGATTATTGGTGCTTCACTCCCGTCCTTGAAAGACATTTACATCTCCCATCTCACCCGCAAGGCGACCACGATTGTGAGTGACGTGAGTCACCCCGCTCACTCTTTGTTTGATCTTCTGCCCTCTGGGAAGAGGTACAGGAGCCTGCGCTCCCGCACCACCAGACTCACCAACAGCTTCATACTCCAGGCTGTTAGGATCCTGAACTCGTGTTAGGGTGGTGCTCACTCTAACTTATTTTGCAAGAGCCACACAGGAGACAAGCAAGTCATTTTAAACACCTGCAAGTGGAGAGTCCATTCATAGCAGTGCTTACAGCGATGGTCGAATGGAGGTCTGACTCAGGCCTCATCAGGTCCATCTTTATTGAGAGAAACAGAGTGGGGTTGAAAGTGGGGGTGTGGGAACACAGGATGGGGTGAAGCCGCTTCCCTGCTGATCAAAGCATAGCGGGGGGCCTTTTACGACGTTCTGTAAACAAAGCAACTTTGATTGCTTCCTCTGCAGCTAGTCAATCAGTTAAAAAGATCTTAGCACTTTGGTCGACTACTTTTGTCAAGGCAGGACAAGCGAGTTAAATTATTACAGGTTACATTCCAACATAATCATACGATGAAGATATTCTGCAAACCCTAACAACTCGCTTCCCCTTTCTGCATAGCGTCCTGTACTTTTGCGGTATGCTCACTGTCTGCTGTATACACACTGGCTCCATTTTGCTCCTCTTATTTATTGTGTTATCTGCTTATTTATTCATCACTTATTATTTATTGTTTGTGCCTTCTTGTTTTATATTGTGTCGCTTACTTGTATGTCTATCGTGTAATATGTCTCGTCACCGTGGGATAGAGAAAACCTAATTTCGGTTTCTTTGTGCATCTTGACATGTGAAGAGATTGACAATAAAGCTGACTGACTTTAAAAACTTAATTGGCTCATTGACCACAAATCAAATTCCTCTTTAGATTTACTGGGCTTATGTTTTATCTGTTGGCCTTTCAATTATCTTCCCACTGTGCATGTGTCCCGCCGGCAGCAGAAGCGGTCACAGCAGGAGCTCCATTCGCTAATAATCAACGAACACGGAAAGATTTCTGGATTCTTTCAACTTCAGATCAGAGAGACGAAAAGCTTTGATTTGTTCAGGCGGTGACATTTGGCGGACATGTCGGGGACCTCTACGGATAAAATAAGCAACTAAACTATGACTCACCCTCTGATGATCTTCTTGGCAGCGATGGCGGACGACAAGTGGATCGGCTCCATGAAGATACTGGCGGCATCCGAGCCGGTTATGGCGGAGAACCTGGACTCTGACATCATGGAGAGGCTGCGAAGCACACAGACCGAATCATTTTGCGTTCAATTGGCTCAAAGCGTTTCAAGATATTACCTGGGCGACGAGCATCGTAGGTAACGAGACTGGACCCCGTGGATGCTACTCTCCTCGTCGTCGCCGTTCGGCACTGTCTGATCCTCCTGCTCGTTGGAGGACGCCATGTCAGGATTGTTGATGGCCTCCTGTTCAGGAAAACCTGAACCACCCACAAGGTGGAAACGATAAAAAAAATCTTTGTTTTCAACCAGTTAGAGTGGAAAAGTGAGGCAACACTGATTTCGAATAAATCAAACTAATAAGCCAAGATGTTATGACTAACTTCGATCATATGACAGTTTATTTTTCACTCCACGTTTCAACTCGATGATGATAGCAGCAGATCTATTTTTAAACGACAGCTGCGTCACAAGATTCGAGAGCGGTGCCCCGAGTATAAATGACCGAACAAGAACGAACACAAAAAGGCGAAACACAAACAAGCGTTTCGGTGTGTCGTCTTTTTATTTAAACAACAAATCGGGTGGTTGTCTTACCTTGGCAACCAGCTGCGGTGTCCATCGGAGGAGGTCTGCTTTGAGGAGGTGGCGGTGGTCCGGCTAAAGTTAGAATGTCCCTCCACCCCTTCGTGACAGCACTATCGCCCGACCATTCAGGGGGGGTCCGGACACCCGACACCCAGAGTGTAATGTTTCTCTATACCATGAGAAATAACTTGACAAGACGACCAGGTTTTAGGGAAGCAGTGAGTCAATCATGTATTGATGTTCGTTCTTTTAGCAGCAGTCTCCCCTAGCTACAACATGCCATCCGCCCGCCATACCTCTAGCTCCACCCCCCAGTACGGGTAACCACACAGTCCAAATACATTACACAGAGCATCGTCACCTTCCTCCCTTATTTCCTTTTCTCATCTTTGCTTCCTTTCTTCTGCCCTTGCTTTATTTTTTGAAGCAGCCTCTTGAACAAATCCTACATTCTTAGAAGTATTTGAATTTCCTTTTTCCTTCGCCTGCCACTTTTTCCTTACTTCAAAGCCAAAGTCAAAGTCAAAGTCTGCTTTATTGTCAATTTCTTTACATGCCAAGACACACAGAAAAATCAAAATTACGTTCCCACTACCCCACGGTGACAAGACATAGTACACAATATATATACAAGTAAACAACACAAAAAATAAAAACAAGAAGGCACAAACAATAAATAAATAATAAATAAACAAATAACATAATAATTAAGAGGAGCAAAAATGGAGCAAGTGTGCATACAGCAGACAGTAAGCATAGCGCAAAAGTCCAGGGCGCTACGCAGAAGGGGCGAGAGAGTTCCGGATCCTAACAGCCTGGAGTATGAAGCTGTTGTTGAGTCTGGTGGTGCGGGAGGGAGCGCAGGCTCCTGTACCTCTTCCCAGAGGGCAGAAGATCGAACAAAGAGTGAGCGGGGTGACTCACATCACTCACAATCGCGGTCGCCTTGCGGGTGAGACGGGAGGTGTAAATGTCCTTCAGGGAGGGAGTGAAGCACCAATAATCTTACCAGCCGTGTTCACTATGCGCTGCAGGGCCTTCATGTTGTATTCAGTGGAGCTACCACCCCAAACTGTGATATTTTGGAGTTTCATTCAGAGGACTCCATTCAACGCATCACCACGAGAAGATAACTAGAAGCTCACCAAGAGTAGAACTCTTCTTCTTATCTGACTTCTTAGAGATTCTTATCTCTCAAAAGAACAACATGGCCTTTGTCAGTCAGCTGACAACACTGTCTGCTATTGATAATCTAAATCCTGTGCCATGAATTGCTCAAGGCGAATGATGAAAGTTAGCAATTATTAATTACAGAGGTTTTATGGCAAAAGCGGAGTGGCTGAAAACCTGAGGAAGAAGGTCCACATAGAGAAATGTCAACAAGATAAGCACAGAGGAAGATCATCGGACACAAAGTATGGCTGCGGATTGTGGTAGATTGGAATCGAGCACTCGGTGCTCGACTGTGTGGTCTGTCTGTATTGAGAGTCGGGGAGATGTTGACTGAGCGGGCAGTAAAAGATCGACTAGTACTGCATCCTTGCCTCCGTGTATTATTGGTGAAACAACCAGTAAGCAACCCACGGTTAGTGACAACACTACAACAGTGTATCAGAGCATAAAGCCACAACATGGTGTCAGAAGACGGAGTTACGGAGTAAGTCAAGGACAGTATTCAACACGTGTTGACCGAAGACAAGCGGCAAGCTAACGGGAGCTAACACAGCCGACATGGAGCAGTTCAGGCCACCGTCTCCGCTGATAATCACGGGGAACCTCGCTGAAAACTGGCGCAGGTGGGAGCAGCGTTTCCAGCTCTATATGGTTGCTTCTGGCGCGGTGGATAAAAATGAGGGGGTTAAAATTGCCATCCTGCTCCACACTGTCGGCGAAGAGGCGCTGGAAGTGTATAATACACTTGCCATTACCCCAGAAGGGGAGGAAGCAACGATGGAGGAAGTTTTGGAGACATTCAGAGGCTACTGCAGTCCACAAAAGAACGTTGTTTTTGAACGCCATCAGTTTTGGTCACACACAATGTCATCAGGAATATCGGTGGACAGATTCATCACAGAACTACGTCAGAAGAGCAAGAACTGTGAGTTTGGAAGACATGAAGATGACATGATAAGGGATAAATTGGTGTTCAGCATTAGTGATACCCATCTGAAAGAGAGACTGTTACGTGATAATGCACTTACTTTACGCAGAGCAATGGAAACATGTAGATCAGCAGAACTCGCCAAGTCACAAATACAAGCGATGCAAGCGTCACCTGTTGTCCATGATGCCTCAGTGGATGCGTTAAATAGAGCAAGAGTGCAAACACGCAGCTGGGACAAGAACAAACCAAGCTACAAGAAGCAGGTAATGACTGTGTGCCGTAAATGCGGAAACAAGCACGAGCCTCGTCAATGCCCAGCTTACGGCGCTGTGTGTCATACATGTGGAAAAAATAACCACTTTTCAAAGGTGTGTAGGGGTGGCTATGAGAAAAATAGCCATTGTAAGACAAAGACTGTAAACAATTTAGAAAAAGAAATGGACTGTTTATACATAGGCATGATTGGAAATGGAACCAAGAAAACAGCACACCAAACAAAGGACACTGTATGGCGCGAAACAGCCACGATCAGAGGTGTTGCAATTGACTTCAAGCTGGACACTGGTGCTGACGCTAATGTGCTGCCCAGGCAGCTATACCAGCAGCTACCAGGTCCCGTTCAGCTGCGTCCAACAAAGACTATGTTGATAGCTTTTGGAGGGGCACGCCTGACAGCAGATGGTGTTGCATCTTTAGAATGCAGAACGTCTAAACGCAAGGCTGTGCTGGACTTCCACGTGAGTAGCCAAGCAGACAAGCCAATTCTAGGAGGGGAGGCTTGTGAAGAGCTGCAACTGGTGAAGAGGATGGGGTCGCTCGCGGCAAAGGCTCCACAACAACAACAACCGCCAGCCACCAAAGAGGAGCTACTACTAAGATATGCTGATGTATTCACAGGATTGGGGGAATTTCCTGGAGTTCATCACATACACGTCGACCCCAGCGTCACTCCTGTGATTCACGCATGCAGGAATGTACCCCTCTCCATCATGGATGCGCTGAAAGTGACAATCAAAGACTTACAAAACAGAAAAGTGATAACACCGGTGAATGAACCAACAGAATGGGTGAACAGTCTTGTTGCCACTAAGAAAAAGAACGGGTCGCTGAGGGTGTGTTTGGATCCTTGCAACCTGAATGAGGCAGTCAAGCGCCAGCATTACTCCATTCCTACTCCTGAAGATGTGCGCAGCAGACTGGCTGGAAAATCCATCTTCTCCATCTTGGATGAGAAGGATGGGTACTGGCAGATCAAGCTAGATGAGCCATCATCTAAGCTCTGCACCTTCAACACGCCGTGGGGACGCTTTCGCTTCCTCAGGCTACCATTTGGGATTAAGTCGGCCAGTGAAGTCTTTCAACAAAAGAATTGTGAGACCTTCGGCGACATTCCAGGTGTGTACGTCATAGCAGACGACATGATTATAGCAGCATCGTCAGAGCAAGAACATGATGAAATCCTGCAGAAAGTAATGGAGAGAGCAAAGTCTGCCAATGTGAAATTTAACAAAGACAAAATCCAGTTCAAAGTGAACACAGTAAAATATATGGGACACATCATCACGGCAGCAGGACAGAGGGCTGATGACGCCAAGATCAAAGCGATTGTCGACATGCCGACCCCGGACGACAAACAAAGTCTCCAACGCCTGCTGGGAATGACAAAATTCCTGGCGCAGTACATACCAAATGAAGCCTCACTCACGGCACCCCTCAGACAGCTGCTAAAGAAGGACGTAGCATGGCAGTGGTGCCCACACCACAGCGCAGCACTACAGACGCTGAAGTCTACCCTCACACAAGCGCCTGTTCTGAGGTACTACGATCACAAGCAGCCGCTGACTCTGCAAGCAGATTCCTCAAAGGATGGGCTGGGAGCCTGTCTGCTGCAGGATGGCCACCCGGTGTGCTATGCATCAAGAGCGCTCACGGACACTGAAAAAAGATATGCGCAAATCGAGAAAGAGTTACTTGCCATAGTGTTTGCTGCTAAAAGGTTTCACCAGTATGTTTACGGAAGAACAGTAACAGTGCAGTCTGATCACAAACCTTTGGAGGTCATTGTGCGCAAACCACTGAGCAAAGCGCCAGCACGGCTGCAAGGGATGCTTCTACAACTACAGAGGTATGATTTGAATGTGACATATACACCAGGCAAACACATGTACATCGCGGACACGCTCTCACGCGCCACAGCGTGCAATGACAGTGGCAATCTCAATGAGAACCCTTGTGATGAGAGAGTTGTGTATGCCTTGGAAGCCACAGACGCGTTGAGTAACGAAACACTTAGCCAGCTGAAATCAGCAACGGCAGCAGATGGCGTGTTACAAGCTGTATGTGAGAGACACTTGAAGGGTTGGCCCATGAAAAAGAAAAGTCTGGACAGTAAACTACACAGTTACTGGCCAATGAGGGACAATATCAGCATCGTGAATGACATTGTGATGGTCGGAGACAAAATCATAATACCCGAGTGCTTCAAGAGAGTGATTTTGGAGAAGCTGCACCTTGCACACCAAGGCGTGCAGCGTACTAAAGCTAAAGCGAGAAAAGTCCTTTACTGGCCTGGCATGACACGAGACATAGAGACAATGGTGGAAAAATGTGTGCAGTGCCAGCAGCTACAGCCCAGACACCAGGCTGAGCCACTCATTCCACACCAGGTTCCTGAACTGCCATGGATGAAAGTTGGAGCTGACATCTTCGAGCTGCATGGTCAGTCATACCTGCTGTTGGTGGATTACCTGACAAAATATCCAGAAGTGCTCAACCTGACTGATAAAACAGCTCGCACGGTGATTCAGAAGATGAAGTCTGTCTTTGCCAGACATGGGATACCTAAGGAGGTAGTGAGTGATCATGTCCCATTCGCCAGCTATGAGATGCAGTCATTTGCAGCTTCATGGGAGTTCAAGCTCACACACTCCAGCCCAGGTTTTCCCTCTTCAAATGGAATGGCGGAGCGGGCCATAAAGACGGTAAAACACGCGCTGAAGAAAGCAGTGCAGACTGGCACTGACCCACATCTAGTGTTGCTGTCGCTGAGAAACACACCGGTGACAGGACTAAACCTGACACCTGCACAAATGTTGATGGGTAGAGTCCTGCGCAGCACACTTCCATGTTCCAGTGCTGTGCTGAAACAGTCATCCCCACAGCATATTCTCGAAAGAATACAGGACTTGCAGTCCCGGCAAAAGCAACACTACGACCAGCGTGCAAAGCAACTGCCAGTGCTGACCCCAGGAGACACGGTGCACATGCAGACGCGACGCGGCTGGGAGCCAGCGGTTGTCATCAGGCAGCGAGATGAACCACGCTCCTACACTGTACAGACACCGGCAGGGAGGACACGCAGGAGGAACAGGCGACATCTGAGAAAGATACACCCAAGCCTGTTCAAAGACTCTCACCCTGATGAACATTTGGACTCTGAGTTTCAACATACTCAGGCTACTGCAACAGTGGACTCACCACCACTGGAACCGGTACCACGCAACCCTTGTCCTGTGCCTGTGGACAGCATGCCCACATGCTATACCAGGAGTGGCAGAGCAGTTAGGCGCCCTGCCAGGTACACTGAATGACAAAGTGATGTTGTTACTCAATGTTAAGAAAGAAAGTGATGGAGAAATTAAAGTGTGGATGTTTTGTGTTTATCGTGAAGTGTTATAAAATGTTATAGGTTCGGAAGGAAAAAAAAAAAAAGATTGTTGAAAGCCATTAGGGTTGTTGAAACATGATTTGTTTGTAATTGATATATGCATGTCGAAATTGTGATCAATGTTGATACCAAAGAGTTAAGGTAACCGATACTAGATAAGCTACTTCTCAGTTGGAAAAGAGGGATGTGGTAGATTGGAATCGAGCACTCGGTGCTCGACTGTGTGGTCTGTCTGTATTGAGAGTCGGGGAGATGTTGACTGAGCGGGCAGTAAAAGATCGACTAGTACTGCATCCTTGCCTCCGTGTATTATTGGTGAAACAACCAGTAAGCAACCCACGGTTAGTGACAACACTACAACAGTGTATCAGAGCATAAAGCCACAACACGGATCAAGAGGTTTGTACGGCTTCGTGCACTAACTATACAGCCTTCTCTTAGAGAGGTTATCCCTGCTAGAGGGAGGTGTCCGCCAGTTAGAGCAGAATTGCGCGATAACAGTAGATGTGGCGGACACAGATGCGGACTGTAGTCAGCCCGCTAGCCCAGTTAGCATTAGCCCCAAGCGGCTTGCTAATCGCGATGAGCCAGGTAAGACGCATAGTCGTCCAAAGTCATCTCGGTCTACTGGCCCTCGCACTTTGGTCATAGGTGACTCCATTACCCGAAATATTACGCTTAAAAATCCAGCCACGGTAATGTGTATTCCTGGGGGCAGAGCACCCGACATAGAAGCTAATCTTAGGGAGCTGACTCGCAATAGGTCGAGTCAACAGCGTAGTTCCAACAACACTAGCTACTCGTTCATAGTGATACACGTCGTCTCAAATGATGTTAGGATGAGGCAATCAGAGATCACAAAGAAAAACATAGCGAGGACTTGTGATCTCGCCAGAAAGATGAGTCGGCATCGAGTACTTGTCTCTGGCCCCCTGCTTGGGAGAGGCACTGATGAGAGGTTTCTGTAAAAAGCAGGGACTGTATTTTATAGATAACTGGCACAGAGGAAGATCATCGGACACAAAGTATGGCTGCGGATCAAGAGGTTTGTATGGCTTCGTGCACCAACTGCAGCCTTCTCTTAGAGAGGTTATCCCTGCTAGAGGGACGTGTCCGCCAGTTAGAGCAGAATTGCGCGATAACAGTAGATGTGGCGGACACAGATGCGGACTGTTACTCGCATCTCGTTTAAAAATCCTTCGATAGATTTCGCACCCTGATCGACCGATTACACTTAAACTCGGTTTTATGAATATTAGATCGCTTCATACGAGAGCAGTTCTCGTTAATGACCTCATCACGGAACATTTTTCGGTATGGCGCCGTAAGTGGCTGCCTCCCAGCAGTGTTCTCTCCTTTCCTCTTTATTTCTTTCTTTTCTCCTTTTTCTTTCTGTCTTTTTGTCCATTCGGCGATGCTGGTGCCTTCTACCGCACCTCGGTATCTCTTCGGATCGGATATTTTGTATTATTATTTTTTCATCATCGGTCGAGACCGGCGTAACTCTACGGCGGCTTCCTGCTTATCCGGCCAGTGATGACCGGGTCCCTCGCCTTGGCCTTGCAACCGCAACCCCTGTAGGGACTCCGCTTCCTCGTGCTCGTCGGAACCAACGACTTTCGCCATGCTAGCCCCGTGGTGACCATCTGCACGTGCATCCGACTGGGTGCCCAGGACGCTGCTCACACGTTTGCCTGCTTTGTGATGTTTTTCACCGATTCACGACCACGGTCCATTGGGCGCCGTTGAACTGGACTGCCCCTACACCTGTCTATGGACCCCGTGGAGGCTATTTAGTGTGTTTTGGGATGTTCTCTTGTATTGAGGGGTGCTGGTTGGCCACAGTTACTTTTTTTCCTTTGTCTTTTAGCTTTGTTTTGCTTTGATGGCTTTTATCTTGAGCACTTTCTGGCTTTCTTTGTGGCGCCGTTGTGTGGCAGCCTGTGTCTTTTGTATACCCACTCTGTGGTGTGAATACTGCCGGGGCCTGAATTTCCCCACCCCTGGGGATCAATAAATATTCAATCAATCAATCAATCAATCAATAATCTAGACGTTTTTGGTCTCTGCGAGACCTGGTTAAAACCTAATGAACTGCTGCCACTTAACGAGGCCTCGCCACCAAATTTTGAGCACGCATGTGGCGCGTCCTCGAAAAAAGGGTGGGGGTGTCGCCCTTAACCAGCTCAGTGGCCTAGTGGTAGAGTGTCTGCCTTGAGACTGGAAGGTTGTGGGTTCAAACCCCGGCCGGGTCATACCAAAGACTATAAAAATGGGACCTCCCTGCTTGGCACTCAGCATTAAGGGTTGGAATTGGGGGGTTAGATCACCAAATGATTCCCGAGCGCGGCGCCGCTGCTGCTCACTGCTCCCCTCTCCCCCAGGGGATGGATTGAAATCACACGGGGATGGGATAAATGCAGAGGACAAATCTTACCACACCCAGATGTGTGTGTGACGATCATTGGGACTTTAACTTTAATCATTCCACTGAGACAGCACTTGCTAAAGTGACTAACGATCTCCTCATAGCTATGGATTCAAACACATCATCTGTATTGTTACTACCGTTTTTTTCCGTGTATAGTGCGCGAAATTTACCTAATTTATTGTCCTAAAATCTGGGGTGCGTATTATACATGGGTACAAAGAAAAAAAAAATTATCTATTTTTTATTTTTTTTTAAAGAAAGTCATGGTACAACAAAACCAACAACAGGACTGACCGACAAAGTCGTGGAACAAAAAGACAGGGTGACATTACCAAAGACAGGAACAGAATGACAGTAACACATGCAATGATCCAACGGTGAGCGAGGGGCAGACAGAACTTAAATACAAAACACGTTACATCGATTGAGGTGACACAGGAAGAGAGGGGCGACGCGAACAGAAACTATGGCAACCTAGACACATAGCAAAACTGGGGACGAGACATGACAAATCTCCCCCGAAATAAAACTCACCTTTCTTCTTGTTTGTTGTCAATCGCGCATCGCATTCAGCCATCCTGGCCAACACACTTAGTCAGTAAAATACATAATTGACGACACATCGTTTGATGCGATGGTGCAATCCTTGAGGGTGTGTTATTGTCAAATATTGTTTGTTTTTAATCTCCATCGCGGACCGGACGTCATACGGAGGCCGCCATTACAGATGCGCAGAACAGATGCGCAAGACACGTCAGCTATATTAAGAGCGAGAGTTGTTTTCTTCCTATTAGTTTCAATTCACAGTTTAATTAGCAGTTTCAATCAACAAATAACAAAATGCGTATTACAAGTAATATTTTATTTCACAACACTTTGCCTTGTTCCTTTGGTCTCTGCTGTTCATCCTAAAACACAAAGGCAGGCGCTCTTTAAGCAATGCGACAGTGAGCGCCCGGCGCGCTGCGGTTGCGCGACCGCACCAAATTAAGCTCCCTGCGCAGTGCGCACTGAGGTCCACTTAAATCAGGACTTTAAAAATATCTTCTAAATTTCAGCGACGGCTCTGTCACAATAATGCTACCAGCGCGGTGCAGTTGGGCGGTCGGCGGCGTGCTACGGTTGAGAGTTCCTTTCCTCTCTGCTGTTCACTTCAAACACGCTCCATGCGACCGCAATGCTCTCGTATCAGACGCTTGCTCGATCACCTGCTTGTTTGCTGTCCCGTGCGCGCACGGAGCGCGGTGGTGCGTTTATGGGCAGTCGGAGAAATCAACGCCAACAAAAAAAATTACATCCAGCCTAGTTAAGACCATACCAAAGACTATAAAAATGGGACCCATTGCCTCCCTGCGTGTGTGACGATCATTGGGACTTAAAAAAAAAAAAAAAAAAATTACATTTTTTTTTTTTAAAAATTCATAAAAATTGGGTGCGTATTATACATGGGTACAAGCTTTTTTCCAGCATCAGCATGCCATTTTTAGGGGTGCGTACTATACATGGGGGCGCACTATACACGGAAAAAAACGGTACTCGATCTTAGTGCTGCCTTCGACACTGTGGACTTCGATATTTTATTAGGGCGTCTTAAAAGTTGTGTTGGTATTTTGGGGTCAGCTCTAGGCTGGTTCCATTCCTATCTATCAGACAGGACGCAGCGAGTGGTCCATGGCAATACGTCCTCTGAGCTCTATAATGTTACGTGTGGTGTCCCACAGGGATCGGTACTCGAACCAATTTTATTTAATATACGTATGATTCTGCTTGGGGACATAATACGTAAATATAATATTAGTTTTCAATGCTACGCAGACGACACCCAATTATGTATGCCGTTATCGATGACAGATCCGCGAGATTGTTGTAATCTTGATCAAGCAATGGATGTCTCTCAACTTCCTTCGTCTTAACCCAGATAAAACTGAGATGTTGATAATTGGTCCAACTCGTTATCAACACTTATTTAAGGAAACCACTATAACTATAGATAACCGTACTATCACTCAGAGCGATACTGTAACTAATCTCGGGGTAATATTTGACCAAACGCTCCCCTTTCAAAAGCACATTAAGAATATAACCAGAATTGCGTTTTTTCACAGATTCGTCCGATCCTCTCGACCGGTGATCCGGAAACTATTATACATGCGTTCGTCACGTCGCGCCTGGACTACTGTAATGTATTATTCTCTGTGTAATGAATGAACAAATATTGTAATTTCCCACACTAGCTGGTCTTTGAACGGACCATACTCTATCGCGAGAGCTTGAGTGTGTTTTCGATGTTGGTACTTGGGAGTTGAAGAATAAAGAACTACCAGTTTTCAGTTCAGCACACGGCGTGGCCTGTTTTATGTCAGGACGACATTACATGGTGTCAGAAGCGGGATCAGCCTTTACCGAACCGAGATGTCCAAGTTTAACCCTCCGTCGGAGTTTAACTTCGCTCGCCCGAGTGAATGGCCGGAGTGGAAGCAGAGATTCGCACGCTACAGGCTGGCTACGAAACTGAACGCAGAAAGCGGTGAGGTCCAAGTTTGCTCCCTGATTTACGCGATGGGTAGTGAAGCAGAGAAAATCTTCGCCTCGTTTGAGTTCGCGGGGGAAGACGATAAGAAAGACTATGGAGTTGTTCTTGGAAAATTTTATGAATACTTTATACCCAGACGAAATATAATACACGAAAGGGCGTGCTTCTACCAACGCAACCAACTACAAGGAGAAAAAGCGGAGGCGTACATACGAGTCCTGTATGAATTAGCAGAGAACTGTGACTTTGGGGACAAGAGAGACGAGCACATTCGTGATAGGCTCGTTGTGGGCATAAGGGACAAGGAGTTGTCGCTGAAGCTACAGCTCACAGTAGACCTGACGCTGGCGCATGTTATACAGCAGGTACGACAGTCGGAAGAGGTCACCAAGCAAATTAGCATGCAAGCTAGCGGTCTCCCACCGGAGCTCCAGGTCGCAAGTGTTTCCGCAGAAGGACGTCGGAAAGGACCACACAAAAAGTCCACACAACATACTCAAAGAGAGTCCACAAGCTGTGGTAGATGTGGCACACAGCACTATGAAAAGAACAAATGTCCAGCTGCTAGAAGTGTATGTAAAAAGTGCAACAAAAAGGGACACTGGGCTCGTGTATGCCGTACCAAGGTTGTGAACGAACTCAGTGAGGCCACCCAGTACCACTTTCTAGGTGAAGTCACTAGCTCAGCAGACCCCGAGAAATGGACTGTCACACTGGACATTGCAGAGATGCCTCTGACCTTCAAGATAGATACAGGAGCGGATGCAAGCGTCATTGGAGACAAAACATTCGGTCTACTCAATAAAAAGTACAAACTAACCCCTACCACAACTCCCTTCTCAGGACCCGGAGGTCCACTCCAGTGCTTTGGGATGTTCGAGGCAAACACAGAGTACAAAGGAGAAAACTACACCTTTCCAGTGTACGTGATAAAAGGGAACAGCTGCTTGCTCAGTCGCACAGAGGCGGTCAAGATGGGTTTGGTGAAAAGAGTAGAGGAAATCAGTGCTGTGTTCGGAACTACTGGATTGTTAAAGACGGAACCAGTAAAGATCCTTCTCAAAGGAGATGCACAACCATACGCGGTCCACGTGGCCAGAAGAGTCCCACTCCCACTCATGCTACTCGTAAGGAAGGAGTTACGGAGACTAGAAACCGAAGGCATAGTTGAAAAAGTAACCGAACCTACTGAGTGGTGTGCAGCAATGGTGCCGGTCTTAAAGCCCAACAAAGTTGAAGTAAGGTGCTGTGCAGACTTGAGAAAACTAAACAAGGCCGTAGCACGGGAGAAATATGTGTTGCCGACAATGGAAGAGATAATGCCAAGACTCTCAGGATCCAAACTGTTCACATCCCTGGACGCTGCGAGTGGGTTCTACCAGATCCCGCTGCACAAAGACAGTCGCAAACTAACCACCTTCATATCTCCCTTCGGAAGATATGCTTTTTGCAGACTTCCGTTTGGAATATCGAGTGCCCCAGAGATTTTTCAGCGCAAGATGGCAGAGACACTACAGGGGCTGGAAGGTGCAGAGGTGTACATGGACGATATATTGGTCCACGGAGAGACAGAGGAGGAGCATGACAAACGCTTGGAGCAGGTCCTCAGAGTCATTGAGGAAGCCGGACTGAAACTCAACAAAGGCAAGTGTAAATTCAGACGGAGGCAGATTAAATTCTTGGGACACATCATTGATGAGAACGGGGTGAGGCCAGACCCAGCAAAGGTTGAAGGGATTGAGAAGTTCCCTAAACCCCAGAACGTCGCTGAGCTGAGACGATTTATTGGTATGGTCAACTACCTAGCAAAGTTTGTGCCTGAAATGGCGACAGTTGGACAACCACTCTATGAACTTCTAAAAACCAGTGTGAGATGGCAGTGGGGTCCGGCACAGGAATCCTCTTTTCAGAGACTGAAAGCAGCTTTAGCATCTGCACCGGTTCTCACTTTCTATGATGCAGACAAACCCACAATGGTGTCCGCTGACGCGCTTTGAGAAATACCTGATCGGTCTAGAGACATTTACATTGGTCACGGACCACAAACCATTGGTGCCTTTGATGAACAATAAGGACTTGGATAATGTCCCACTAAGGTGCCAGAGACTCTTGATGAGACTGATGCGTTTTAATGCAGAAGCAGTATACGCACCCGGCAAGACATTGGCAGTGGCGGACGCACTGTCAAGAGGGCCCCTTGAACAAACCGGCGACGAGCAGCTGGATGAGGACGTGATGGTGCACATCGGGGCAGTCATCAACCACCTCCCAGCAACACCCCACAAGCTGCAGCAGATAAGAGAGCACACCGACCTAGACCCCCAGCTACAGCTAGTTAAACAGTTTATTCAGAAAGGCTGGGCAGATTACGAAAGACAGGTTCCCGAGGCAGTTAAAGATTTTTATAAAGTAAGGGGGGAGCTGTCTGTGGTAGAGGGGTTGGTGGTCAGGGGAAGCCGGATAGTAATTCCTAGTGTGATGAGAGCTGAGATGATAGACAGGATTCACGATGGTCACCAAGGTCTAGTGAAGTGTAGAGAGAGGGCCAAACAATCAGTGTGGTGGCCAGGGATCTCAAAATGCATAAACAACAAAGTTACTGAGTGTGATTTCTGCACTGCAACTAGGCACACACAGAATAAAGAGCCACTCATCCCAACAGTACTGCCAGATAGACCATGGCAGAAGATAGGGGTGGATTTATGTGAATATAACAAGCAAACTTACTTGGTAGCTTCTGATTATTATTCTCGCTATCTAGAGATTCTGAACTTGCCCACAACCACAACCACTCAAGTTATAAGTAAGCTAGCTGCTACTTTTGCCAGGTTTGGGGTTCCAGAGGAGCTTGTTAGTGATAATGGGCCTCAGTTTACTTCCGAAGAGTTCAGGAGGTTCAGCAGAGAGTTAGATTTCATCCACACCACATCTAGCCCGCATTACGCTCAAAGTAATGGTCATGCAGAAAGGGCAGTGCAGATAGCAAAAGGGATTCTTAAGCAGGAAAACCCCCTTTTAGCTCTTATGGTTTATAGGAGCACTCCCACTACTTCTACAGGCTTTAGCCCAGCGGAGCTGCTGATGGGCCGCAAGATCAGAACCACGCTGCCCATCCTGTCTGCTAACCTGGATCCGAGGTGGCCCAACAGGGAGGTGACGCGCTCTGCAGATGATGCGGCCAAACAGAAGCAAGCATTTTATTATGACCGCAGGAATGGTGTCCGACACCTACGTCCACTGAGTTCTGGAGACAAGGTCCTGATGAAACTGGACAATGAAAAACAATGGACTACTCCTGGAGTGGTACAAGGTAACAGTTCAGCACCCAGGTCCTATGTCGTGACGACAGCCCAAGGAGGTTGTTTTAGACGGAACCGCCACCACTTATTGAAAGTGCCTGCTGCTCCCTTACTTCCAGCTATCAGCGGGCCCCCGCAAGATCTTTTGCCCAAGAGAGGGGACGACGACATTATTGCAACCTCTGAGACATCACCAATGACTGAGACAGTTACAATCACTCGCTCAGGTCGAGTGAGTAAGCCTCCACCAAAGTTAGATCTTTAGTTAGAAAAGAGAGAAAACAAGTTAAAGTTATGCTGTGTTCAAATAAGCTATTTGATGCGGTGTTAAGATACTGTTATTTGTGTTATATAACTTAGTTGTGGGAAACTTTCATATGGGGAAACAAGAGTTGGGTATGCTATAATACTAATAACAATGTTCTGTTGTTATAAGTTATAACCACTTGGTGGAGCCTAAGTTAGACTTTGTTTTTCAAAAAGAGGGGAAGATGTAATGAATGAACAAATATTGTAATTTCCCACACTAGCTGGTCTTTGAACGGACCATACTCTATCGCGAGAGCTTGAGTGTGTTTTCGATGTTGGTACTTGGGAGTTGAAGAATAAAGAACTACCAGTTTTCAGTTCAGCACACGGCGTGGCCTGTTTTATGTCAGGACGACATTACACTCTGGTCTTCCTAAGTCCCGCATCAAAAGTCTACAGTTTGTACAAAATGCAAGGCTGCTCTCACGGACAAGAAAATTTGATCACATTACCCCAATATTAGCCAACTTACATTGGCTCCCGGTCCATTTAAGATGTGACTTCAAGGTTCTTCTATTAACCTACAAATCACTGCATGGCTCAGCGCCTTCATATCTCGTCGACCTGGTTGTTCCTTATGTTCCGTCTCGTAACCTTCTTTCGCAAAACGCTAGTCTTTTAGCGACACCGAGGGCGAAGAAAATGTCTGCAGGCTCTAGAGCATTTTCTATTCAGGCTCCAGAGCTTTGGAATGCCCTACCAATGAATAGTAGAACTGATACCTCAGTAGAAACATTTAAGACACGTTTAAAGACACATTTCTACGATATGGCCTTTAATTAACCTGTAGTGGCCGATTCGGCTGGAGTTTGTTTTCAATTTTGGGAGCTTAAAATCAGGGGATGCTTTGAGAATAATCGTCAATTTTTGTCTATGTGAAGCCCTTTCAGACTGCTTGCGATTTAGGGCTATACAAATAAACTTGACTTGACTTAAATAATAGTTGATAGTTTACAATAAAAGCAAGCACTTGTGGTCAGAAGGTGTCACAGCAAAATTTGGACTTTCCATCGGGGGGGGGGGGGGGAGGTTGAAGGAGGCGGGGCTAAGTGGCATTTTCATATCACAAATGAAACTAGCGTGACGCTATCTACAAGCTGAGCGGGTGGGGGGGCATGAATGCTTCAGGCTCCCAGCGTCTTGCCATTTTTTTCAATCCACATGCTTGTGACGCTTCATTTTTGTCATTGGGTTAGGGACACCATAATCATGATGGAACAGGCTCCACGCAACATGCAGGACTCCATTCAAACCCTTTCCACCATTTGCGCTCGAAGATTCTTTTTAGAATCTGACAAAGTCAAGTGGTTCACAAAAACAAGACAAATATCTTCTGCTCTTCTCAAAGTCAAAGTCAAAGTCAGCTTTATTGTCAATCTCTCCACATGTCACAACACACAAAGAGACCGAAATTACGTTTTTCTCTATCCCACGGTGACGAGACACATAACACGATAGTACGCGACACAATATAAAAACAAGAAGGCAAAAATTCAAACAATCAATAGTAAGAGTGATGAATAAATAATAAATAAACAGATAACACAATAAATAACGGAGCCAGCAAGCATAGCGCAAAAGTAAAAAACATCATAAACAAAAAGGCACAAACAATAAATAAGAGTAATAACAAATAATAAATAATAAGAGCCAGTGTGCATTCAGACAGTTCAGACAGTAAAAGTACAGGACGCTACGCAGAACGGGGGAGCGAGTTCAGGATCCTAACAGCTTGGAGTATGAAGCTGTTTGAGAGTCTGGAGGTGCGGGAGCGCAGGCTTCTGTACCTCTTCCCAGAGGGCAGAAGCTCGAACAAAGAGTGAGCGGGGTGACTCGCATCACTCACAATCGTGGTCGCCTTGCGGGTGAGATGGGAGGTGTAAATGTCCTTCAAGGAGGGGAGCGAAGCACCAGCAATCTTACCAGCAATCAAAACAAAACAAAACAAACAAAACAATCAAAAGTTGGACGAGCACTAAGCTTTGGACCAAATACAACATGACAAAAGAAGAATCTGCCTTTTGCAAAAGAAAAAAAAAGTCACATCTTTTATAGTGTTTTTACATAAAAGCTCTGCAAAATATTTTTTTCTTCTCACCTATGTACAACACGTGACAATGCCAGCGAGCAAAAGGAGAAAGGGGGGGGGGACTTTGAGGAGACATCAAAGGCGCATAGAGATCAAGGTAAATGTTGACGATTGGTCGGTTGGTTCCCTCCGACAAAGCGCTCGCTCGGATCGATCAAAACGTTCACAGTTCAAGCTCACGGGAGGAGACCGAAATAGCAAAAACATCCATTGCGTAATGACAGATGACAACAGTGGCAGCAATACTCAGCGTCAACACTTTAGAAAAAGACTTTTGAAAACAACTCAACCCACATATGCTACTTGCCACGACATCATTCTTTTTTGTCTTTTTTATTTTACGAGTCCCTTTTTGTTTGTTCTCTGGCAACACAGAATGAAACGATTCTTTCCCCCTGTTCTGTAGAAAATAGTTTGTCCATACTGAAGCTTGCCCAATCACGCCAGGGAAACTAAGAAGGTTGACATCATCGGCGTATCGTTGAGCTTCTCTTGCTAGAATGGCCCGCAAGCGTGATGATGCTGAGCGAGAGAGAGCTCAGCGGGGGAGCAATGACTCAACTGTGAATACTTTTGATATGAAAAGGAGGGGGGGGGGGGGGGTCAAATAAAAGCATCATAACCGGACACAACAAAACAAGAAATATACAATCATTTTTCCTTCCATCGCAGTATGTTTGTTAGGGTTTTGGTCTGGTGATCCGAATTTTCTTGCGGGAAAGCTGCTGCCGCCGCCGCCGCCGCCGCCCCCCCTCCCCATCCCTTCTATGCTTTGTTGTCGTCCGGCTTGGGGTGGATGCGGCGGTCGCCCTGCAGTTTGATTTCAATCGTATCCGGCTTGAGAGACTCTTTGCCAATTTCTTCCTTCATCGGCAGTTTCCTGCAATTTTCAGAGCACAGCGTGCATGTGAGAGAGAGAGAGAGAGAGAGAGAGAGAGAGAGAGCGAGAGAGAGAGAGAGAGAGAGAGCGAGAGAGCGAGAGAGAGAGCGAGAGAGAGAGAAAAAGCGCCGGCCGGTGAGCAAATAACTACGGCGGAGATGATCGGAGCAGGCAAGGAGGATGTCCATGAGACGTGGGTCACAGAACGGAAGGACTCGAATGAAAAGGCAGCAGTGATGGAAGCTTGCGAGAAATATTTGCATTCATTCTTTGGACGGACGGAGCTGTCAGTCATCATGGCCATCACGTGCGAATGCGGAGCTAGCCTGAACTTTTCGCTAGCTTTCCCAAGCCCAACGCCAACGCTTCAATGAAGGTCACTGTCTAAAAGAAATTGATACGTGGATCAACCGACACTTCCTTCCACTCAATCCAAACACGACAGTTTCAGTTGGAATCCACACACTTGGAATGCTTCCTTATTTCCACTTTCTGCCTCAGGTCGCTCATGTGACAATACCAACAAGCTCAAACAAACGCGGAAACAGAAAACCATCACGATAGCGGCGCCAACGCTCCAGGCGAAAGCGCCACAAAAAACGACCACTTGAGACTCTGCCTCCCTTGAAATCGAATATTGAGCGCCGCCGCCGCCGCCGCGCGTCTAGGCGGATCCTTTAGCTTAGCGGTTAGCATTCTGCGCTCCAAGCCAGAGATGTCGGGAGAATGGTTTTCTCCCGCAAGTGTGAGATGATAGGGTCTTTTCTAAATCTTCTCAAATTCTTTCGATGAAGACAGCGAAAGCAAGACGCCTTTGTGTACTGCTGTCAGTAAGCTGATTCCCGCTTGATATCCAGCCTCAAGAAGGATTTGTTCAGGAAATGGGATCATTTTTCTCCAAATCGCACTATTTACTTGATGATCAGTGTGAATGATTCAATCTTTGCTCTATTCACACAGTAACTGGTAACTGGTCACTTCAACGGTCAAATCATTGTAATCGATTTCAAAAAGCCTCGTGTGAGTACGCGGAGAGACTGACTAGCTTTGGCCCACCGAATGAGCCCAAAGACGAGGCACAAGCGACAGAAACATCCAGCGTCCTTTTATGATGCAAATCCATTGAAATGGGACACAAATTCCCTCGCAACAAGACAAGTGAGATTATAGGAGAGTGAAATCCAGCCAAATAAGCACAATAAGTGCTTGATTGGAGGACGTTAAGCAATTTCATGTTTCATGAGCTCATGCAAACCCAGATTGGACTAGCGCCGGCACCTTTGCGACCATGCTTTGCATGGATTCATTCGGGATGAATCCGGCGGCATATTGACATCCCTCAATCAAGTTGGGCCAGAACGACTGATAACGCCGCTTAGCTGCTTATTACGTACGTTGTCACTGTAACAAGCCCAAAGCGGAAACACAAGCTTAAGTGCCATTTGGTAGTGGTTGCATGAAGCTACACTGAAAACATGTTTATTTCCTCAAGTGGTTGCGCAAAATCAAATCATCTAAATCCAGAAATACTTTTCAAGTACCGTCATTTTCGGACTATAAGTCGCACCGGAGTATAAATCGCACCAGCCATAAAATGCCCAAAAAAGTGAAAAAAAAAAAACCCATATATATGTATATAAGTTGCTCCTGACTATAAGTCGCCCCCCCCCCCCCCAAACTATGAGAAAAAACGCGATTTATAGTCCGAAAATTACGGTAGATGTCTAGTGTATTCGATCAGGGATTGTCAACAGGGCAAATTGGAAAATGAGGAAGATTCTCAAAGTCAAATGGATTTTCCAATTCATTTTGGGCCTCATTTACCCATCCAAATGGAGTTGAATTTTCCCGAAATAGACCTGCAGATGCAAATAAATGGCCTGCATCCAACCTTGGGTGGAAAATAAAGGCATATTCCACCCAAAGCCCTTGCTTCGTGCTTATAATAGTGGTCCCTTGTTTGAGATGATAGTCGAAGATTTCATTTGACCTCTCGATGAACCAAATTTCAATCAAGCCATCAAAAACTTTTTTTCCGTGTACTGCTGCAACCTAATTTCATGTCCATGAAATGAGGAAGTGAATGACAAGCTGAATTTGTGTTTGACGTGCACAATTCCAACTGTGTTTGAATCATGAACGCTTCAATGGATTGCGGTCAAATACGGAGACAACCACTTGATCCGTGTGAACGTCTACATGCAAACGAGACACGCAGGATGAGATGTTTGTGAAGGAGACATTATCGGAGACATACTGTGGTTGAAAAGGTGGTCGGGCTGCTGTTGTAGGTGCACCTAGACGGCAAAGAGAAGGTTTCTTTTCTCATTCTCCAATAAAAAGCTAGCCAGATTTGAGTCTTTCACGGGTTTGGTTTAACTTTTGCCACACAGGTCACTCAACACGTGTGCACATTAGCTTGAAAAAAAAAATAATAATAATGTAGTCGTGACCCAAAGGCCGTGACACCCACAGCAGATGCTCCCTGGGCAAGCATGAAAGTCATTCATGTTGACATTGACAAGAAAAGGACACTCACAGGTAGGCGGCCTTGCCCTCTTCCATTTCTTTGCCGCCGGTGGCTGTCTTTTTGCTGCGCAGCTTGCGCGTGATGCACATCAGCAGACCACAGTGGCACAGGAAGAAGCAGCTGACATCCACAAGGACAAGAAGCAGGAGGAGCGCTCCCAGGCCCAGGCCCACCACCGCCCCGAGGCTCAGCCCGTTGAAGAGGGATTCTGCTCACACAGAAGAAGAGGTCCAGTGATGACCATTTAGCTGAGCTTTGCAAATTCATTCGTTCAGTCATGGCAGTCGCAGCGCCAGCACCTTTCGAAACTGAAAAGAAAACTAATAACAAACACTTGAGAGCACTGTGGGTTAGGTATGTTGCTCCCGCACACAGAAATAGCTCTTGAAAAAATTGTACTATTAAAAAAAGAATCAAAAGGAACTGTTAGGATGGGATTAGCCAAGTCAAAGGTATTTTCTGTGATTAAATAACTCTATTTAAATTGGATATTTTTTGGACCAATGAAAAATAAAACTACTGCTTAAATTCAGATTTTTTTTTCATTAGCGCACAAACATCAAAACGACAAAACTATCAAATAAGAATGTCCAGATTGCCTCACAATATAATTGTAACTAAAACAATAATACTATTGGAAAAAAACAAAAACAGATCAAGTCACATTCAGCCATGTCACATGAAAAACAAGTCCAATAAAATGTTAGATCTAGCAAAATCCATATTGTGTTTTTTTCCAATATGTTTGAGCCCTAATGAGAACCGTCCCTCCCTTAAAATGCGCTTACCTGTGATTTCCGGTTTCTGTGGCATGAAGAACTGATAGAAGGTGGGCTCCGACAAGCCTTTAACATTGCGGGCCGTAATCTCCACCTCGTATCGGGTGTTCCACTGCAGCGGCTGCAAAGTGGCAAAGTCATTGGAGCCCGGAACCAGCTTGGTCATCCATTGCTCTTCTTTATCCTGCAATCGAGTCAGATGGATGGATGGATGGATGGATGGATGGATGGATGGATGAGAGGTTTGTGATCACAACGGACAACCTTTGTTGTCACTCACTGTCTTGTACTTGACGATATATTCCACGATGGGCATGCCGCCATCATCCTGCTTGACCAAGCCCAGCTTGTAGGCTTTGCCCAGTCCTCTCTGCCCGTGGACTGCTGGTGGGCTCGGTTCTCCTGACAAATGGAGCCTTTTGAATTTCTAATGATATTCCATTCCATTCATTCCAATGCTATTGACTGATTAACGTATCAGAAGAGTAAGTCATAGTTTTATGGCACAACTACAACGCCTTGCATTTATATTGACACAGGCTCGGAAAGAAGATCAGCACCCAAATGGGAATGTGTGAACGAATGAATAATGCAATTATTGTGTCTGGAAAAGCACTATACCCATTTTTTTTTTTTGGGACACTCCCAAGCTAGTGGGTGTTGTTGAATTGCCTCTATTCTTAAGGGTGAAATGGCACCATTTAAAGGCAGTCGATAAGATAAAATGATCCGTAGAAAACAACAAAGCAGGTGACTGACTACTCCATCTCTTAGTTAATGTAAATGAAACCACCGCGCCTGAGGGAAAACAACCTGTCCCAAACAGAAGGCCTACTGTGCCTTGAACACAATGAACTGACTGAAATCAATAAGGACTAAGGAATCCTGAATTCCATCAAGAAATATGCCAAATGAGAGACTTACGGACGGGTAAAGTCTGGAAAGTCTCCATGTGACTGAACTCGCCCTGACCCATCTCATTGACGGCCGCCACTCGAACCTCGTACGTCGTATTGGGCTCCAGGCCGCTCAGCACCACCGTCGCTGGTGAGACAGAAAGCCATGGATCACAGGGCCAGCGCAAACAGGAGCGTACAACTTTTCCTGTTGAGAACAAGTTGCCTCTCTCATAAATATTTCTTTCTTTATTTACCAGCTTGATTGGGATTCACTCAATTGCTCAATACCTGCTCATTTGTTGCTCATCTCCCGGCGCGCGTACCGCATATTAAAAATGGAGTGTAAACACAGAGGACCTCAAGATCAGCACCCAATTTTTATGAATTCTAAAAAAATTTTTTTTTATTTATTTTTTAAGTCCCAATGATCGTCACACACGCAGGGAGGCAATGGGTCCCATTTTTATAGTCTTTGGTATGGTCTTAACTAGGCTGGATGTCATTTTTTTTGTTGGCGTTGATTTCTCCGACTGCCCGTAAACGCACCACCGCGCTCCGTGCGCGCACGGGAAAGAGGCGGCTCTGTATGGGAGAGACGTTGAAGAGGAATAAAAACACCCTTGGAAACCAAAACTTGCCCCTCGTCGTGACTCGGAGCCGCAACAAATGTTTCGGATTTGTGTAGGGTACATTGTGACAGACAGCAAACAAGCAGGTGATGGAGCAAGCCTTGTCTGATACGAGAGCATTGCGCTCGTATGGAGCGTGTTTGAAGTGAACAGCAGAGACGAAAGGAACAAGGCAAAGTGTTGTGAAATAAAATATGACCGACCTGTAATACGCATTTTGTTATTTGCTGATTGAAACTGCTAATTAAACTGTGAATTGAAACTAATAGGTGGAGAACTGAACTCTCGTTCTTTATATAACTGACGTGTCTTGCGCAACCGTTCTGCGCATCTGTAATGGCGGCCTCCGTATGACGTCCGGTCCGCGATGGAGATTAAAAAACAAACAATATTTGACAATAACACACCATCAAGGATTGCACCATCGCATCAAACGATGTGTCGTCAATTATGAATTTTACTAAGTGTGTTGGGCAGGATGGCTGAATGCGTTGCGCGATTGACAACAAACAAGAAGAAAGGTGATTTCAAGTTTTATTTCGAGGGAGATTTGTCATGTCTCGTCCCCAGTTTTGCTATGTGTTGCCATAGTTTCTGTTCGCGTCGCGTCGCCCCTCTCTTCCTGTGTCACCTCAATCGATGTAACGTGTTTTTTATTTAAGTCCTGTCTGCCCCTCGCTCACCGTCGGATCATTGCATGTGTTACTGTCATGATGTGGTTTATGTTCCTGTCTTTGGTAATGTCACCCTGTCTTTTTGTTCCACGACTTTGTCGGTCAGTCCTGTTGTTGGATTTGTTGTACCATGACTTTCTTAAAAAAATAAAAAATAAAAAAAAAATTTAAAAAAAAGAAATTAATTTTTTTGTACCCATGTATAATGCGCACCCCGGATTTTAGGACAATAAATTAGTTAAATTTTGCGCACTATACACGGAAAAAACTGTATTTGTGGTCTCTGAAAGAAGAGAAACTAATAGAAGAAATACTACATTCAACTGGACCAGCTTATTCATCCGCTTTTCATTCTGTGAATCGGGGGAAAGAAAAAAAAAACTTTTCAAAAACAAGGCAGGGGAAAAAATTGACAGACAAGAGAAGCCTGAGAAGCTTGTTTAACAAAATGACAAAAGAAGATTGTCAGTCAATCTTTGGCAGATCAAATGGACACAGATTCTTTCTTTCTTTCTTTCTTTCTTTCTTTCTTTCTTTCTTTCTTTCTTTCTTTCTTTCTTTCTTTCTTTCTGATTTCCACTTACTGTGGCGTTCCTCAGTGATCTCCCTCCCCTGGTAGGACCACACGACCTGCGGCACCGGCGAGCTGATGACATCACACAGCACCTCCGCCGTATCACCGTAGCGGAATTCCTGCGGCGACTGGATGTCTCGAAAAGTCAGCCTCTCTGCGAGATCAAACAAGATTGTCGACTTTTTTGCCCGAGTGGCAACGTTCGTTACACACTCAAGTATTTACTTATCGTGCAAAAGTTTGCTTTGTTTTCAGTCCAAATAAATACCAGTCTGCATTATTCACCTTGGACATTTTGGACATTTGTGTGGTTGATGTGTGCTTTTCCACTCCCTCAAATGAAATGCAAGCTAATCCCATTACCGCTGACTTTGTCGGCCAAAATGACAAAATAAATGGAAAGTGCAGCAAGCACACTGCCAATCACGTAAAGGGAAATGTACTTTCGGCAGTTTGCAAACACATTTGATTAAGGCTGCGTTAGACACATATAATCATATCAATATAATTTTTAGTAGTAGTGTGGTCGCTTAATAAGTGGAAAGGAATGTGCAGGCTACATGAATTTGTTTTCTTCAAAGTATTGTGGAACAGGAGGTCCAGAAAGGAAGCATATCTCAAGGCCGATGGGAACGCGAAAAACAACTTGTCTTTGTGGTCCAGACACCTGTGCTGAGCAGGGGAAAACCCAAACGAGGAGGAGATGACCATCGACCAATCACCACACAATTTTTTGCATGTTTGAATATTCATATTGTGTTTCTTTAAAACTGGGCAACCCGGAAGAATGTGTCGTCTTTTCTGGTCACGAAGGCACACGAGTTTTTGTGTTAAGGACCCAAGACCCAGGCGCCTGTATTAGCTTGCTTTGACAAGATTAAACAATTGGTAAATTCGGTCTGATTGATCTACTGGTCTTCTCTTTGACAGAACGAACTCGCAAAATTGTTAGGTGCGCCAGTGTGTGGATTAGAACATAGCAATTCTTGTGTTAAGTGTTGATCACAATTTGGAGTCAGATCAATATCTAAAATCCATATCCTAACACAGTGCATATGACAGAGCAGACGCCTGCCTCCTTAAATAACAGCAATTACAATCAACAGTTCAAAAAAGAATCGGAGGACATTTTGGTGAGAAAATAGTGGGGTTGGGAGATTATGGAAAAAAAATAATCACACTTCTTTTGATGATCAAAATCACAATGACTAAAAAATATTTGTATTTCTTGACCTGTCAATGCATAGTGCCTACATTGTCATTCATCCAATGTCCTTTCCTCCTTGTACATTGGACATCTTGAGCACTGTGTTCTTTTTGTCAAGCACAAAATGATCTTGTGTATTTGAGTTCTCTATGTCCACTTTTATTGCATTGCATCTTTGCACACGTTCAAAACGGCAAATAAGCATCCCCTTTAATTCTGTACTCTTTTGATTTGATTTTGCTCTCCTGTCTTTATTTTCACAAGTCTCGCGACGGACGTCTTGGGCTAACCTCTGGAAGATTTTGTGCAAATGAGTGCTAGCAAAACAAGAATTCGAGAAGCTTACTTGGCCATCACAAAAGGCAACCGCTGACTTACAGTACATGAAACATGGATGCTATCACTCTTGAGAGCAATCCTACTGCAATTCTGAGTTTGTTTTAACCATGCCATCCTCACAATGGAATTGTCTGTGTAAATACTGAACAACAAACGCTCCGCGTCCCCCCCCCCTTCCTTTGTGCCTCATAACATTGGGTTTTATCCTTGCTGGGTCAGCAAGGAAGGCTGGCCTCAGTGGCATATCCCTCCCTCATCATGCCTGGCAGGATCAGAGTCCCATGGCGTGGCTCCAAGTCATTCGACTTTAATTACAAGACAAAGAGGGAACATAGACACCCATAATCCTACACATGGACATAAAACGGTTTCCGAATCACCCAATGATGCGGATTCATTGAGCTGCGACGTGATTATTAGCTCGCGTGGCACGCTCGGAGCAGTAAATAGAGAAAGGTGTGTGGAGCTTACGGTAAATCTCCAGCACCACTGATGCCTCCGCCATGCGACCACTGGCTTCAGTGGCCCGGCAGCGGTAGATGCCGGCGTCCTCCACAATGGCGTTGTAGATTATGAGCCGGGATCGCGATGCCTCCGTGTGAAACGCCATTCGCTTGGAGGCCACGATGCGCTCGCCCTGAGGATTGTACCACTCCAGCCTCACCGGCTCGCCAATGGCTGCAAAAAAGCAAAAGTCGGAACGGCGTCAAGATGGCTACAAGATGATGATTAGACGGCGACCATTCTACTGTATGTATGTCCTTTGTCCAACTGGCGGAAGTAACATACAAGGCGTTGGTTGAATCCATGTCACATGGTTTCTGGATCCCAAATTGTTTCCACCATTGTGCCAATGCCTTGCATTTTGGGGTCTCCTGGTGGCGAAGAAGGTGGTGGTGGTGGTGGTGGTCATGCACCACACGTTCTATATTAATGTCACTCACCATATGGGGAGCATGGAGCTGCTGTTTACTGTCATTAAAAGAACAAACAGTCCCCCCACTGTGCCGATACAACCAGTCTCCAAACATATGATGCATGGAAACACACACACACACACAGCAGTGGCGTTTTCTACCTGAGCAGATGAAGAACTTGGAGTCTCCAACACTTAACTCCCCCTTGCTCAAAGAAATGGAAACCTGGAGGATAGCTGTGACAAACAGACAGAGAAAAGAAGAGGGGGTGGGGGGGACGGAAATACTTAGTTACGGCTGAGCTGATCATATGTTGTATAACAGTTTAACACATTTGCCGAGAACGATTTTCCAGCGGGAATGCAAACCTTCAAGGGTTTTCGAGTCATCCGTTAGCCTTCTAACCCAATTAGCAGGAAGTTAGCAATGCTATTACTTTTCAAAAGACTTAAACGACAACCTTGAGATGCTTGAATAAGACAAAGACAGCCTTTGTGGGACTGACTGAGTGACTGAGTGCAGCCGCTACAAGCTTCTTTGCCGACGCAATGCATTTTGGGAGGTTTCCTTCAACTGGGTTAATAAACTATTCTGGTAAAAAAAAAAAAAGAAAAAAAAAGGTAACAAACGCTGAGCTTGTGTCCAACACAGCGGTCAACAATGTGCATTATGAAGAGACTAACGATCAATGAAGAAAAAACGAATCCCCCACATTTCATCCAAGTTTCTGAAAAAGTCGTCTCCATGATCATCTTTCAAGCTATCATGGCCGTCCGTGCATCAAACATACTCTCACCAAAATTTGACTTTGACTACATTGTGCTGGATGAGCTGACCCCGCTGAGTACGACAGCTCCTAGTGGGGCCGAATAAAGCTGCTCCACGCTCTGTTGCCACAAGTATGTTTTCAACACAAAGACACCCTGGCAAAACTCAAGCAAATATATCTCTCGCGTTTTTTTCGAAGAGTGAAGGAAAAAGCGGGCCGATGGCGTTGCTCCCTCCCAGCCTCCCTCCCCTCGAAGATTTCACTGTTATCAACTCTCTTTTTATGTTGGAATTTGTGGCTCGCTCATCACAGCAGCTGAGTGTGCAATTCATGCAGTCGGTTAATGAATGAAATGAGCCTGGAGGTCGGAATCTATGAAAGTTCATCATCCTGCGAGGCGTCTGGAGTGGGAATGAAACTTTCTTATTTCTCCTGTTTAATTTGTTGAATGACTGAAATGAAAACCCTACGAGCGTTATTAGCTAGAATAAATGCGGCAATATTTGGAGTCAGCGCCCAATTAATTTCAACTGTTTGCTTTCACTGCGATGACACTGTTGTTGTCATCACACGGCTTTTATCATCATTACGGAGCAAACGTTTTCCTCATTCACTAATAGCGAGTGGACGTGCAACAGAATCATAGCCGCTTTTCTTCTTACCACAACCCATGAGAGGGAATCCGAATGGGTTCGAAATGTGGAGCTCATGCCCACGCACTGCAGCCTGCATAAACTCCATGCGTTATTCCCTTAAAAAACAAATCATTTGATGCATATGAGGCAAGGTGTTTTTGTTTTGTTCACTTTCTCCGTCTGGTCGGCAAAAGCAATTGTTTTCGTCTATGGAGATTTAGGACGACAGACCAATGACATGTGTGAAAGGTTGGTGCAATACAAGCACTATTGGATAGGAAAATGTCGCTGGACATTGCCCTGGAATTTTCAAAATATGGATTTTTCTCTGTCTATTTTCATGCATGACAACGCTGCTGCACTTGGAAGTTGTTTGCCAACCTGTGCTCGCTCATAAATCACGTATCAAAGCATGCGCCTCGGTGGCTGACGCTTGTAATTAACGGCAATTTTCAAGCGACGCTACGTGCCTACTAATCCAGCAGCAGAGTGCATCACAATTTTGCTGTAAGCCTTTGAGGAGGCATCTGTCACTGTGCTCACATGCCAATTCTCATGCATGTGCTGATGGATGACACCATTGTGTGTGTGTGCGTGTGTGTGCGTGCGTGCGTGCGTGCGTGCGTGTGCACTTTGATGTTGTCAAAGGGAAGCATTTTTGTTCTTCTTGGCATGCGCACGCACAGTATACTCCATCATTACGTACATCCCCACAAAGGCTCTTATGCACTCCGTGTGTAAATTGTAGCATCCTCATTTTGCAGGCTGGAAAAAACTACGGCGTGCAGTTCTACACCGCTGCAAACATGTTGAATAACAATGACAAGACTCAGACAGGAAGCAGTGTTGTCTTCCCAACTTTTGATACAGCTTTTGTTTTGGAGCTCATTAGACTGCGCCGGTGTGCCGAATGGAATGTCGAAAAAAAATAAAAGAGAAGAAAAAAAAATCCAAGCACGCACGAGCGTTGATTTCTCCGAGTTGTATAATTGTTACTGCCCCAGTTTTACAATTAGCATTTGTTCATTATTTAAGTGGGGAACAGCTGGCTAATTGGCAAATGAGATGCTTTCAATAACGTTCACACGAGAAGGCGAATTTGATGAAGCTGAATAGAGTACGGGAAGGAATGATTGGATGGCCAAGGAATGCCTGGAAAAGGAGAACTTTAAGACAAAAGTCTCAGCCGAGTCTGTTGTTGTTGTTTTTGTCATCCATGAGCATGCAAATAAAAGTCATTTACAGTCCGGCTCTGCAAAGTCACCAAGTAGACAAAAAGGCGAATAAAAGCCAGCCCAGGTCGTTGTTGGAATAGAATGCTAAAAGCAAGTGACTCATGTCCAAATTAGAAAGGAAGGACAGAGTGTAAAACCGCCCCACTTTCCCTTTCCATCTCTGCAATGAAATAAATAATAACTAAATAACCCTCTCTGAGTTCTTCACAGAAAAAACAGGAAATAAATAACTCTCTCTGGGTTCTTCATAGAAAAAAAAGCCATGGAACATTAACTTTCTGTTGTGCCATGCACAATGTTAACAGATAAAAGTTCAGCTCAGTTGTCAGAGCAGAATCTCTCTGACACATATGAGCAGTCTCTTTAAGTTCTTGTGTTCCATCCTTATAATCCTTTTGTAGGTTCCAGTAGGCTTGTAGACACGTAAACATGCATCCTGCAGGTGCATCTTAGCTGAATCGGAGCTGGTGTTTCGACACCAGGGGTCTCAAAGTCCACTCCTCGGGGGGTGGGGGGGCGCATTCCTACATGTTTTCCAAGTTTCCCTCGTTCAACACACCTGATTCAATGATCAGGCTCCTGCAGAACGTGAGGATGAACTGATCGTTTGAATCTTCTACTTTTCGCCACCAATGTGGCTCGAAGAGGTTTCTTGTTTCCATAGAAACTGGGTCAACTCCCACATATTCAGGTGTCGACAGACACTTTGGGAGGAATCCATCAAACGCGTCGGACTAACTACGGGCACCGCAATGTGAATCGATAGCTTGGCTTTTGACTGGAAGTTGCCGGGTGTCAGTGTCACAGATGGACGCAGTTAGCATATACGTACATATGTAGGTACTTTGTCTGGCGGTGAATGTGGAGGCTGCAAGTTAAAACCGCCGCTTCACTCGGGGCAGCGGCGAAATGAATACTCTCATTTTAATCATGCCAAAGGTGAAAATCAATAGCATTCGACGCGGGCGGGGTTCCGAATGCAAATGTGTCTTTATGCTAATGCGCAGGCTATAGGTGAGCGTGTTGATTTCGTGATGGTGTTTCGTAGTTATTTCAAGAATGTGGATGAGGAAGCACAACTTCATTAGAATTCTTGTTTATAATCCGGTTCGGGTTTGCCAAGGAAAGTTAGGATGATGAGGTTATTACCTCCAAATGTCTTCTTGGCTCTGCCGTGAACAAAAACAGCTGCCAGATTTTCAGAATATTCTTGATTTTGCAGGCTATTTATTTGCATCTAGTATGTCTGGAATCTCAGCTCCATTTGTCATCATTCGGATGGCTAAATTATCCTCAAAGAAATCAAGTGCAACACTAGATAAATAAAGCAATTTCATTTTTCCAATTTGGCGGGCCACCTGCAATACCGCCCGCCACGGACCACCAGTTGACAATCCCTGATCTCATCAACAAACTTCATGATCTCTATTTAAAGACACAAGGTTTTGGTATACTGTCGATTTCTGTGCATGCGACCATTTTTCCATAATTGCCGATTATTTGGTGCTTTATTGTAATAACAGTATCGCTAGGTTGCCTACATGTTAAATGAGCCGTGAGAAAATGTTTGCTTTGCAAATAGAATACCATGACTCGGTCAGAGAGGAATATATTTGACACTATTTTCGTTGTCGTGGTTGCAGTGGCGCACCGCGTCATGCTGCTTTTTTTTTTCTTTTTCATTTGATATCCAACACAAGCAATAACAAACAAACGAACAAACAGCTCTCCGTGTGATACCGTGCGCCACCAATATTATAAAAGGGAAAACAATCACCTACCATGAAAGTCTGACCGAAGAAATGAAAATTGGACCTTTTCATTATTACAATGATCCTGACTGTGGGTGGTTATTGATGGATTTGTTAAACACAAGCTGCCAGATCCTATGTGCGTTCCCCGACCGACACTCAGTTGTGACAATCATGAGGCTGCTCATCGGATGTGCAAGCGCAGACACAGGCACCGTCTCCACTTGTGCACACACATCAATACACAAGACACAGACGCAACAATGCAGCTTGTGCAAACTTCTCAAAGGCATCACTGACTACAAGTGCAAATGCCTCACTTTGGATCGACTGGACAGAAGAAGTGGGGGGTCATGCATGCACGATTCACAATACGGAACACAAATCTTTCTTTTGCGACTTAAAGTTCCAAGTATCTGGATGTACATGTAGGACATTTCAAAGAACCTAAACAGAAAACAGTGACCAGAAAAGTGTTTTCGCTCAATAAAAAAGAAAAAAAAAAAGGCTCCCTCAACCGCCCCCTCCTTTCAAAGCCCCCTGGCTCCTGCAAAGATGTGTTGCAACTACCAAACAAGGTCCAGTCCAACAATCCAGCCCCTCTCTCCGTCCGTCCACAGCATCTCAAAACGCCCAAATAAAGTTGTGCACTAAGTCATAAAGCTCGGGTATTCCGCGCGCGCGCGCACGTTTTACCTTGGCTGCCGCACACCAACAACGCCACGAGATGCACGAGTTGGAGCATCATTGTAGAGCAGCTCCTTCGCAGCTATAGAAAGACGCCGTACAAGGAAAAAGGTCGGATCCGTTCATCCACTTCGCCTTGGACTCGGCGGGCAACTGTGGTCCACTGGTTTTTATCGACTCCCTCCCTCCCTCCCTCCCTCCCTTCCTTCCTTCCTTCCTTCCTTCCTTCCTTCCTTCCTTCCTTCCTTCCTTCCCTCCTTCCCTCCTTCCTTCCTTCCTCCGCCCCTGCCTTTACGCTCGCTCCCGCTGCCACGCTCGTTCACCGAGCTGGCGCTGGCTGCACCCTCCCTCCCTCCCTCCGCGGCAGCTTTTTGCCCAGCCAATATCTCAGTTAGCCAGAGGTGGCAAAAAAACAACAACAAGGAACGCCAGTGAAGAAAAAAAAAAACGAAGGGTGACAAGATTCTGACTTTTTTTCTCAGAATTCTGACTTTATTCTCAGAATTCTGACTTTAAAGTGGGAATTCTGACTTTAAAGTCAGATTTCTGAGAATAAAGTCAGAATTCTGAGTGTGCTGTCCTCACTCTGAAGCATCTAGTTTTTCACCAGCTAGACAGCGAGTTAACGACGCTCCAAATAATCAGACTTGGTTTCTTTTAGCTGATTTATTTGTAGAATGGCCTCAAACCATTGCCCTCTTAAGACCGTCTTAAAACTAGGAGTAAAATTGTGCGTTAGCTAAACACATACAAGCTACATCACATTTACGGTGAATAGGTTTGCATTAAACATCACATGTAACCAAAATAAAATATTGTTTCAAAATTCGAATAATACTCACGGACAAATCTTGTCCAAGGCACAACATAAAAGGTTTACACATCAGCCTTTAACAGATGCACACGAGTCGACATTGCTTGCTGCCATTCGGTATTTGCTCTCAAAAACAACTTCCCACTGCAACCATTAGAGGGAGGTAAAGCGCTACATGTAAACGTGTTTCTACTTAAACTTATTACAAAGGGCAGAATACTGAGAATAAAGTCAGAATTCTGACTTTAAAGTCAGAATTCCCACTTTAAAGTCAGAATTCTGAGAATAAAGTCAGAATTCTGACTATTCCCAATTTCTGACGTGGGGTGGCGGAGGGAAAGTCAGTGTGGTGTGGTTTTGACCAGAGAGGTTTTGTACATTGCTGACAGCTATGACAATTTCCCAGACTTCCGATCAGAATTCAATGCCGTTCTCGAAAGCAATATCTGGGTCATGGATATTGTTTAATTCTGTCAATAACCATAACTCCGTTAATTATCCGTTGTAAGTTGCATCAACACAACTGTTCGTATTGGTCAAATAGAAACAAACTTTGTATTCGTTCCTTCACTGTTTTTAGAATTTTATAGAAACAGCTTGCATTTGGCATATATAAAAGTTCTAGGGCTTTATTAAAATGACCCAAGATGTTACGCATAACCATTGGATGGTTGTTTTCAGCAGCTACATAGTATTAAGTGAATGCTTCTGTAATGAAGAGTGGTAATATTTTATTGCATTCAATAAACTCACTCTTCATCCACTATGTATTTCCTGACTGCACCTGAATGTTGGTATATAAAAATAAAGTATTATGTTGTACAGATGCCTTCTATGAAAAGACACAATTTTTAATATACAAGTAATACATTAATACTTAATACATATTTAAGCAGTCAAGTTCAGGACATTTCAAGCAAAATGTAACATCTTGGTTTTTGTTAGTCACAAATGGAAAAGAATAACCATAGATCAGGTAAGCATAGTTAAAAAAATTTCAATTTTGCAATGAATTATTCTGTTTAATTTGGGTCATTAAGGAATATTTAAAGGTCAAGAAGGCATTGTAGGACTAAAAAAACATAGTAACTGAGTATACAGACTACTGAATAAAAAAAAAAAATCTGAAAAATTATTTTCTGAGGAGTTTATATGTATTACATCAATACGCTTGTCAAACAATCTTCAGTAATTCCTCTCTCGTTGTTGTCTCACAAGATACAATAAGACAAATTATAAAATCGGTTGACCCAGTCGGCGTGGAATTAAGAAGAGCACGACGCCTTAGAAGACGCCAGTACAGCTGCAGAGGCCCAAATGCTCTTTGGCACATGGATGGCTATGATAAATAATCTTGTGCAGGTAAAATATTTTGTCTCTCCCATCATGCCAGTCGGCCAGACGTCATGTATTCATTCCCTGCCATGCACAGTGCCGAGGATCGACTGAAACCCACTGGAATGCAAGATATCACTGCGTGTATGGAAGAGTGCACTCCAAAATGCCAGTTTCCTTGCGATGAAACTGTATTTGAACTGTGTTGTCTGCTAATGGAGGAAAATGAATGGCACGCTCCATCAGATCCATTGCATGCAAGTGACTTGTATCTTATGTTGAGAGAGGAATTACTGAAGATTGTTTGACAAGCGTATTGATGTAATACATATAAACTCCTCAGAAAATAATTTTTCTGATTTTTTTTAATCAGTAGTCTGTATGCTCAGTTACTATGTTTTTTTAGTCCTACAATGCCTTCTTGAATATATAGAGATAAGAGAAATAAAGATAGTATTGCCAAAATACAGTGATCAATAGCAAAGCCTCGCCAAGGCTCCCTTCAAGACCAGCGGTAGAAGGGAAAGAAAATCCCAGATTTTGATCAGGCTCTTGTTACCAACCTCGGTAGAGACCAGAGTTAAACGCGCGCGCGCGCGCACGCACGCACGCACACGCACACACTACAAATACATGTTGGCACAAATGAGCAGCCGGCAAAGAATAGCGTCGATCATCTCTAAAGGCGAGAAAAAAAAACCACAATGTTCTTTTCCTACAAAAGCAGTTTTGCAAAGAGGATTTATTACGTTAGCTGTCAAGTGCAGCAGATCATTTGAAATTAAGGCGCAACTCATTTCAATAGCAATGAAAAGTCGGAGTGCTCAGCAACGCAACGCAACGCAACGCAACGCAACCCTTATCGAGTTGACGGTTGGATTTGAAACTTCTGCTAGTAACGACGGAAAAGTTTTTCTTTTTTGTTTAAAATGTCCGACTTAAACTAAAATGCTGCGTCGCATTGTGGCCGAAGGAAGAATCCTGGTCAGTAATCGTGCTTTTGTAAATACCGTTTTTTCCCATGTATAATGCGCAAAATTTAACTAATTTATAGTCCTAAAATCTGGGGTGCGCATTATACATGGGTACAATTTTTTTTTTAGATATATATATTTTTAAGAAAATCTCCTTCGAAATAAAACTAGAAATCACCTTTCTTCTTGTTTGTTGTCAATCGCGCGTCGCATTCAGCCATCCTGTCAGTAAAATTCATAATTGACGACACATGGTTTGATGCGATGATGCAAATCCTCGAAGGTGTGTTATTGTCAAATATTGTTTGTTTTTTAATCTCCATCGAAGACCGGATATCATACGGAGGCCGCCATGAGAGTATGCGCAGAACAGATGCGCAAGACACGTCCGCTATATAAAGAGCGAGAGTTCAGTTCTCCACCTATTAGTTTCAATTCACAGTTTAATCAGCAGTTTCAATACAGAAGCAAAATGCAAAATGAATGAAGCCTTACTGGACTGAGTAGAGTATCGCGCATTTTCTTCCCTGCTGAAAACAAAATTGGCCTGCACTGAGAAGTGGGTCATGATTGCACTTTAGTTGATTGGAATAGCTTTAATAAACAACTTCTATCATCATCATCATCATCACAATTGAACCAATTAGACGCAATTGGATACGTTTTCTCTTTCTTTTTTTTGGAGTCTACTTCTGTTGCGCGCACACACAAGATTGCAAATCTTTCCGGCTGCATCTAGCGATATGAGAGGGGCGGTGGGGGGTGGTGGGGGCCTCAAAGATAAGCATGACACCAGAAAAGGGGCATGAAAAAGGTCACCCACCCGGTTTGACTTCAGACTGGCAAATTGGAAAGTTGAAGATATTAAGAAGTCCAAGCGCAGACACTTCAATTGTTTTGCTTTTGTTACCGCTGAAGCTATCATTTCTCTTTGCACTTGAATCAATCACTCTGTGTTTCCTAGCTCCGCATTGTGAACATCTAAAGGTGCGAGAATAAAAGGACCGTAGTACAGAAAGTACACAAGTGAGGACTACTGAGTATCAAGTGGCATCATACCGCGGATAAGTGGAGCTCCAAGGTCCACGCCGCTGACGTATGCGCATCCTCCGTCTCTTTGTCAGTCAGTCAGTCAGACCTCTGCTTCTGTCTAATTGAGGCGCGGGCAAATACAATCATTGTGAGAATCATCTCTGCCTGATGTGAAGACGGATTAACGCAGTGCTTCTCAATTGTTTTCTGTTACGCCCCCCCCTAGCAAGAAGAAAACTATTTATCTGCGCCTCACGGCAAAAGCCATTGCCAATCACCTGTCATCCAATTTACTCACTGCGTGCTCGTTTGATTTCTTCAGATGTAGGAAAATGCCAAGACACTGAAGCAGAAATTCTTGTTAAGAAAGCTCTGTTTTGAGGAAAGCACAATACAGCGCTGGGCCTTTCAAGAGCAGAAAGTCTCCATTCACAGAAGGCAACGTTCAAGGTTCTTTGGTCAGCTTATATTCAGTTGCACATGCCAGTCGGTGTGGGCCCACTTTGGTGGCTGATGAGTCTTTGGGGTGGGGCGAGTTCGCAGGAGATTTTGATTCCATGGGAGTGGGTGCTGATTATGGGCGATTCGGTGTGCGTGTGTGTGTGTGTGTGTGGGTGGGGGGTGGGGGGGGTGGGGGGTCTGTTGTCTTCCATCCCGTCTTTCGGCCTTGGCGATCATCCTTGGCTGTCTCCCTCTGGCACCTGCTGGTCTTTATCTCCAAGTGACCTTCATGTAAACATTCTGCTCCATTCTTACACTGTCGCACCGCATCCATTCGTCATTCTTTCAATTTTGTCATTTTGTACGGAATGACGTGAGCTTTTGGCTGTGACATCATCCATTTATTAATGTTCCCTGACTATGCAAAGTTTGTCCTTTTGATACTCCATGTCTTTGCTTACATCATTACATTCTTAGTTTAATCATGCTTGTCTAGTTATGTCTTCTTTATTGATTTGGTGTGTAGGTATAATTCGTTATATGCTTAAAATAGGTCTTTTATTGATTTAATATGGGAATCTACTTTTCTGTTTATGTACTTTATTCAATGAGGTTTGAGCATATCTGTTTTTGTAGCTAGCCAGAACTCTTTGTATTTCGACCAAATTCCTTCAAATCAAAAACTCATTATAAGTCTGGGGTGCGCATTATACATGGGTACAAAAAACCTTTTAATTTTTTTTTTTTTTAAAGAAAGTCATGGTACAACAAAACCAACAACAGGACTGACCGACAAAGTCGTGGAACAAAAAGACAGGGTGACATTACCAAAGACAGGAACAGAAAGCAAACAGACATCATGACAGTAACACATGCAATGATCCGACGGTGAGCGAGGGGCAGACAGGACTTAAACACAAAACACGTTACATCGATTGAGGTGACACAGGAAGAGAGGGGCGGCGCGAACAGAAACTATGGCAACCTAGACACATAGCAAAACTGGGGAGGAGACATGACAAATCTCCCCCGAAATAAAACTCACCTTTCTTCTTGTTTGTTGTCGCATTCAGCCATCCTGGCCAACACACTTAGTCAGTAAAATTCATAATTGACGACACATCGTTTGATGCGATGGTGCAATCCTTGATGGTGTGTTATTGTCAAATGTTTGTTTTTTAATCTCCATCGCGGACCGGACGTCATACGGAGGCCGCCATTACAGATGCGCAGAACGGATGCGCAAGACACGTCAGCTGTATTAAGAGCGAGAGTTGTTTTCTTCCTATTAGTTTCAATTCACAGTTTAATTAGCAGTTTCAATCAGCAAATAACAAAATGCGTATTACAGGTAATATTTTATTTCACAACACTTTGCCTTGTTCCTTTCGTCAACGCCAACAAAAGAAATTACATCCAGCCTAGTTAAGACCATACCAAAGACTATAAAAATGGGACCCATTGCCTCCCTGCGTGTGTGACGATCATTTGGACTTAAAAAAAAAAAAAAATTCAAAAAAATTCCTAAAAATTGGGTGCGTATGATACATGGGTACAGGCTTTTTTCCAGCATCAGCATGCCATTTTTAGGGTGCGTATTATACATGGGGGCGCACTATACACGGAAAAAAATGATATGTGTGGAAAGTGCGGAAGCCGCATTAGATCCCCAAGCGATAGCTCCACTCTAACAGCCATTTGTAAATCAGTCCACTGAGGCGGCGGAAAGTCTCTTTTAATTCAGTCTCTCCAATCATCATGTTTTTCTAATTCAAGTGTCAGCACGACCAGTAAACATTAGCATTCTCGGCGCAAATGATTTCTTTTCGGACCGGAAAAATAGCCACAAAGCTGCGTCGTTATTGCCGCTAATGCACTTTTATGATCTTGTGTCAATCGAACGGGAATCAAATGTTCCTGGTTGACGCCAGCCACTGTCAAGACATACGTATTTTGTTTCATCGGAGTCCATCCGGCCCGGCCCCATGCAATATCATCTTTTTCCCCCTCACATTTTTTTGTTTTTTTTTCTGTACCCTTCAACTATTGAACATTATTTTTAAACTTGATGTCATCCAAAAAAACACAACAAAAAAGCCATTTAATGGCTCTTATTTGCTTGCTGGTGGCCAGGTCCCCTTTGAGAAATCCAAGATACCCAAGTCAAAGCGTTCCACTAAAGTCACCTTTTCTAACCTTAATCCAGCTGGCCTAATGCCGAGAGTTGAGGAAAAGATGAATCTGAGCGGATGGATGTCCATTATGACAGCTCGACAGTGGGACAACCCTTGCGAGAATGTACGCCACGGTTGCACGCTGGCTAGAAATGAGCAGCTCTCTCCCCTCTTGCGTTCTCCTGCCGGGAGCCAGCCGGGGTTGCAAATGAATGTCGTTGCCAGACACCCATATTTTACCTTCTCATTAGCAGCAGAGGAGGACGAGGTAATTAGCGCACTGGAGCAGCAGCAGCAGCAGCCGGGCGAGCGAGCTCCGGAAAAGACGCTCCAAATGCCGAGGTGCGAGGATCCGGAGATAGAAAGAGCGCAACATTTCAAACAATTGTGTGTTTCTTAATTCAAATCAAATCAGATCAATAGCAACACTCATTTTGCATACATCCAAAGGGAACAAAGATGGCCGCTGCGTCCAAAGCGGCTAAATTGGGCTAATATAATGGGCCAACCAAAGATGACAAATACGCATGCCACAAACCTTTTCAAGCTGTCCACCATGTTATGTCCTTACTACTTTCCGGGTTCTTAGGTAGCAAGGAAGGTTCGGGCAACGACGTGATGAATACTGCTTTATTTCTTCAACACCGTCAGTTCACAGGCCGTACATCACAACACTAAACGTCCCCGAAGCTGCCCCTCCCACTCCCGGAGTTTTCCCCCTACGGAACATGAGTTAGCCCAAAATATACAACACACCACACACGCACATTTCCCAAATAACAAGCTGCATTCTTACAAGAGCTCATATGAATGCATCATTGAAACACTCGAGCGTGACATTTCATTGAAAGGTACAATGCGCACGCATCAGCCGCCGGCGGCCAGATAGATAAATACTCAAAATGGCGGGCGGCCGGACGGACGCCGCCGGTTTAATCTCGGCATGCGCCGTGCAAATATGACCTTTATGGCTGTGAGCAGCATCCAGATGACAGAGAAATGGAAAGGAGATTGGACCGTTACTGCTTTTGTTTTAATTGGCATCCCAAATGGCGTTGCGATCCCAGCGTGGATCGGAAACGTGACCGTTTAGCATTGCTAGCAAGCGTTTGTTAGCAACCATTTGGGTGAATTGAAAGCATTGAAGAAAAGGCAATCAGGCTCGTGCACATAACGTTACACCCTTTACTATGTAGCGTAATAAATGCTCATTTCTTAGCCCCCGCCAATAATTCATGTCAATTGCAGACTTCCGAGCAGCTCGATATCGAAGCCGCCGAACGATCTCGTCGCACCAAACGCTCCGTGGGGAGGACTTGACCACGTTGACCGGGCAGCACCGCCATTTCAATCAGTGTCCAAATACCGTTTTTTTCCATGTATAGTGCGCAAAATTTAACAAATTTATTGTCCTAAAATCTGGGGTGCGCATTATACATGGCTACAAAAATGTTTTAATTTTTTTTTATTTTATTTTATTTTTTATTTTATTTTTTTTTAGAAAACAAAACCAACAACAGGACTGACCGACAAATTCGTGGAACAAAAAGACAGGGTGACATTACCAAAGACAGGTCCAGAAAGCAAACTAAATTTAAAGTTAAATTTTGCGCACTATACACGGAAAAAAACGGTATAAACACTAGGGGCTGAAGTTTCTTTGTTCAACAGGCAAAATCCACCTGTTTGAATCCAACTCCTGGGGCGGCCATTTTACCACTTGCTTTGGACTGAAAGTGACATCACAGGTCTCAAGTCACAACCAATGACGGCACAGCTTCTGAAAGAGATTAGCTGTGATTGGTCGCGACCTGCGACCCGGCGACCGTGTCGTTATTTCAGTCGAGAACGAGATGGCCGCCAATGTTCCCAGTGTGATTTCCGCCTGTTTTGAATATTGCCTCTTGTGCCCACTTCATTTGTATCATCTTCTCTCCTATTTGCTGAATATGTTCATCCTGTTCTGTGTGGCAAAAGCAGCTCTTTTCTTGATGACTTTGATTCTTCCCCATCAAACGTCCTAATGTGCCGGGTCAGCGCCGCACTTGTCGACTGAATGCGTCTGGATTAACGCCGCCGCCGCCGTCGTCGTCACCTTCTCAATCCTTGGTCGTCCTGTTTGCATAAACTTGCTAAAGATGCTCACTAAAATGTCAAAGGCATTGAAGTCCTGTGAGCTCCTTTTTGCTTGACGGGTTTCCACCAACAATAATAGTGATAATAGATGTTTCTCTTCTGAGCCAGTAAAGATGTTTCAAGTACCGTTTTTTTCCTTGTATAATGCGCAAAATTTAACTAATTTATTGTCCTAAAATCTGGGGTGCGCATTATACATGGGTACAAAAAAATCTTAATTTTTTTCTTTTTTAAATTTTTTTTTTTTTTTTAAGAAAGTCATGGTACAAAAAACAACAACAACAGGACTGACCGACATAGTCGTGGAACAAAAAGACAGGGTGACATTACCAAAGACAGGAACAGAAAGCAAACAGACATCATGACAGTAACACATGCAATGATCCGACGGTGAGCGAGGGGCAGACAGGACTTAAATACAAAACACGTTACATCGATTGAGGTGACACAGGAAGAGCGGGGTGACGCAAACAGAAACTATGGCAACCTAGACACATAGCAAAACTGGGGACGAGACACGACAAATCTCCCCCGAAATAAAACTCACCTTTCTTCTTGTTTGTCGTCAATCGCGCATCGCATTCAGCCATCCTGGCCAACACACTTAGTCAGAAAAATTCATAATTGACGACACATCGTTTGATGCGATGGTGCAATCCTTGATGGTGTGTTATTGTCAAATATTGTTTGTTTTTTAATCTCCATCGCGGACCGGACGTCCTACGGAGGCCGCCATTACAGATGCGCAGAACGGATGCGCAAGACACGTCAGCTATAGAAAGAGCGAGAGTTGTTTTCTTCCTATTAGTTTCAATTCACAGTTTAATTAGCAGTTTCAATCAGCAAATAACAAAATGCGTATTACAGGTAATATTTTATTTCACAACACTGCCTTGTTCCTTTGGTCTCTGCTGTTCATCCTAAAACACAAAGGCGCTCTTTAAGCAATGCGACAGTGAGCGCCCGGCGCGCTGCACCAAATTAAGCTGAGGTCCACTTAAATTTTAGAAAGTACATCAGGACTTTAAAAATATCTTCTAAATTTCAGCGACGGCTCTGTCACAATAATCGACCAGCGCGGTGCAGTTGGGCGGTCAGCGGCGCGCTACGGTTGAGCGTTCTCTCTCGCACTCTCTCTCTCGCTCTCTCTCGCTCTCGCACACACGCGCACACACGCACACGCGCACACACGCAAACCGGATATCATACGGAGGCCGCCATTACAGATGCGCAGAACGGATGCGCAAGACACGTCAGCTACATAAAGAGCGAGAGTCCAGTTCTCTACCTAAATCCGTATTACAGGTCGGTCATATTTTATTTCACAACACTTTGCCTTGTTCCTTTCTTCTCTGCTGTTCACTTCAAACACGCTCCATGCGACCGCAATGCTCTTGTATCAGACGCTCGCTCGATCACCTGCTAGTTTGCTGTCTGTCACAATGTACCCTACACAAATCCGAAACATTTGTTGCGGCTCCGAGTCACGACGAGGGGCAAGTTTTGGTTTCCAAGGCTGTTTTTATTCCTCTTCAACGTCTCTCCCATACAGAGCCGCCTTTTTCACGTCCGCACGCCTCTTTCCCGTGCGCGCACGGAGCGCGGTGGTGCGTTTACGGGCAGTCGGAAAAATCATCGCCAACAAAAAAAATTACATCCAGCCTAGTTAAGACCATACCAAAGACTATAAAAATGGGACCCATTGCCTCCCTGCGTGTGTGACGATCATTGGGACTTAAAAAAAAAAAAATTCATAAAAAAAATTCATAGAAATTGGGTGCGTATTATACATGGGTACAGGCTTTTTTCCAGCATCAGCATGCCATTTTTAGGGTGCGTATTATACATTGGGGCGCACTATACACGGAAAAAAACGGTAATATTAGCAAAGCCAATGTGTTTCCAGCAAATTACTGACAAGGGACTTAATTAGCAAACGCGCACACTCACACGCACGCACACACGCACACACTGATGAAATTGGATTTTATTGCGTGCGTTACAACCGGCATCAGCAGCGGAGTCAGCCCGCCCTGCCTGCGCCGCGCTTCCTATTTGACTTGCTGGCACCGCACTAAGCGAGAAAGCGGCCGCACTACATCGGAGAGGAGCCGTTACTTCCGGATGCCGTGGCAATGACTTGTGTCATGTCCCATTAATAATGGTAATGACGGCATTAGCGCGAGTTGTAATTCAAAGATCTACCGAGCGAGAGTGACAAGGTCACTGCAAATGACAGTCGCTCTCTTACAAGGATAAAATATGCCCGCCTTCGCGAAGATGACTCAAAGTATCACAGGACTGGAGATGAGTCATCAAGCGCAATCAGGAAGGGTCCCATTCACAAAGAAATGAACGTGTAAATCCAGCAGGCTGATTCCATTTGGCGGGAATGGTAACAGGCTGCACGCAGGCTCAACGTTCTCTCTTTAGGCCTTTACGGGGAAAACATTGGAAATGGCTGAAATCAACCAGGCAATCAATTCACACTGTTGGGAGATATTTTGGAGTTGATTTGATAGACGCCACCACAGCTGCTTCCTGTTAAGGAACATTACATTATAAAATCAGATTGCATTACGACATGACTTAGTTACATGACTTCACGATATGACGATATGGCAACACGGCACAATATTAGATCTTTTTGGGAGATATAGCATATGAGAGTAACTTTATATTTGTAACCCAAACATACGTATATTGATTGTTATGTTTCATTTGATGATGATTCCATGAAAAGATGACAAAACTTGCCATGCTCCAATGACGTTATTATCACTGAATGGCTAGCAACTCAAATTACAAATGAGAGTTTCTAAATTTGCTTCCTATCAAATGCCTTGAGCTACCATTTATTGTGATTTGTTGTTTTCCTAGAATGAAACTGCTTTGAGTGGGGGGAAAAAAGGCACTTTAATGAATGCAAGGGAAGTTCCGAGCAATTCGTCCCAGCTAGATAGCTGTGCCACTGCGTGTGGATTTCTCGGCTTTTCTGAGTTATGCTTCTAATTTAGCTGAAAGAGAATCCACAATAAATGCTCATGAGTACATGTGATCATAAAAGCAAAGCAGACTCCAGGATGCTTCATGTCTTGATGAGAAGTACGCGAACCAAACTCTTTGCTAGGTGTCTAAAACTGGGGAAAAGCCACACGAGCATCATTCAAAGTGGCGCCACACGTACGTACGTACGTACGCCATCCATTTTGTTCCGGGGAATGAATCTAAATTTGATCTGCGCACTTTCTGCGGGGACATTTCGTTCTCCAGCGAGGACGGACACATTTTACTTGGAGTTACACTTGCGCAGCGGAGATGTTTTACGGCGTCGCCCAACCACCTACCTGTCTGCCCCTTCCTGCATCCTTCCTTTCTTCCTTTTCCATGCACTGCGGAAGATCTCGCAGTCATTGTTCTCGCCGCTCCCCCGGCCGCAGCCATCGGTCTAACTTTACTGCAACAACACTTGCTGTGGCTGCAGGAGCTGCTTCCATCTGATTGAGTGAGGCTCCACTTGACCTTCAGCCATTTGAGCTGGGTGGGATTTTTATGGCTGAGCTTTCCCAAGGCCAGGCAGGCAGGCAGGCAGGCAGGCAGGCAGGCAGGCAGGCAGGCAGGCAGGCAGGCAGGCAGGCAGGCAGGCAGGCAGGCAGGCAGGCAGGCAGGCAGGCAGGCAGGCAGGCAGGCAGGCAGGCAGCCAGGCTGCCAGGCAGCCAGGCAGCCAGGCAGCCAGGCAGGCAGGCAGCCAGGCAGGCAGGCAGCCAGGCAGGCAGCCAGGCAGCCAGGCAGCCAGGCAGCCAGGCAGCCAGGCAGCCAGGCAGCCAGGCAGCCAGGCAGCCAGTCGATGACTTAACGCTGAAAGCTTCTTATTTGGGTTCTTCATCAAACAAAGCGTGGCATGTGGCAGCAACGCCCAAGACCAAGAAAGGATTCAAGTATTGAAATCAACACTGACAGCTAGGTATACGCTGGCTCGCTTTGATGGTGAGAAAGCTGAATTAAGTAGTGAGGCTTGCAAGATTGATTTCATCGACCATTGAATCTGTCCGAGAAAGCACGGCGTCGTCATTTTGGTTAACTAACCGACTAAATAATCCAACTAACCCTAAACCACAGTCCAAAAACACGTGTAGCGTAGTAGGCTACGTTGTCACTAGCAATATTTTGAGAAGCGATTAATCGGATCGATTTTGGCTTCGTTTGAAAGTTGCCACTTTCCTGTTATTTGTTGGCGATCACAATGTCACACAAGAAGGATTCATGTTGTACTTAGCAAACTTGTGATTCACTTACTGGTGTGCTTTGCTGAAGTCAAAGCAGGTGTTTGCAAATATCTTGTTGTGATTCGACAACAACAAAATGTGTTTTCAGGAGAAATAATAATAATAATTGATTACCGATGACAATAGAGGATTTGGACAATTCTATGTTAAAAAACAGATTTTTCGATTCATAAGATAGTTGTTGAGTAATTTGGTATCTGATGGGACTTGTCGATGAATTGATTCATTTCAACAGATGTTAGTTTCAACAAAGACTTTCAAGTGTAATTGCTTGTTTTTGTTTGGATTAGATTTTGCAGCATGATTTTTTTTCCTTTACTCTTCCTTTAGCCCGTCACATTTCATCGATTTTCCATCTTCCGATTGGTCGGTCAGAGCCAAACTTTGTGCCGCCGCCGCCGGGTTAAAGGAGAAAAAACTATTATGACCATAACGACATTGTGGGGATGAAGAATTGTCTGGAAAAATCTTGGTTTTGAGGTGGACTTTTCCAGAAAAGAACCACATTCCTTGGGAGAATTGTCTCGTCTCAGACAGACTTCCAAACTCTCAGACAGACTTCCAAACTCTCAGACAGACTTCAAAACTTCCTTTTGAGGTGGCCTAAACATGACTCGGATTATATTGCTCTTTTTTAAACTACCGCTGACTTGTGTAATTGCGACGTACGTATTAAGATGTCGGTACGAAATGACAACGATTTGTGAGAGTTTTTCCTGCTGACCAGATGAATTAAGACGCAATCATAAACGATAGGAGCGTATTTCTAATTAGTCAAACAGCCGGTCTGTAAAATAATTGACAAAAGAGCGAATCTTTTTTCTGACTATATCATAAGAAGAATGGCGTTGCGCATTCTGCTTTTTTGGGACATTTATTCATCTCTTTTTTTCCTCTTTAGCTGCATGCTGCTTTTACTCTGCACTGCTGCAACAATTCCATCAGTCCAGGCCAGGGAAAAGTAGTCCACCTGACCCCTTACGTATTTGATGGATCAATCAAATCCATTCCATCAACACTTTTGCATCTTTTGTCAACATTGTTACACTTTGCACCAGCCAAATTTGGCATAAAGACATTTGACAAGAGACCGCAGGAGTTTCCATCCATTCCAACAGCAAATGAATGGAGTAACTCCAAAAGGATGCATGGATTACAAAACACCAGCGACCATGGCGCCCCGAGAACTCCACTAAACAGATCGTGCTTTCACACAAAGCGTATATTTTCCAGCGGCATTGTGTTGCAGCTCCCCGAGGAGCATCTTTGACCAGCATGCGCCCTCCTGTGGCACTGTTGCGTCTTTGTGTCTATTTTGTGTGTGTGTGTGTGTGTGTTTAATCATAAATCCATTTCTCTTGCTTGCGGGCCGGAGCCTCTGCCCGATGGGACGCTGCGTTGCTTTAAAAAGCAATAACAGAAAGCCTCTGGCAAGCTTCCACACCATTTATCATTGTTGCTAAATGTAAGCCATACGACGGGGGATGCTTACAAATAAAACGGCAGCTTACGAGAATGGGAGGGAGGGGGACCTAGGGTTTCGGGGCTGTCCACCCTTTTGGATCACCTGAGGTCCAAGTCATGATCCAATTCGAATCAAAGCCAGTGAGCCTTTTTTATGTTGCTGGAGCAAGTACAAGTGGAGATTTCATGGCAGATTTTCAAGGATTTCCAATTGGACTTTTGCCAGGTATTTTTCTAGTGAGGGATCATTGAGATGACAAGATCACTTTTTTATGGGGAGAAAGTATACCCATATTGAAAAAACCTACTAAGGGAATCTGCGCTTATCCAATTTGTTCATTGGTGTGCTCATTTGCAAGTCGGGGTGAGGTAAATTTTGGATTCTATGCGTCACTGTATGTCACCTTAAATGGCGACCTTGCAGCAGTGAGAAGACCCTAAGCTATTTTTGCGGTACAGAGAAGATCTAGTTTCAGCAATGTGTAGGTACTTAGAATATGGAAGGGCCATTCGTCCGTGACCAGGAAGACCTTTGTCCATGCACTTTTAAGGGCATCGGAAGTAACCAATAGAGTGAGACTCGGACCGCAGCTGTTGTCTTACGAGGTACAAATGATGGGGGAGAACAGATGGAGGGGGGTCAAGAACGCGAAGAGAGGGGAACAGCGCGAAGAGCAAGGAGCGCGCAAGGCGCAGGGGCGCAAGGGGCAAGAGCAAGAAGCGCGAGGGCTTTTTGGGGGCGAACATCTGTGCCGTCGAGAGCTGAACCATCTTTGCTTCTGGGGGCACTCAAACTTTTGGAGAGACATCACTTTGACATCGGTTGAATAAAATCTTTTCCCAATCAGCCGTGTGTCACTGGAGTGCTTGGCCGGGACAGCCATTGTCCACCGAGTGTTTTTTGGAGACCGGCAAAACAACAAAGACCATGCAATCAAGAAAGGTATGAAATAAAAATGCTAACAGCCTCGTCTGTTTTTTCCGATGGTTAATAATCCGCTCAGGTCATAACTTCTCGTTTCAAATTGTCATTTGATCGTTGCACGTTTAGTTTGGAAATCTGCTGTTGTGTTCCGTCCTTCTTGCCAGGTGTAATGACTCATTTCAAAGTCTGTGCCAATCGGGTTGTTTAGCAATCCTTTCAGATAAAAAGCCCTTAACCAACGCTCACTACGTGTTTCGGGACGGTTTTCTCGCCTGAGCTGAAAAAACAACATTTGCCACTCTCTGAAAATGGGAGCTGGGCTCTACTGTAATGCTCGGCCAATTGACGGAGCACACGGCAATGTTAGAGTTTCTGCCGTGCCACAAGTTTGCGCGCAAACTCTTTCAAAGGAAGATTCACAGGGTTGATTGGATCAAAGGCATCGGACAAGCGAGTCGATTGCGAGACAGCGTCGTTATGTAGAACAAGGTGTTGCAGGTTCCGATGCCAGCTACAGAAAATAAACAACCTCAATTCTGTTTTTTTGGGAGCAGTTGCTGGGCAACTCATCAGAAGGAGGAACATTTGACAACTATGGAGCGAGAAAAGAGAGAGAAAAAAAACCATCTACTTTGGATTTATTATCCTCAATAAGACCCTTTTGTCCAGCTCCTTAGAAATAGTCAAGTCAATCATAGAGGAGAAGAAAGGAATCTGCCTGCTATGTTCCCTTTAAAAACACGATTATTATGATTCAAATCATCATCAAAACCATTCAGCCCCGTTTGACACGAACAAACAAAACACTTTCATAGAAGAGCTGGAGAAGACATTGCGCAGCAGGAAGCCTCACAATGGCTACGGCATAAACAGTTAGCATTGGAAGAAAATAGAAATCCATTGATATGTACTAACAACTGGACCCAGCGGTAATAGAAGCTTTCCACTCAAAAACGGAGTTTGGACCCCTACAAAAAAGTAAAAAATGGAAGTCTTGGCTACCGAAAAATGAGTACGCACTGCTGTAGAGAAAACGTCGTTAGAATCGCCCAACCCTTCAAAAAAGATATTTTCTAGGGGCCACTCGGAACCCACGACCCGCCACTTGCGCACCCTTAAATCAGGTTTGAGGTTCTTCCCCTGGATCGATTTACCCGCAGCGGCCGAAGGCTCCAGTCAAAGGTCGAGCGAGGCAAAAGGATGACAGAAGGAAAAGAAAATGCGCGTGCTTTGTTCAAAGCAACTTGTGAAGCAAGGGACAAGTCCAACCCCGAGGGCCTCCGACTGAGAGCAAATGAGGCTGCGCCAATCAAAATGAGCTCAAGTTTCCCTCGCGGGCGTCACTACGGTCGCATCCCACGGTCCATTATGAGGTGTCCTCGGGACATTTCGACTGCACTTGTGTTGGAAAATTGTATATATATGTTATCATGCGTTCTCTTTTTGTTTACGTTATCACGCGTTCTCTTATTATTTCTATATTACCATATTACAGTAAATGATCGACCGTTAGATTAGTGCGTACGTGCGTTCGTTGTTCTGCTTTGCTGTTCTTATGTTCACCACAGAAAGCCACATAAGCAGAAGTGTGAGGTCCTGTCTTGGTCAGCGAGACGCAGCTGCAGAGAAAACAACGCCAATGTGTCAGCGACGCGATGTGTCACTCTTCGTCAAGTAGCTGACTCCACACTTCACGCCCTCAAGATCCTGCGCTAGGCGCGCCCCTGGTTCCTGCTCTGATGGTCGCTTGAACACATTGAACTTGCTGAACTCTGTTTGCTCCTTTCTATTTCGTAATATTACAAGTGCATCGTCTGCCGTTTTGTTTCTTACCTAAGCAGAAACCCTTGCGCTTCCCCTTTCCCTAACGGTTTCTGCTATGTTTGTAGACAGGGTCTCCCCAAATAAAAAGAGCAAGAGTGCAGACAGACTTTAGTGTAGCTGGGCATTGTAAGCTGTCTGTACTGCACTCCTTGCGCAAGTTACGACTCAATATTCTGCCTCACTTTTGGTTTGTCCGTTGGTGCATTTCTCTTAACATTTATTCACACTGTCTGTAAAAACCTAACAGAAATTGGGGGCTCGTCCGGGATTTCTATATGTCCTTGCGGCTCCGGCGGGACTCCTCGACGCAGGAAAAAATCCTTGGCCAAGGTAAACAAAAGCCCTTTGACGGGACTGCCTCGAGCGGTTCGGCTGGACGCCGGGGGGACTGCCGAAATCACCCGAGGAGAAGAACCAGCGGACTGTGAGTAGGAATATTGATTCTACTAAAAGGAATGAATGAGCGGTGACAAGAGGTCACTTAAAGTGATAAAGTGACGAAGAAGTCACTAAAACCTTGGGAATTCTAGACCCTGTCAAGTAAAATAGGAACAGTTAAATTCCGCGGGGCGGTGCGGAGCCCCCTAACTAATTGTTAGTAAACCTAGCGATTAATTGTTAGTTAAATTCCGCAAGGAGGTGCGGACTCCTCTGTTATTCCTAAAAGTGGTGAAAAACGCGCGTGGTGTGTTTGTGTACGGTCTGACTGAGAGTGATCTCATTTGAGCTCTCCTCTATATAAAAACACAGGATTGTAAACAGTGGCTTTGTGTGAGGTGCAGAGGCCGAAAACTCTCCGCTCCCCTCCGGGGGAGGTGAAAGGAGACTTACTCCACATCGAATATTTAACCACTGTCCTGTGAATAAAGTTGGCTTTAGGACACTGTAGGTGCCATTCGAACCGCCAACTCCGAAATTTAGAAAATAAAAAACCATGGGAAATTTAAACAGCAAACGAAATTTTTTACCGCGAGATAAATTAAAATGCAAAGATTGGAAATTAATGGAGTGGGTCGACCCTGAAAATATGAAACATCTTGACAAATGGATAACTGATGACAACTTCGACGGTTAGTTGACCTCAAGATCATTGAATAATCTCAAGCAATTAATTAATGCCAGACATGGCGTAAACAAAAAGAAAATGAATAAAAACGGGAAAATCGGTGTGTTCTTAGTGGGCTCTATGTGGTCTTATATGTTGTGCGTCATCCTTTTGTGTGTGTGTGTGCGTGTGTGTGCGCGCAGAGGATCCTCATGCGTGGGAGTGTATATGAGTGGGTGTGAGTGAGATGTGTGTTCTATGGAAGAAATCAGTAATGGAGAATGTTCAAGAGGCTGTTGAGCGATAATAGGGAAATTAAGAAGTGGACAATGGTGTGTTTAAGTTGGTTAGAGAAACTATGATGAAACAATATCAGCACGGCCTTGCTTGAGGGCCGTAGCTGAGGGTGTGGACAAATGAGACAGCAAATGTTGTGTAGAAGACAGTGAAAGATGTCGAAGGTGAACATGATGTAGGGGGGAACAGTATAGTTGGCCTGCCCTTTGAGAAGGTGAGACTGATAAGCGTGCCTGCGCTTGCGCGAAGTTGCGGGTCTGGACTATGCGCGTGGGCCTGTGCTATGCTCGTGTGGGCGGTGGGCCGGCATCATGATTGTTGCAGGAAATGGCCAGCCTGTGACCAATCAACATTGATGCCGCGCGCCCCCCCTCGCATGAGGAGTGCTATGGCTCCGGGCGAAGCAGGGAAAGTGTGAGTTTCTCAGAGAATGTTTGAATATTTGAAGCAGGGTGATGCTTAAGGAAGATGTGACAATATTTGCATGAAGGATAAAAGGCACTGATAAAAAAAAAAAAGTATAACCAAAACGTCAAAATAGAGGATGACGTTTGCGCAGCGTTGTTTGTTGGTATTGTTTGTGAGCTGTGTCTCTGCTCTTTTTGTGTTGTCTGTGTGCTGTAAGTGTTATGTGTTAAAAGGATGAAATTGGCTCATGTAGGTGCACAAAAGAATTTGCTAGACTGTAGTCTATCTGATTTGCACCACAAAACAAAAGCAATTTTGTAAAAATAAGAAGAAAAGAAAGGCAAGCAATTTTTTTTTGTGGGCAGAAACTGGTCCACACTGCATTAATGCCTAGCCCTGATGAAACAAAATTTGAGCGATGGAAAGAACTTGCTTTCTGGAATTGGATGAAGCAAAATTATTAAATAACAACATTTCAAAGCTAAATTTAGAAGAAATAGTCGATTGGTTGTGTCAAGACTACACAAGTTTTTACATTTGAGAATAAGAGAGTGATTGAGTTAGTTAAAGTTAAGAAACAACAACAATTAACTATTATATTAATTTATTGGCAGTTAGTTTGTTGATTTTTATTTTATTTCTTGATTAGTGGATTGGGTTGTCACCTTGAGAAAAGAAAAATTAGGATGGGGAACACGAGTTGAGACAACCGGTTACACACGCAGAACGTGTGCACTGGGACACTGAAAAGCATTTTAAAAGGTGTGTTAAATTAAACTAGAATTTTGCAATTTCTGGAGAAATTGCGTGTGAAGGCGAAATGTATGAATAACTTTTTCGGGGAATGCTGCCGAACGATGTTGAAACGTGTTGAATTACTTGAGAAATGTAGAATATTTGGAGAATTTGTGGTGAATTTCAAAATTGAAAGTTTGGAATATTTGGTAAGTGGGAAGTTGTGGAATAGGTAGGCAAAAGATGAACAGTTGAAAGTTGGAATGGGTTGAATCGGTAGAAAAATGTAGAAGTTAGAGTAGAAAAACGAAATTTTGGAGAATTTGGTTGAATTTTAAATTTGGAATTGTTGGTAAGTGGGAAGTTGTGGAATAGGTAGGCAAAAGATGAACAGTTGAAAGTTGGAACGGGTTGAATCAGTTAAAAAATGTAGAAGTTAGAGCAAATGTTGAATCCCCATAGAGAATGAATGGGAAAATAAAAAAAAGCAATTGCGCCAAAATCTTTCTAAATTTGGAACAAAACCGAAAAAAACGGCCTCAGGAGGTTCACTTTTGGGGTAAAAATGTTGAAACGGGTTAAATCGGACAAAAAACGAAGACGTTAGCGCAAATGTAGCTATTTGGGGCACTTAGTGTTGAAATAAGGTCACTTCCGGCTTGATTCGGGTCATTTCCGGTCTAATTTGGGTCACTTCCGGTTTATTTGGGTCACTTCCGGTTTAAAACAGGTCACTTCCGGTTTAGCTGAGGTCACTTCCGGTTTATTTGGGGTCATTTCCGGTCTAAAAAGGTAACTTCCGGCTCATTTTGGGTCACTTCCGGTATGATTTGGGGTCACTTCCGGTTTACCAGAGGTCACTTCCGGTCTATTTGGAGTCACTTCCGGTCTATTTGGGGTCACTTCCGGTTTATTTGGGTCACTTCCGGTTTAATTTGGGTCACTTCCGGTTCGTCTGTGGTCACTTCCGGTTTATTAGGGGTCATTTCCGGTCTAAAAGGGTCACTTCCGGTACATTTGGGGTCACTTCCGGTTTGATTTTGGGTCACTTCCGGTTTACCAGAGGTAACTTCCGGTCTATTTGGGGTCACTTCCGGTCTATTTGGGGTCACTTCCGGTTTATTCGGGTCACTTCCGGTTTAATTTGGGTCACTTCCGGTTCGTCTGAGGTCACTTCCGGTTTATTAGGGGTCATTTCCGGTCTAAAAAGGTCACTTCCGGTACATTTGGGGTCACTTCCGGTTTGATTTGGGGTCACTTCCGGTTTACCCGAGGTCACTTCCGGTCTATTTGGGGTCACTTTCGGTTTGATTTGGGGCACTTCCGGTTCATTTTGGGTTCATTGGGGGCACTTGAGGGTCAATCCAAGATGGCCGCCACACTGGAATTGGGGGTCAAGGGTTGAATGTGTAAGCGTAGTGGAAGTGGGGGTGAATGGGAGTGAATGTGGGAAGCATAAGGTGTAAGCGTAGTGGAAGTGGGGGTGAATGGGAGTGAATGTGGGAAGCATAAGGTGAATGCATTTGGAATGGTTTGAATCGGTCGAAAAATGTAGAAATTAGAGTAGAAAAACGAAATTTTAGAGAATTTTGGTTGAATTTCAAATTTGAGAATTTGGAATTTTTGGTAAGTGGGAAGTTGTGGAATAGGTAGGCAAAAGATGAACAGTTGAAAGTTGGAACGGGTTGAATCGGTTGAAAAATGTAGAAATTAGAGTGGAATAACAGAATTTGAGAGAATTTTGGTTGAATTTCAAATTTGAAAATTTGGAATTTTTGGTAAGTGGGAAGTTGTGGAATAGGTAGGCAAAAGATGAACAGTTGAAAGTTGGAATGGTTGAATCGGTTGAAAAATGTAGAAGTTAGAGGTGAAAAACGAAATTTTGTGAAATGTCGAATGTGCCATTAAGAATGGATGGGGAAAAATTTGTCGGAATTTTGGGAATTTTGCGGAATCGGAAAATTTTCGGAATGAGAAAAATACAAGCCACCCTTTCCTGAATATTTGGAATACGTGAAAAGTGGAATGGAGTGAATCGGATGAATTATGTGAAAGATGAAACGGGACAAAAAAGTGAGGAGAATAAAATATAACTAGAATTTTGCAATTTCTGGAGAAATTGCGTGTGAAGGCGAAATGTATGAATAACTTTTTCGGGGAATGCTGCCGAACGATGTTGAAACGTGTTGAATTACTTGAGAAATGTAGAATATTTGGAGAATTTGTGGTGAATTTCAAAATTGAAAGTTTGGAATATTTGGTAAGTGGGAAGTTGTGGAATAGGTAGGCAAAAGATGAACAGTTGAAAGTTGGAATGGGTTGAATCGGTAGAAAAATGTAGAAGTTAGAGTAGAAAAACGAAATTTTGGAGAATTTGGTTGTATTTTAAATTTGGAATTGTTGGTAAGTGGGAAGTTGTGGAATAGGTAGGCAAAAGATGAACAGTTGAAAGTTGGAACGGGTTGAATCAGTTAAAAAATGTAGAAGTTAGAGCAAATGTTGAATCCCATAGAGAATGAATGGGAAAATAAAAAAAAGCAATTGCGCCAAAATCTTTCTAAATTTGGAACAAAACAAAAAAAAAACGGCCTCAGGAGGTTCACTTTTGGGGTAAAAATGTTGAAACGGGTTGAATCGGACAAAAAACGAAGACGTTAGCGCAAATGTAGCTATTTGGGGCACTTAGTGTTGAAATAAGGTCACTTCCGGCTTGATTCGGGTCATTTCCGGTCTAATTTGGGTCACATCCGGTTTATTTGGGTCACTTCCGGTTTAAAACAGGTCACTTCCGGTTTAGCGGAGGTCACTTCCGGTTTATTTGGGGTCATTTCCGGTCTAAAAAGGTCACTTCCGGTTCATTTGGGGTCACTTCCGGTTTGATTTTGGGTCACTTCCGGTTTACCAGAGGTCACTTCCGGTCTATTTGGGGTCACTTCCGGTCTATTTGGGGTCACTTCCGGTTTATTTGGGTCACTTCCGGTTTAGCTGAGGTCACTTCCGGTTTATTTGGGGTCATTTCCGGTCTAAAAAGGTAACTTCCGGTTCATTTTGGGTCACTTCCGGTTTGATTTAGGGTCACTTCCGGTTTACCAGAGGTCACTTCCGGTCTATTTGGGGTCACTTCTGGTTTATTTTGGTCACTTCCGGTTTATTTTTGGGTCACTTCCGGTTCGTCTGAGGTCACTTCCGGTTTATTAGGGGTCATTTCCGGTCTAAAAAGGTCACTTCCGGTACATTTGGGGTCACTTCCGGTTTGATTTGGGGTCACTTCCGGTTTACCTGAGGTCACTTCCGGTCTATTTGGGGTCACTTTCGGTTTGATTTGGGGCACTTCCGGTTCATTCTGGGTTCATTGGTGGCACTTCAGGGTCATCCAAGATGGCCGCCACACTGGAATTGGGGGTCAAGGGTTGAATGTGTAGGCGTAGTGGAAGTGGGGGTGAATGGGAGTGAATGTGGGAAGCATAAGGTGAATGCAATTGGAATGGGTTGAATCGGTTGAAAAATGTAGAAATTAGAGTGGAATAACGGAATTTGAGAGAATTTTGGTTGAATTTCAAATTTGAGAATTTGGAATTTTTAGTAAGTGGGAAGTTGTGGAATAGGTAGGCAAAAGATGAACAGTTGAAAGTTGGAATGGGTTGAATCGGTTGAAAAATGTAGAAGTTAGAGGTGAAACACGAAATTTTGTGAAATGTCGAATGTGCCATTAAGAATGGATGGGGAAAAATTTGTCGGAATTTTGGGAATTTTGCGGAATCGGAAAATTTTCGGAATGAGAAAAATACAAGCCACCCTTTCCTGAATATTTGGAATACGTGAAAAGTGGAATGGAGTGAATCGGATGAATTATGTGAAAGATGAAACGGGACAAAAAAGTGAGGAGAATAAAATAGAAGAATAATAATAATAATAATAATAATAAAGTAAATGGAGTAGAATAACATATGTGTGAAGGCCTTCGCCTTCACACAATAAAGTGAAAAAAGTAGAATAACATATGTGTGAAGGCCTTCGCCTTCACACAATAATAATAAAGTAAATGGAGTAGAATAACATATGTGTGAAGGCCTCCGCCTTCACACAATAATAATAATAAAGTAAATGGAGTAGAATAACATATGTGTGAAGGCCTCCGCCTTCACACAATAATAATAATAAAGTAAATGGAGTAGAATAACATATGTGTGAAGGCCTTCGCCTTCACACAATAAAGTAAATGGAGTAGAATAACATATGTGTGAAGGCCTTCGCCTTCACACAATAATAAAGTAAATGGAGTAGAATAACATATGTGTGAAGGCCTTCGCCTTCACACAATAATAGAGAATGGTGTAGAATAACATATGTGTGAAGGCCTTCGCCTTCACACAATGATGATGAAATCACGTGGAAATGTCTAATCATTTGCTAGCTGAGTCGCTCCCCATTCGGGGAGGCCATCCATTTACTTGCTAAGCTAGTTGTGGAAGCAGTAGCTATATGCACGTGTCCAGTGCACACGCACGAGACTGATAAGGTGTCAAGAGGCAACAAGCTTGCAGATAGAACCGCAAAACTGCAGCGCAGAAGACAGTTCAAATTTTACATACACAAGAAGCAGATTAAATCACTGACACATTTTTAAAGATGTAAAGCGACAAAGTCCATAGACTGAAATTCAATTATGGACGAAAAGAGGGGCAAGAGTAGAGAATGGCATCTATAAATGACCAGAAGACAAACCTATCCTACCAAGGAACTTGTATAAATGGGCTGCTATTTCGAGTCATGGGGTCACCCATGTCTCGACAGGGGGGATGGTGAAACAGATTGAGTCCATTTACACAGCATACGGGTTTGCTGGTTTTTCGCAACAATTTTGCAGAGCATGTTTGATTTGTGCTAAACACAATCCACAAGGTAACTTGCGACCTCGGAGAGGAAAATTTCCGACTCCATTGTATCCATTTCACACAATACATATGGATTACATCCAATTAAACAAGAGTGAAGGTAAAGAATATTGTTTGGTCATCATTGATGCGTTTTCTAAATGGATAGAAGTTTTTCCCACCAGACATGCGGACGCACTGACAGTAGCAAAAGCATTGTGCAAAGACATTATTCCAAGATACGGTATTCCAGAAAAAATTTATAGTGACAATGGTCAACATTTTGTTAATCAAGTGGTGCAAAACATTGGGAGATTGTTCCACATAAATATAAAGAACCATTGTTCCTACCATCCAGAGTCAGCTGGCTTGGTTGAGCGTTTTAATGGTACTATAAAAAATAGACTAAAAAAAAATGCATGGAGGAAACTAAACGACCATGGACTCAGTGTCTAGATTTAGTAAAAATGTACATAAATGTTACAAGTACGACTGGGTTGACTCCCTATGAAACCATCTTTGGAAGACCGTACAGGCTTCCTCAGTTTAAAAATGTTTGGGACGTACCGGAGGAGGCCACTTTGGCCGACTACATGAGAAAAATGTTGGAACATGTTAAAAATCAGGCCAGTAACATTGTTGATCGACCCATCTCTCCGCAGGAAGACCCCAAAGTGGTTCCGGGAGACTGGGTCTTGATCAGGAGCATCAAGAAGAAGAATTGGCACTCGCCCAAGTGGGAAGGTCCCTTTTTAGTCCTTCTCACGACACCTAACGCTTTAAAAATAGCCGAACGCAACACGTGGATTCATTTGTCTCACTGTAAAAAGGTGATCTCCGCAGACCCAACCTAAGTACGGAAGGTGAGCAAAGTCTGGTAATAGTGCCTGATTCTGGTGTCAAGATCCAGGGTTGACACGAAAGCCAGCGGAAGAATTCCAAGACACCAACCCGAAGCTCAGGGTGTTGACTCTGAGGAGATTTGAAACTAGGTGTTAAAATGCCGTTGGGACAATGTCTTGCGAAGGTGCGGGATGGTTGCAAATCTTGGGGTGCATTCATTTGGATTTTTGTCATTTTAGGTTTCGCTATAGTTTGGGCAACGTACTATATGCGCTTCGGCCCTGGTTATGTAAAACACGCGTCTCCAGATAGTCCACCTGAAGTTTCCACTGTTACTAATGTACCTGATGTTTTTTCTCTTGAAGAGTATTACAAACATTGTTTGGCGGATGACGATTCTGGGCACAGTCGCAATGGTTCCTTTGGTTACCGATATTGTCCATGGAACAACGTTGCCTCGCGTAGACATAGGCGTGAGGTCTCGTCCATTAGGCGTAAGATCTCGTCCATTTCTAATTACTGCACGCCTGCTCTCGTTCATGACGGTATTCCCTGCGTACCATGGCGCATAGCCAACGCATACCTAAATTCATTGGCGTTCACCGTGGCCCCAAACACGACTTCCACTATCACCGTGCCCTTGAAGAGTTTGAGAGGTACCCGACAAGGCCAGCCCACTACGGGTGACAAATGGCCTGGGCATTGGTGGTATTTGACTGGCAATCCGGATATCTCTGATTGGAGCGCCCTTATCACCTCGCAGGTACCAGGTTATTGGCCTCCTGGCTCCAGTGAAGAAGCTGTGTTTTTTGCTAAGCGTATAACTTTAAAGAACCAAGGCTCCAGTCTTCTTTTAACCGTTACACTCCCTGATGACGCGATTCGACCCCCTCACACTACCTTGTTCAATACTTCCTGTTGGGGTTTTCAGTTGTGGGCTTGGTCCTCTGGGAGAGATCCTCAGTTTCCTATTGTAATTTGTGTTGACAAAACAATGCGGGGCGCCGACAGTCCCGTGTTGAGTGACTTTTCCAAGGCATCTGGAGTGGTGGTTACGAGCGTGGCCCTCACCGATGCAGACAGTCACTTTGTGACCTCCACAGGTATGAGTGGTCAGACTAACAATTGGCTCCTCATGGCCGAGCAAGCTGCTAATGTGACTAACACCAGTTGCTTTGTATGTATGGGCCCAAGGCCCCTCTTGAAGATCATTCCCGCTAGTGTGGCTCCTGAGTGTGCGATTTTTGTGATGTTGACCCTTTCCATTCCGTCTACTCATCCTTGCTCCAGTTGGGACAAGGTCTATCCTGTTTCCTCCTTGACAAAGTCCAAACCCCTTTTTTCTACTGATGTTGCTAGGGGTAATTTCACGTGCATCTAGTTACCCGGTACTGGCGCAAGCCTAGGCATTTTGTCTGCTCCTATGTGCACTTCCCTGTTCAATGTCGCTACCCTTTTTTCGCCAATCGCTCGTAGTGATATTTGGTTTTGGTGCAACACAGACAAACTTTATGATAGTCTCCCTTTTAATAGCTCTGGAACTTGCGCTTTGGTGACCCTTTTGCTTCCCGTTTTGTTAATGCCCGCGGCTCCTCATGAGCTAGAAGTTTTTGTTGATTCTTTTGTGCCCCGACCCTGGTCGAGGGCTAAGCGGAGTGCCGAGTGGCAAGGCGTGGCGGATCCGACCTATATAGATGCCATTGGAGTTCCCAGAGGAGTGCCGGATGAGTATAAGCTGGTGAACCAGATAGCAGCTGGTTTTGAATCCTCCATTTGTTGGTGGTGCACCCTTAACAAAAATGTTGACAGGATCAATTACATCCACTACAACGTGCAGAGGCTTGGAAATTGGACCGAGGCGGGTTTCAAGGCGGTCCACTCCCAACTGGCCGCTACTTCCCTCATGGCTTTCCAGAACCGGATGGCCCTTGACATGCTACTCTCAAAGGAGGGCGGTGTCTGCGCCATGTTCGGTGAGCAATGCTGCACTTTCATCCCAAATAATACTGCAGCTGATGGAAGCCTGTCCCAGGCCCTTGAGGGTTTGAGGACCTTAAATGGGAAGATGAAGGAGCACAGTGGAGTGAACACGGAGGCTTGGAACAGCTGGCTGAATGTGTTCGGCAAGTACCGCACCCTGGTTTCCTCGGTCCTTGTCTCCCTCGCCGTTTTTTCTGCTGTTTTGGCCTTGTGTGGATGTTGTTGCATTCCGTGTCTCCGGTCCCTAATTAATAAATTGATCGCAGCTGCTATCTCTCCGGCGGCTGAGGCTTTTCCGTTGCTCCCTGGGGACGACTTTGAGCTCCCTGATTCCTTGGAGTGTCACTCCAGCGATGGCTCCATTTATGAGGCCCTCGCTGTGGACCTATCCGAATTTTTTCCTGAGTCCGACGTTGTCTGATTGGCTTCGGTCGCCTCCCGAGTGTAAATTTGTTCTTATGACGTATGATCCTGCGGCTGAAAATCTTTTGAAGTAGCCTTTGGGTGATTTGAGGGTCTCTGAGAACTTATGATAAACAGGGGGGAATTGTTGGAAAATTGTATATATATGTTATCATGCGTTCTCTTTTTGTTTACGTTATCACGCGTTCTCTTATTATTTCTATATTACCATATTACAGTAAATGATCGACCGTTAGATTAGTGCGTACGTGCGTTCGTTGTTCTGCTTTGCTGTTCTTATGTTCACCACAGAAAGCCACATAAGCAGAAGTGTGAGGTCCTGTCTTGGTCAGCGAGACGCAGCTGCAGAGAAAACAACGCCAATGTGTCAGCGACGCGATGTGTCACTCTTCGTCAAGTAGCTGACTCCACACTTCACGCCCTCAAGATCCTGCGCTAGGCGCGCCCCTGGTTCCTGCTCTGATGGTCGCTTGAACACATTGAACTTGCTGAACTCTGTTTGCTCCTTTCTATTTCGTAATATTACAAGTGCATCGTCTGCCGTTTTGTTTCTTACCTAAGCAGAAACCCTTGCGCTTCCCCTTTCCCTAACGGTTTCTGCTATGTTTGTAGACAGGGTCTCCCCAAATAAAAAGAGCAAGAGTGCAGACAGACTTTAGTGTAGCTGGGCATTGTAAGCTGTCTGTACTGCACTCCTTGCGCAAGTTACGACTCAATATTCTGCCTCACTTTTGGTTTGTCCGTTGGTGCATTTCTCTTAACATTTATTCACACTGTCTGTAAAAACCTAACAACTTGGTTGGGGTCATAACCTCAAAACAACGTCTTCATAAACATATGGCGACATATAGGCATGCGTGAAAATGGGCTCTCACGGTGGTTGGGAAGAAAGACGAGCCGAGGTAATCATTAAAAGTCTGGACCATGGCAAATGATGTGAAATATGATTATGTGCTGAAATCAATAAGAGGGCTTCATTTGTCACTAAAATGGCCTGTCACTCAATAGCAAGTGCGCACTTCAGTGGACCGGAGCCCTGAAAAATGTCCATTTCATGAAATGTTTGTAATTCATAACGGCAACAACAACAACAGCAGCAACAACAGCAGCAGCAACACCAACAACAACAACAGCACACTTCTTGAATTCTATTGGCCCGCTTTGCACGACACCACCCCGCTGAATAAGCAAGCATCAGCAGGTTATTTGAGATTGCTGCCTGCCGGCTTTTCCCTCTCCATTTCACTAACGGCCTGACAATAGGAAGCGAATATTTGTCCAATATACGAGGGCGTTAATAATTGCCTCTCACCGCCGCTTCCGCTTGGTCACGGTGCGAGATAACGAAAAGAACAAAGGGGCACCCTCCAATTCCTGCCTTGATGCTGTCCACTTTTACATCAAACGTGTCGATTTCGACTTTCTAGAAGCGAGAAGAAATCCTGCATTAAATGTTTTCAGAGCGGGATCAAAGTGGACAACTATTATGTCCGTTTGACACGGCATCAAGGCGCCAGCGTCCGATTTCGGGCGAGCGCAAGACGCTTGGACGTTTTCATTGTGACTGAGGTCAACGCAATTAGCCTGACTTGAGCGAAGACATGTCACCTTCGGTTTCAGGCCGACCAGCGCTTCGGCAAAACTAATTATTCTAACAGGAACGGTAATAACAATTGCTCAGAACATCTCTGTTTCTTAAAAGTGAAGACAATTTGCAATTTTACAATTGAGGGAAAGTCGATGCGCAATTTGTCTTGGTGGGCGGGCCAAATAGAATTACACTGCGGGCCAAACGTCCAGAGTTTGTCACCCCTGGCGAAGGGCAAAGCAAAGTCTTGTGACTGTCAACTGAGAAAGAATCATCGGACTCTCGAGTGAGACCTGACAAGTCCGCGTAGTTTCATTCAAGAGAGAAATGTGGAATTCGCCGTCAGCCCCATGCTCAAGACGCTCAACGAGTGGGGCGGGGGGGCGGGGTAACAGCACCCCCCCTTGTACAGATCAATACCGTTTTTTTCCGTGTATAGTGCGCCCCCATGTATAGTACGCACCCTAAAAATGGCATGCTGATGCTGGAAAAAAGCCTGTACCCAAGTATAATACGCACCCAATTTTTATGAATTATTATTTTTTTTTTAAGTCCCAATGATCGTCACACACGCAGGGAGGCAATGGATCCCATTTTTATAGTCTTTGGTATGAAAAACCGCCGGGTCGGGAGCGCAACTTCTGAATAAATAATAAATAAACAAATAACATAATAATTAAGAGGAGCAAAAATGGAGCAAGTGTGCATACAGCCAGAATCACAAAAATACAGGACGCTACGCAGAAGGGGGGAGAGAGTTCAGGATCCTAACAGCCTGGAGTATGAAGCTATTGGTGAGCCCCGGTGGTGCCTACTGTGATAACTACAAGAGGTGAAAAGATACAGAGGACAAAACATGCGTTACCTTTAAAAGCAGCGGGTCAATGCCGATGATGCGTGGTTTTGGAATTTGTGGCCAGAAGAAGTCTTTGACTCTGAATGGTCACACAGTTGGATGCGAGATTTTAGGGAAGGATACCGAGGAGCATTTCATCGCAAATAAAAAGCAACGGCATTGTGAATTCTCACCTCGAACATTGCGGAATGACACACATGGCGATGGCCAGCAGCGCCACCATGTTGATGCTCGTCACCAGAATCAACACCAGAAGTTTGTCTGCTTCAATGAACGGAGCAAAGTCAAGAAGACCAGAAGCGCTGACTTTCATTTACAGCCAACATTCTCAAATTTGACTCTGTGAAATGATATTAGTTTATTCTCAACAGTCTCTTGTATCATTTTGATGTGGATTTCTTTTCTGTTTTCTGCTTCCAGTACATGAGATTGAATTTTTTTTTTTTCCCTCATCAGATTTCAGACTATGTTGCCAAATCAATCTAATCTGCCCAGGGACTTCAGAATTAGTACAGTCAGTCCTTGTAATTTAAACTATTGCATTATTGTCAGTTCAAACTTGAAATTTGTCCTAACAGGGCAAGAGCTCCCTGCCCTCGATGATGTCATCATTTTTCTTTCCCTTGATTATTTGGAATTTGTCTGTCTTTGTTTTGATTAAATCCAGCAAAATTGTGTTACATCACCTGCACCACAAATTAGACTCGCTTTTAACTAGTCTAAAGTCGAGTCGATTTTTCTCTCAGCACATTGTTGCCGCCAAGATCAAACAAAAAGCTTGTTTTCTGCTTTTTCTTTGTCCAAAATACTTTGGAGTGACTCCAACCCAAGTTTTAGAAATGAACTTTTTGTGAGTGATGAAAGGAGAGCATCTTATTATCCATATGGTAATTTGTGTGTTTACATAGTTATAAAACACAATATCTGTCATAATATTGAAAATTGGCTGGCTTGTTTTGAAAAAGGCTGGCTTTGAAAGTACCAGATTAAATCGCCACTGAAGGCCCAGGTAGCAAATGCATGTATGTCCACCCCCGAATTGCCTCACTCACATCAGTGCACACATCGTACCTGCTTGCGCCCGGCTCGGAATGCTCATCAGCAACGGCTGGCTCCAATTGCTCCACAGGCTGTTGTTGAGCGAGCGGCACCGTACGCGAAGCACGTAGTCGTTGATGGGAAGGCCGAGCAGCTACCCTCTCGTTCACCGGGGTGAACCCCAATGTGCAGACGCCCAGCCGGGGGGCAATAAGTATACCCACACCTGCTCGACGCCTCTCACCATGGCCAACTCCAGAGTGGAAGAGAGTCCAGGCCCTCTCGAGAGGGCTTGTACCGGAACCCAAACTGTGCGTGGAGGCAAGTCCGACTATATCTAGTCGGAACTTTTCTGCCTCGCACACCAGCTCGGGCTCCTTTCCAGCCAGAGAGGTGACATTCCATGTCCCAAGAGCCAGCTTCTTCAGCCGGGGATCACACCGCCAAGGTCCCTGCCTTTGGCCGCCGCCCAGCTCGCACTGCACCCAACCCCTTTGGCCCCTCCCACAGGTGGTGAGCCCATGGGAAGGGGGACCCACGTTTCCTTTTCGGGCTGTGCCCGACCGGGCCCCATGGGCGAAGGCCCGGCCACCAGACGCTCGCCTTCGAGCCCTGCCTCCAGGCCTGGCTCCAGAGGGGGGCCCCGAGGACCCGCGTCCGGGCGAGGGAAAACGAGATCCATATATTTTATTCATCATAAGGGGCTCGTGTGAGCCGTGCTTTGTCTGGCCCCTCACCTAGGACCCGTTTGCCATGGCTGACCCTACCAGGGGCATAAAGCCCCAGACAACATGGCTCCTAGGATCATAGGGGCACGCAAACCCCTCCACCACGATAAGGTGACGACTCACGGAGGGGTTTAGCTTTTTTAATTTAATAAAATTAAATTGAGTTCAGGGTACGATTACAAGGTAAATATATCATTGATTTTCTTTTTCAGGTTTCTCCGGGCACTCCGGTTTCCTCCCACATCCCAAAAACATGCTTGGTAGGCCGATTGAAGACTCCAAATTGTCCCTAGGTGTGAGTGCGAGTGCGAATGGTTGTTTGTCTCCGTGTGCCCTGCGATCGGCTGGCAACCGGTTCAGGGTGTCCCCCGCCTACTGCCCGATGACGGCTGGGATAGGCTCCAGCACTCCCGCGACCCCCGTGGGGACTAAGCGGTTCAGAAGATGGATGGATGGATGGAAGGTCTACCTTTGTACGTGCGGCTTTTTGACATCAGATATGACCTTACCGATGTCAGCGACATCAAGGCAATGTTGAGGTGAGGTAAAATTCTGGCGTGCCGTTATGGCCGTGACGTTCATGCAGTAGATGCTCCATATGAACGTGTGGCTGCTGTCAAAAAAACAGCTCTTGGCACCTCTGCTCGTGTAGTCGGGACACTCGTGTTTGGGCTCATTGCTGAACGGAACAAAAAAATCATTACAATTCCACCGCTTGTTTTTGTCATTTCCAAAAATAACAAGCGTGTTCATACTCTTTGGAATAGGTGAGCACGTAGGTCACCTCCTCTCCCTCCGTCAGGTTGCTGAGCGGATGCCACCAGCAGGTGAACACCTCCATGTTGGGCGATCGGCATTTGTAGATGAGAGGCCTGGTTGTCACGGCAACCTCACCGACACACTGGGAGTCTTTCGGTTAGAGAAGTAAGCGGGCGTTATGGTCCGTATGAATGCACATGTTAACATTCTTATTCATTCAGCCATGTGAGCTGGACTTGAAGGAGGTTAGCCATGTCAAAGTTACGTGTTGAATGAACCCACAGCCGTCACGCGTTTCAGACTTTAACTGATACGTTTGGTTTTACGCATAAGAATGGAAATACCATAGATCTGGTATTATTCCGAGGACTTGCAACCTCAAATATAGCAGTACTGCCATACACTACTGTTCTGTCTGATTATTACTTAATAAAGTTTGAAATTTTAGTTCCTTGTCAAAGACAAGAGAGCAATCAGAATTATAGGAGCAGTCATTCTAAGTCCATGACTGATATCTGAGTTACTGTCGCCGACAACCACCATATTTCCCGCATACATCGGCTCTATTGATAATCTTACAAATGAACTTACATTGGCTCCCGGTCCATTTAAGATGTGACTTCAAGGTTCTTCTATTAACCTATAAATCACTGCATGGCTTAGCGCCTTCATATCTCGTTGACCTAGTTGTTCCTTATTTTCCGTCTCGTAACCTTCTTTCGCAAAACGCTAGTCTTTTAGCGACACCGAGGGCCAAGAAAATGTCTGCAGGCTCTAGAGCATTTTCTATTCGGGCTCCAGAGCTTTGGAATGCCCTACCAATGGATATTAGGACTGCTACCTCAGTAGGAACATTTAAGACACGTTTAAAGACACATTTCTATGACATGGCCTTTCACTAACCTGTAGTGGCCGATTCGGCTGGAGTTTGTTTTCTCTCCCTCTCCATCCCCTCCCTCCCCCCTCCCCGGCCGGGGAGGTGGTTAGGTGGCCCCCATGCTGACAGCGGCTATCTGGATTCTCGTGGGCCAATTCAGGATGGGGGAACTGCAGCTCAACTTCCTCGAAGACACTGCCAGGACAATTGAGGGCTCCTTCGGCAGCCCTTCGCTCTGACATGGACATCCACTTTTTATTTCATTGATTTTCATATTGTATCATTTGTGCCCTCTCTGCATCCATTTCAACCTGGTGATCCTGAAAGGGGGATCCTTCCATCTGTGGTCCCTTCTCAAGGTTTCTCATTTTCCCCCGGTAGGTTTTTTTTTATTTTATTTAGTTTTTCCTTGCCCTTTTGGGAGCTTAAGATCAGGGGATGCTTTGAGAATAATTGTCAATTTTTGTCTCTGTGAAGCACTTTGAGACTGCTTGTGATTTAGGGCTATACAAATAAACTTGACTTGACTTGACACACCCGTGCCGAGAGTCCAAGCAAGATTGATTGTCATCTGCAGGCGGTGGGAACACGCCGGCCGATACCAATTAATAAACATCAGAGAGTCAAACAAGCGGAAGTGAGACGTTACCTGGCCTCGCAAAAACGAGATTGAAAGCTATGGAAAGGTCATTCATGTAAACTAAAAATAAACAATTGAAATGCATTTATTTGTTAATTCCTATGAATTTGTCCACTTACCGTTTTTTTCTGTGTATAGTGCGCAAAATTTAACGTGTTGTCCTAAAATCTGGGGTGCGCATTATACATGGGTACAAATTTTTTTTTTTTTTTTTAATTTTTTATTCATTATTATTATTTTTTTTAGAAAACAAAACCAACAACAGGACTGCCCGACAAAGTCGTGGAACAAAAAGACAGGGTGACATTACCAAAGACAGGAACAGAAAGCAAACAGACATCATGACAGTAACACATGCAATGATCCGACGGTGAGCGAGGGGCAGACAGGACTTAAATACAAAACACGTTACATCGATTGAGGTGACACAGGAAGAGAGGGGCGACGCAAACAGAAACTATGGCAACCTAGACACATAGCAAAACTGGGGACGAGACATGACAAATCTCCCCCGAAATAAAACTCACCTTTCTTCTTGTTTGTTGTCAATCGCGCATCGCATTCAGCAATCCTGTCCCAACACACTTAGTAAAAAAAAATCCATAATTGACGACACATCGTTTGATGCGATGGTGCAATCCTTGATGGTGTGTTATTGTCAAATATTGTTTGTTTTTAATCTCCATCGCGGACCGGACGTCATACGGAGGCCACCATTACAGATGCGCAGAACGGATGCGCAAGACACGTCAGCTATATTAAGAGCGAGAGTTGTTTTCTTCCTATTAGTTTCAATTCACAGTTTAATTAGCAGTTTCAATCAACAAATAACAAAATGCGTATTACAAGTAATATTTTATTTCACAACACTTTGCCTTGTTCCTTTGGTCTCTGCTGTTCATCCTAAAACACAAAGGCAGGCGCTCTTTAAGCAATGCGACAGTGAGCGCCCGGCGCGCTGCGGTTGCGCGACCGCACCAAATTAAGCTCCCTGCGCAGTGCGCACTGAGGTCCACTTAAATTTTAGAAAGTACATCAGGACTTTAAAAATATCTTCTAAATTTCAGCGACGGCTCTGTCACAATAATGCGACCAGCGCGGTGCAGTTGGGCGGTCGGCGGCGCGCTACGGTTGAGCGTTCTCTCTCGCACTCTCTCTCTCTCTCTCTCTCTCTCACTCTCTCTCGCTCTCGCACACACGCGCACACGCGCACACACGCAAACCGGGTATCATACGGAGGCCGCCATTACAGATGCGCAGAACGGATGCGCAAGACACGTCAGCTCTATAAAGAGCGAGAGTTCAGTTCTCCACCTATTAGTTTCAATTCACAGTTTAATTAGCAGTTTCAATCAGCAAATAACAAAATGCGTATTACAGGTAATATTTTATTTCACAACACTTTGCCTTGTTCCTTTTGTCTCTGCTGTTCACTTCAAACACGCTCCATACGAACGCAATGCTCTCGTATCAGACGCTTGCTCGATCACCTGCTCGTTTGCTGTCTGTCACAATGTACCCTACACAAATCCGAAACATTTGTTGCGGCTCCGAGTCACGACGAGGGGCAAGTTTTGGTTTCCAAGGGTGTTTTCATTCCTCTTCAACGTCTCTCCCATACAGAGCCGCCTTTTTCACGTCCGCACGCCTCTTTCCCGTGCGCGCGCAGAGCGCGGTGGTGCGTTTACTGGCAGTCGGAGAAATCAACGCCAACAAAAAAAATTACATCCAGCCTAGTTAAGACCATACCAAAGACTATAAAAATGGGACCCATTGCCTCCCTGCGTGTGTGACGATCATTGGGACTTAAAAAAAAAAAAAAAAAATCATAAAAATTGGGTGCGTATTATACATGGGTACAGGCTTTTTTCCAGCATCAGCATGCCATTTTTAGGGTGCGTATTATACATGGGGGCGCACTATACACGGAAAAAAACGGTAATTGATTTGATGATGCAACAGCATGCCGGGACTCACCTGCTGCTTGTCTGTCCAGCTGTTGCATTGTGTTGCAGGCCAGTGAGGCGAAAAGCAGGCAAATAAATAGCAGCGGCGGCGGCGGCGGCGGCGGCACACGCTGTCAACACAAAAAACAACGCACTTCTGGCAGGTGTGTGTAAAAGTTGGACAACCGCAACGGGAGCATCCCCCATTCATGAGACGTATCACAAGCAATGGACCCCCCCCCCTTCCCCCTCGTTTTCGTGTTACCAATATGAAATGACTTGCCAAGTAAAGAAAAAACTTTTCTTTAAAAAGCAACAACAGTGGTTGTTGGAAGATTACGCCTCTTCTTTTGTTGGAAAGTCTTGTCCTCCATGCACTATGCTGTCTTTTTCTCAGACTTTTTTTCTTTCTAATATTCCAGGAAGATGGTCTTGTCTGACGCATTTATCATCTGATTTAATCAAACAGCAACTATGTTCCAAGCTGTCCAAAAAACACAACTTGTATTTTAGGCCTAAAAAAGAATTGGGAAAAAAATGGAAATTACTGACATTTATACAATGTTAGCACAACAAAGCAAGCCAGTTGCTTTTATTTATATACTTACAGACAATTTTCGCAACATCTTAAATTTAAAATGTTATCAAAGTTTGTTGCCTTGAAATTTTGAGTTTAAACACCTTTTTTTTTTTTTTATATCTTAGTCACCCATCACTTTCAAGCAAATCAAACAATTTTAGCCTCACTCAGTCTGGTTTGAGCCTTGTTATTCATCCCTTAAGATTAATGTGATTTAAGGTTAGCTCCTTACTTAAATCAGCAACAGGAGTATCCACAATGGAACTGGGGCAGTCACCAAGTTTCAAAGGAATCTTTGAAATTGACCCATTTGGCCAGCATGAATGCTCTCCAAACCACAAAGGTCACATTGTGCGTCATGTCGCGTCCATTTTATCCAGTCAAAGCCGCCATGGCGCTAGCAAGATGTCAAATAATGTCATTCGCTTAGAAACATGCATAGCCACGAGTCAGATGTTTCAGAAGGTTGATCTAATAAAGAGAGAGAGGGGAGGACGAGAGAAAGAGTATTTTGGAGGCTAAAACTCTAATTTGTTGACATTCACGGCAACAATGTTAGCTAGCACAGCAAAGCCACAATTGTTTTACTTATGTTTGGGGACATTTCAATGGATAATACAGTAATGCCTCGTTTATTGCGGATAATTGGTTCCAAAAAACACCCGCGATAAGTGAAATCCGCGAAGTACGGTCACCAACAAGAAGTACTGGGCAGGCTCGGGGCCGGTTCTAGGAATGCACATGAGGGGGCAGTCAGAAATGTGAAGGGGGCATGTTCTTTTTTTTTATTTACACATTTTTAACACTGTTAGTGTTTTCTTCACGGCAGTTGTTAGCTGTGTGTCCAGATCTCAACCTGGAGAAGTGGATTGCACTCTGTCAGGCCTCATTAGTAATATCACGGGTCATTACAACGAGTTTGGTGGAGTTTTTACTGCTTCTTCCAACTCCGACCCCGCTGACTGTAACTTGACACTCTCTGGCTGCGTCTTGCCTCATTTGCATACTCAGTGATTGGATGTTTACGGAGGGGCGCGGAGTCCTGACAGCAGGCTGTGTGAGGACACACACTGCACCGACATGAGAGAAGAGAAGGGGCTGATTAACGTGTGTTTCTATCAGCGGACTTTTCACTTCTAAAAGTTTGATTTGAGGGGGCAGGACATCTGTTTGAGGGGGCAACGCCCCCTCTTGCCCCTGCGTAGAGCCGGCACTGGGCAGGCTAACAAGTTAGCGGGAAGATGCTAATTCGCGAACGTGCAAACACGCGAAAACGGACTTCTAAAGGAATGTAAACCAACATTTTTAGCACCTTGTCTTAAAGGTGAGACACGTTTCCTCAATTTAGACGTTTTATTTTGACTTTTAAATGTTTTTTTTAATTTGGAAAAAAAAATCAATTTCCATCTTTAATTTGCTGGAACGCAAATGTTCCAGCAGTGTGCTTGGAAACGCCTCGAGTGTCGGTGACCTCTCGCTGTTTCCGCTAACAACTCATGTTGTCGCATTCAGGCAACACTTGAAAAAGTGATTAAGTTCAATTAGAAGCGCCCCACCTTTGAATAAAAGATTCAAACATCCTGCTCAAGTTGCAGATACCAAATCGAACCAGATGATGGGCATCGAACGATTTGCCAGAAGATGGACATTCCTATACGCCGTCTTTAATCTTCAGCATATGGGCAAAAGAAACGAGCCGCGAATGCCATAAGCAGACAAAAGGTTTTCTGTGGCAACAGGCCTGAGGCTCACTCATGGAACCTATAGTTGGATGTCACAAGATGAAATTGTTGAAAGAGTAAAAGTGGATTGATAAATATACAATACAAGCATGTGTGTGTCATGAAATCCAAATCATGAGACTTTTTTCCCCCTGCGAATGAACTGCATGTACCCTGGCGGCGGCGGCTCTCGGGTTCAAGACCTGCTTATATAAGGATGAAGAGAAACACTTTACTCATTGAACTCCACTTACTGAATGTTAAAGAAGACTCACTCAAAGCTCACTCAAAGCCCATTGAGGATTTAAAAAAAAATCACTAATAGGAAAAAAAAAAAATGGTAATTGACAGTGATGGCTTTAAATTAACACTGATGACAAGCAAAAAAAAAATCTCCAAGTTACACCACTTTTTCTACAGCCAACTATTTGTTATTAGTTTTCTTGTAAATAATGTTTTTTTCGGGGGTGACGTCATCTTTTAATAAAAGAGAATGAAGTTAATTGAGTGGACTCACCTTGCCTGTAGAAGTATTCGTTGCCTCTTCGAATGTTCAAATTCCTCCAGTTGGTTCCTCTGTTGATGGAGCAGCTGCTGCTTGGCTCAACTCAACTCCCGGAGGAGCGTAAGACACCTGCGTGCTTCATGCAGGTGCCAAAGACGCACTGTGTCATCGCAAAGAGCCACATCATACACATGAGCACACATGAACACCCCCCCCCCCCCCACACACACACACACAAACACGCACGCGCGCGCGGCCGCACACACACACGCACACACACACCCCTCTGCTCAGCCAAATTTCTTGTGTGACATTATTATGTCACGCACCAACATGATAATGACAAATTGACTCCTACAGTACTAAAGCCACAGACCAAAGAGCCCATTTTCAACAATGAATATTGTGCGCATTGTCTCACACAGACAAACTCTCAGTTCAACAAATTCCACAAACAAAAACACAAGTTTTTTCACTTACTATGTGTGGCGGGACAGACCATTCGTTTTAGTGTGTCATTGTCAGGAGACAAGATTTCAATAACGTCACTGAGACATATTTTAACGAACTCCACTTCATTGTATGGCTTTTTAGCCCGTGCAATGTTCCAAGCCAGTTGAAACAATGCAAGTGTGACAGTCTCTGAGTGCTTCGTAATTTTTTTGAAAAACTGTACCTATTTTTCTGCCTGACTTTTCAAAGTCTCCAAACTTGTGCTTGCGAAATTCAGTCCCTTTTGCAAAGTCCTTATCGATATTGGCATTAAGTGAGCTGAAATGGCGCTGACCATTTGAAGCTTTTAAGGTTCAAAAGTATGATGATGCTGTGTGGCATGGCGCTGCCTCAGCACAACTTGAGAGAAAGAGAGCGAGAGAAGCCACAGTCAAATGTCAAAAGTCTTTGTCTGCGTGTGGTCCAACTAATATTTTGCGGCTTGACAATAATCTATCGTGTTTCCCAGAATGTGGTTTTTTTGTATTTTGTAAGCGCTCTTCCTGTTTAGCTGTGTGTATTTAATTATTAGCACATTTTTTTACAGATTTACATCAGTTCCACAAGCACCTCGTGCCATGACAAATGTCCATTTCGCAAGGGAGAAGCAACGAGAGAAATACGTATACGTCACATCTTCTGATTCACCGACGCCACAAGTCGGACTGTAAATCCCAACACGGATAGGAAGTCAATATTGTGCACGTGTGATCACTTGATGCTCCGGCTGATGAAGCTTCAGAATTATTGGCAGGAGGAGAGAAGAACACCTCTGATGTTGGCGGGCGATGCATGGAAAATGCGAAGATACCCAAGAGCGATTGCTCCCCGAGGAGTACATGCCACTCCGAGGGGAGCGCAATTCTCTGGAGATGTTTTATAGTCTGAGTGAGCGAGCGAGAGAGCGAGCGAGTGAGCCTTTTTTTCTGCTGCCACTCAGCAGTAAAATGACTGCTCCAACAGTGGGTCCCTTTGCAATGATTTTCTCTCGGTTCTGCGTACTGTTTGGCCATAGAAGTTTATTGACACAAGTGACCGTTCCACTCCCTGAATCTCCAGTCGCTTGTTTAGAAGGAAAAGTCCACAAATCCCCCAACAAGCCCAGAAACCGCCGTTAAGGATTGGAAGGGGCATTTATTTAATGTGGAAGAAAGGTGTCCGTTAGAAAAAAAGTGGGCTTGTAGGAAGGAGAAAATGGTGGTGTTAAATCCAGCTTGTTTAAAATCTTTGGCAGCTGGTTAAAATAAAGCCTCTCCTATCTCAACAGCACTTTCTTTGGGGGGTTTCTTTCTCCAAATTGGCTTTGGAATTGGACTGGAAAATGCGTGCGGTTTTTTAAATAACGTTATTTTTTTTTCATTTTAGGCATCTGGCTAAGGGTCAAGACTCCATGCAAAATATAGCTTCGGTGTGGTGGGGTTAGGGTCAACAAAAGTCACCCTTTTTGCCACTCGTAAACTGAAAATGACATTGCACTTGCTCGGGGTCCAGGTCACGACATCTCACTTTGATCATGTGATGTCTTCAAAAACAACTCCTACAATTGAAGCTTATGAGCCCCCCTGGTGGCCAATTCATGCACGTCAGAAGGAGCAGCACAATGGCCATAAAATTCAAGCAAAAACAGTGTCCAAAATGTCATCGTCGTCATCAATTTTTTTTCCTATGGCACAATGATCAACTTGCCGTCTTTCTTGCTCTTAGTATAAAATCCGCTGGTCTGAGACAAATATCGATTTGGGCTCACTAAAATACTCAATGAAACCCAATGAGCCTTTAAAAGTGCACCAAAATCTTGAAGTGTTCAATTCATCCTAATCAATAGGCCCCGTGTTCCTCTTTGTGGCAAAATCCATCCATCCAAAGTAGGGGTGTAAATCGCGGGTTTTGTCACGATACGATATAATATCGATATAAAGAACTACGATACGATATTTGCCGATATCTTAAAGCCTGCTGCGATTCATTCACGATATATCGCGATATAGTGCTCTACGATCGATTTTTTTTTTTTAATAAAAAATATAGAACAATATCCTGATTTATAACAATTCATACGCAAAATCAACAAGGTACTGCAAACTCTTTATTTAGGAAATTACAAGAGTATTGTAGTATACAAATTGCTTACTTTAACACTGAACTTTGATGTTGTGTTTTTTCTTTAAATGTGCGGCGAGATTTGTGCTCCCTGAATATTTGATCACCGCATGGCAAGATTTACAAACTGCACATGTCTTGTCCGTTGAGCCATCTTTTCTTTGGAATCCAAAGTGCTTCCAAACGAATGACTTGAAGCCTAAAGGGGAGCCAATTTCCTCGTCTTTTTGGACACTAGCCATAGCACCAGCCCAGGAGCCGCGTACTAGTTGTCGCCTCCCCTTTCACGTGCGTGCTCTGCTCACAACACAACAACGCCGGGCGCACTGCTCCCGGAAAGAGGAAGCAAGCAACAATGAACTGGATTTCAAAATAAAGTCGCGTCTAATGTCCGAGGTCAAACACGGCGATATAAATCGATGTTTACCTTTAGCATCGATGCCAATAAATCGTAGAGCATTATATCGATTAATCGATGTGTATCGATGTATCGTTACACCCCTAATCCAAAGTCATTACAATGTGTGAACAAGGGAAGTCTGCAAACGTTCCGCTTGCCCTTTCAAGTCGGATCTGGATTGTTGCAATCAGAGGCGCAACAGGTGAGTGAGCCATGCGTCGGTGTGGAAAAGCGTGCGTGTCCTGTAGAGAAAGTTTAGGGCATTCAATACAATAGCCGCCACATTTGTACAATTGCTTTTTCTGCAGTGTATTTCATGTAGTGGTCGTTTGACAGTCCCTGATGGGCTCATTATGTTTGAGTTATTGTCTTGGTCTACCCACGGTGACGCCCCCCCCCCTCATTTGGAATCAAGCTGCTTGACGTTTCCACTTAATGTCCAACCACATTCCATCATCTGCAGCACACCTGTAGAGCAGCACGTCAGCTGTAAAGAGCTGACAATGGCATCCGAGTGGCACAATGGACAAAAACCTCCCGCCCGTGGTGTTGCCGCTCTGCTCTCGCTGCTGGAGAACCGACGGAGGCTATTCCAAGTTACATGAGCGGCAATTGTTTGCTTGTTGCTTTTGCAATATTGAAGGCTGCTTTTACACTGTGAATGCAATCAAGGGAGCGAGCGAGGGAGCGAGCGAGGGAGCGAGCGAGGGAGCGAGCGAGGGAGCGAGCGAGGGAGCGAGCGAGGGAGCGAGCGAGGGAGCGAGCCACACACATGTGGGCCACACACACATGGCAGACGCGCTTGCTTGAGACCGCACAGATGTTACAGCGGAGCTAGCTCCAAGTAGCACACACAGCGCCACTTGTCTTGTCTGATGACAAGCCTCATTTGGAACTGCCATTAGGAAGACGTGGGATTTATGGCTCTGTCTGTCTGTCTGCCTGCCTTGCCTGCCTGCCTGCCTGCCGTGGCTCTCACTTCACAATAAAAGCGAGAGAGAGCGGCAACCTCTGTCCCGCTGCCTCTGTCTTGTTACTCAAACATTTCGGCCCATAGAGATGGCGGCGGAACCCCGTCACCAACACAGTCTCACGTTTAGAAATAGACTGAATGAATCAATGATGGAGATGAAGACATCTATCTGGAGGACATTTTTATTATATTCCACCAGTGGGAATGTGAAGGGGGAAAAAAAAAAAAAAGATTATGCAGGTTCGCATGCAAAGATTCATATTGCGGGGTGGGATTTCATTAGAAGCCGATAATTAGTTTAATCATCTTAGTTAACCTTCACGTGTCCTGGAAAATGATAGGCAGCTGGATCATTATGAAACAAAATCAAAAACACACCAAATGCAATTATAAAAATCATCACTTCTATCTTTCACCTCTTGCGAAATGTCAGAAGAATCAGATATGACTTTAAAGAAACAAAATAATAACAGAAATAAATATGGATTATGTCACCATCCCTTCCATCCCTGTGCAATTAAAAGGATAATGTGGTTAAAAAAAAAAAAAAGATGTTGATTGAAATTCTATTCCCTGGCAGGGCTCACTCCGCCGAGCCGCTGCGTCTGTCCGTCTGTCAAGCCCCCGGCCGGGCCCATCAATCCCGTAGCTGAGTGCGGTGCAGGTGAGTGGGAGGAGCGGAGGGCCAACATTAATCACTCAGACGTGGGCAGCGGTGGTCTGGAAGGAAGGAAGGAAGGAAGGAAGGAAGGAAGGAAGGAAGGAAGGAAGGAAGGAAGGAAGGAAGGAAGGAAGGAAGGAAGGAAGGAAGGAAGGAAGGAAGGAAGGAAGGAAGGAAGGAAGGAAGGAAGGAAGGAAGGAAGGAAGGAAGGAAGGAAGGAAGGAGTAGAGAGGGAGCAATCATGTCAAATGCTACTTTTTACAATCAAGCTAAGAAGTGATTGGGAAAAAAAAGAGTGAAATGCAATGTTTGTACTGTCTTTAGAATTGTAGTCACACTCATCACAATATTGGTCAAATTCATGGTTAAGTTGAATTGATCTGCCTTGTTGCTGTAGTGACGTCAATGTTGTAGCTCGCAGTCCATTTGTCTCCCGTTCCACAAAAGTCTTGTCTGGTTGGCGATGCTGCATCAAGGATAAAACCAGTCCATTTCTGCTTCAATTATTTGGAGTGGCAGCGTCAATTTGTCCCATTTTTAGCAGCTGCTCCATCACAAGCTAGCTTTCAGGTGTTTCCATTCGAAGATTTCGGCGTTTGGATGTTTCGGGTGGCTCTGTCTCGCCCTTAATTGCTCGATTCATTGAGTCAGTCCTCCCTCCCTCCCTCCCTGTCCCGCCCGCGGATGCCTGCCTACCGCTAGCGCGGGAATATTTCACAATAGAGGCCGCTCGCTCATTTGTCAACCTCATGCTCGGCTATAAAATACACATTGCACCCGACTCTGATTTGTGTCATTGGCTCGGCTCGTCTGAGAACGATGTTTACTTTAGAAATGAGGTGCTACGAAACTCGGCCTGTCTGTTTGCATTTGCGGTAATGAAAAAGGTTTGTGGCCGTGAGCCGAGCAGAGCAGAGCAGAGTAGAGCGCGAAGCATCCAGCGGAGCAATTTTCTCTTCAACACATTAGCATCTTGAAAGCTTCGCTCGGTCGGTCGGTCGGACCTGCTGCTTAGTCTTGCTTTTGAATCGTAGGGCTGAGTGGTGAGTAGCATTGGGAAGCTTCTAGAGTTTAGTGTGGGCAAATGTCCTTTAGCGTTGAGTGCTCCTTTGCTACCTGCGCTCAAGTGGCTTCCTCGCACACGTTCGCTTCATTGAAGTTGTGAACGTGAATGATCTTGTCATCTTAGATGGATAAATATAGATGGAACTTGTGGATGGCTAAATATTTGCCAATGTCTGCTGAAATAATGAGTCAGGGGACGAGTCGTCAAAACAACGCGGAAAAATCCTGTTGTGATGATTTCACATTTGCTGACATAATCCGTTTTACTCATCAAAATAACCACTCAAGTATGCTAACTGCGTTTGTACTTGCATTCTTGTCATCTATGAATAGGAAAGTAGGACAAGCGCTGCTTCGAGGGAGACGCTATTCTTGTCGTCATGTCCTGTCTTGCTCCAACGGTGATGAACACAAGCGCAGCGTGCATACGTTTTGACGGACAGGCAACCGGGTCACTCTCGGAGGAGTTGTCCCCCTGCCCGTTGACATGTGGACGTGTGTAATGGAGATGGATGGTGGCTGGCTGGCTGGCTGGCTGGCTGGCTGGCTGCCTGGCTCAGTCCGTGCAACACTGTGCGGCAGAGCAGACGGACTGACGGACTAGTGCCTAAACGCCTGTCTAGCAGCACCCACCCACCCATCAGTCTTGCCCCGACGCGAGCTCAGTATCACTCTGCGCGCGTGTGTGTGTGTGTGTGTGTGTGTGTGTGTGTGCGCGCGTTCTAACTTCTTTTGAAAATGGACCTCAGACGAGATCCACCGTGTTCCGTTCAAAAGAGAAGAGCACCGTTGCAACAGAGCTAGGCTTCAAGCTGTTCAGTCCCAGCTGTGATGTGTTGATTGTCATCAAGCAAAGAGAATAAGACGCGTCATATATTAAAGCTTCATGCTAACAAAGAATGCAAAAAAGCAAACCAAACGGATTGGCTCGTGAGTAGCATCTATATGGTTGGCTTGAAGCAGTTTGAACACAAATGCTGCATCACTACATGGAGACAGACAATACAAGAGTGTTTCTAGTCCTGTGTACGAATCAAGTACTAACTCTGTTTGCAGCCGTCTTGTTGGTTGGTGGAAGCCATGCAAGTCGTCTAACGGCGGTGCGGTGGATATTTTTACTTGAGTACTTTTCTTTTCATCAGTCATGAATATTTAGGTCGAAGCGCTGGAAGAAAAAAAAAAAGTCATTCCCTTGGCATTTAGCCTTGCACATGGTGGTTCTGTTTAATTGGCGTTGCAACCGATTGATTGCCTGGCTGCCACCAAAATGTTCCAGAGGCCCTTGGTCTGATTTTTATTGTGGCCCTCATCCTCCATTATTATCTCCTTTATTTATTGATTGATCTACTTACTTCCACCTCTTTTTTTTTTTTTTTTCCTTCCAGTACCCAAGGCATTTGTGATTAATTACATGTGGGAAGTGGGTATATCAAATCTGCACACCCTGGTTTCAATGGCAGACTTTGTAATGAAATGAGCATATGAAATGAACCCCTACACCTTATCCAGCCATTATCTGTACTCAAATGTAATGACTTAAGCCCATGTAAAGTTCTGCGGTTCTCGTCGGCTTTTCTTATCTTTCTAGCAGTAACCTGAAGCGCAATTTGGAAATGTTCATTCCCCTGCAGCTTGATGAAGGTGCGCAAGTTCCTGCTGAAGTCTCAATGAGTGATATGCTACCTTGAGTCTGACTCGTGTGATCACTCACTGATGAGCACAGTTTTGTTGTGCTCCATTGGATATCAAATGCCTTGGCAATTTTTTGTGCCCATACAAATGTCAGGAAAAGTCATTTCCCATCTGAACTTGATTTTGGGATTAATCAGAGGCACTTTTAATGATTGGTGGCAGGTAATCGGATGTCAAACGCTGCGTGTTCGCTTCTCTTCCGGGGGGGTGTTAATGGGACGTCAAACGCTTTGTGTGGCGGGCTCCATCTAGTGTGGAAACTGAGAAGCTGAGCTCAAGCTTCTTGTGCGGGCCACATTCAATTATGTTTTCAGAATTTGCTGCGGGCCAATAAAAACTGGACCGTTAGTTTGGACACCCCTAATTTAGAGCAAAGAACTGTGTAGTCTGCCTGATGCCATTGCCTTTGGTCTTTTCTGTTCCACATGTAGAGTTATGTAGCTTGTTAAGTCAACCATAATATCGGATCGGTATCGGGTATCGACCGATACGCAAACCCACGGCATCGGTATCGGAACTGAAAAAGTCGGATCGGTGCATCTCTAGCCATGCTCATTTGGGAGCAGAAAGAGAGAAAGAGAGAAGGAAGGAATTCTGGTGGTGACGGCTTTCGATGCCACAGTAGCAGCACCAAAAGAGCAATGGCTCAAAGGTTACATTATTTGGGAACAGATTTGTGTTCTTTACATTTGGAAGATAACTCGAATAGAAATCGATTGACTTTCTTATCTTTGTTCATTTTTGCTAGCTTGGGGCGTTGTGTCACTATTACGTGACTGAGACCATTGTACAGAAACACAGTCATGTTTTCTATTTTCTATTTAAGTCATATATATGTATATATAAAATTAATAAATGTTTTCTTTTTTTTTGCCAATTGATGCCACTATCAAGCTCTGTTTGGCACAGAGTCATAATGGTTTCCTGAGTGTAGCGATTTATGTCAACCAACCCAGTGTTATGTGTGAAAAGAAGTTGAAAAGTGTTGAAAACTTGCGCGAGAATCGAGAGTAGTTTCCAGAGACGGTGTGCTAAGGCAGGACAACAAAGACAAAAATAGAGATAGCGTTCACAGGTGTCGAGGCGTTGCGTCTTAAAACAACATATACGTATCAGCCGGCAAAAACAAGCAAAACATCAACTCAGAGTTTGACAGAATGGGGTCATGCTGAAATGAAATACACTTTACACAATCTAGGTAAAAACAAATAAACATTGATGACAGTCCGGAAATGTTAATGACATGGCTCCAAATAGGTTTCCCTTGATGCCGGACTCTTTTGGACCTTGATTTAATGAGCACCTCCTGTGCTGTGGGTTTGCTCCTGCCTGATAGAAGCATAATCATTTCAGAAGGCGAGCTGTGTGAACGAAGCTCTGTGTTCCCTTTACAAGTGTTTGTGGCCACATGGCTTTCACTGCAGCGGCAGCTTCCTAGGAAGCCTCCGGACGCCTTCTGACAGACAGCCGGACAGCCAGCCAGACAGGCCCAGCCAGCCAGCGCCTGCCTGGCATGACAAAGCAGGAGATGACACCAGGTGCTAAACTAGCCATGGGGAAAATGTTAAGCAAATTCAATGGATGGAGTAATTCAATTGGAGCCCCTGAATAATAGTATCATTAGCCTCCCTCCGCCACTTTCAATCAGCACTGGCGAGGCCCAACTTCCAGCTGCACTCTTTGGTTCGTGAGGGCAGGCACAACAAAACAAAAATCATCTTCATGAAGACAATTTGTAAGAAACGTGAAGATAGATATAGATATTATTTTTTTTGTTAGCAAGTGCAGAAATGTTTGTCAGCGTTTGCAATGCTTGAGGCACTTTGTGAGAGTTTTGCCATGACTTTTCAAAGTATTGTCGTGGTGAGCCCATTAGCTGAGCCATTAGAAGTTTTCGAATGCCTTTTCCAAGGGTTGGATCCGAAAGAAACTTTGCAGTTCTGTAAATAGTCAGAGCACCCAGTGTGAAAAAGAAGTGTTTCAATTTCTTTTGTACACTGTTCTCATATGGGCGCCATAAAGGTGGAAACAATACAATTGATTTGACGGACAAATTGCTGGAGTGTCATGCGTTTTGAATGGTGGCCAAGTTCTCCAGCACCAATCAGTCAGTCAAAAGTGGCGCGCTGAAATTGTCCGCACCACTCCTATTCACTGACCTGACACGCTGGCAGGCTCCTGTCGATCGCCTTGAAAAGAAATGTGGGCGTGACTTCTGCGAAAGTGAAAATTGCTCTCCGTCTTCTGCGAAAGTGAAAATTGCTCTCAGACTTCTGCGAAAATGAAAATTGCTCTCCGACTTCTGCAAAAGTGAAAATTGCTCTCCCAGCTAGATTCGAATAGCAGGAGCCGCTTTTCTTTTGTCAAGACTTACCGTTTTTTTCCGTGTATAGTGCGCAATATTTTACTAATTTATTGTCCTAAAATCTGGGGTGCGTATTATACATGGGTACAAAGAAAAAAAAAAATTAATTTCTTTTTTTTAAATTTTTTTTTTTTTTTTTTTTAAATAAAGTCATGGTACAACAAAACCAACAACAGGACTGACCGACAAAGTCGTGGAACAAAAAGACAGGGTGACATTACCAAAGACAGGAACAGAATGACAGTAACACATGCAATGATCCAACGGTGAGCGAGGGGCAGACAGGACTTAAATACAAAACACGTTACATCGATTGAGGTGACACAGGAAGAGCGGGGTGACACGAACAGAAACTATGGCAACCTAGACACATAGCAAAACTGGGGACGAGACATGACAAATCTCCCCCGAAATAAAACTCACCTTTCTTCTTGTTTGTTGTCAATCGCGCATCGCATTCAGCCATCCTGCCCAACACACTTAGTAAAATTCATAATTGACGACACATCGTTTGATGCGATGGTGCAATCCTCGATGGTGTGTTATTGTCAAATATTGTTTGTTTTTTAATCTCCATCGCGGACCGGACGTCATACGGAGGCCGCCATTACAGATGCGCAGAACGGTTGCGCAAGACACGTCAGCTATATAAAGAGCGAGAGTTCAGTTCTCCACCTATTAGTTTCAATTCACAGTTTAATTAGCAGTTTCAATCAGCAAATAACAAAATGCGTATTACAGGTAATATTTTATTTCACAACACTTTGCCTTGTTCCTTTCGTCTCTGCTGTTCATTTCAAACACGCTCCATACGACCGCAATGCTCTTGTATCAGACGCTCGCTCGATCACCTGCTAGTTTGCCGTCTGTCACAATGTACCCTACACAAATCCGAAACATTTGTTGCGGCTCCGAGTCACGACGAGGGGCAAGTTTTGGTTTCCAAGGGTGTTTTTATTCCTCTTCAACGTCTCTCCCATACAGAGCCGCCGTGTGCGCACGGAGCGCGGTGGTGCGTTTAGGGGCAGTCGGAGAAATCAACGCCAACAAAAAAAATGACATCCAGCCTAGTTAAGACCATACCAAAGACTTTAAAAATGGGACCCATTGCCTCCCTGCGTGTGTGACGATCTTTGGGACTTAAAAAAAAAAAAAAAAAAATTAAAAATTTTTTTTAAAAAAAATCATAAAAATTGGGTGCGTATTATACATGGGTACAAGCTTTTTTCCAGCATCAGCATGCCATTGTTAGGGGTGCGTACTATACATGGGGGCGCACTATACACGGAAAAAAACGGTAATTGATTTAATTGCAGAGGAGCGTAACGTGACGCATTTCATATTAGGCCCTTCATTTGTGTCAATTCTGACAACTAACTGCCGAGCGAGCGCTGAAATGTTGCGATGCCATTGAAGATTGCAAAGTTGGACTCTGAGCATTTTATGACCTCCTGCTGAGGGCAAAGCCGTCAGGGCAGGAGGTGTCGTTTTGATCACCTTTGTATCTTCATGTGTTCTCTTTTCCCCAGTTGATTTGCATGAGTCGGATTATGCAAAATTCCTCTATTTACTAACTTTCTTGCAATTGAAAACTTTGTGGATGAGTTGCAGAGTTCAACAGCAGGTATTTTCTTTGAGTTTAGCAAAAAGTTGTTTTGGGCTTAAATTTCTGGTATGAAGTACGTAAATCCTTTTTATTTCGAGTATTCGTATTCCTATAAATTAAGAGGCTAATTTGAAGAAAAAAAACAACAACTTGGAAAGGGGTTTGAAAGTGTTCTTTCTCAATTCATCTCTAAATGCAAACAGAGGGAAAAAAATCCATTTTGTGGTTGTCGGCCCTCGGCAGAAAAACAAAAATGGCACTTAGAGTAGAACTCTAAGTGCCATTTTCGTTTTTCTTCTCGTATGCGTCAGATGGACTCAAATCTAAAGTCGGTGTGAGCTCCTAATTGAATTCTGGCCAGAGTGCGGGTGCGCCAATCATTGTGGTGGTTAAAAGAAATCTTAAAAGAGGAAACCAAATGGCGGTTCTGCCTCCAACTTTGTCACGGAGAGCTAGCTTTCAAGCGTCACGGCTGATGCATTTTGTGGAAAAGGAGACCGAGCAGTAATTGGCAATGTTCCTGTGACCGACACGCTAATGATCAATTCATTGGAGCTGTGTTTATTTAATTACTGCTGTTTAACAATGTGAGAGGCCACCTATTTTGCTCCCCAGTTAGCTGCGAGAGCTGACGGGATCTTTACGCACAACCAACTAATGTGTGTGTGCGTGTGTGTGCGCGCGTGTGCGTTTGCTAATGAAGTCCGTAATGTCAGTAATTTGCTGGAAACACATTGGCTTTGCTAACATTATTTGGACACTGATTGAAATGGCGGTGCTGCCCGGTCAACGTGGTCAAGTCCTCCCCACGGAGCGTTTGGTGCGACGAGATCATTCGGCGGCTTCGATATCGAGCTGCTCGGAAATCTGCAATTGACATGAATTATTGGCGGGGCTAGGAAATGAGCATTTGAATGATGAGTGAATGCATGTCAAAGTCAAAAAGTCAAAGTCCGCTTTATTGTCAATCTCTTCACATGCCAAGACACACAAAGAAATCGAAATGACGTTTCTACTATCCCACGGTGACAAGACATAGTACACGACACAAACTAAAAACAAGAAGGCGGGAACCACTTCCGGGTTCTCTGCCGGACGCCCTCTTCCTTCTCAGCCCAGGCTCCCAATACTTTTCAGGCTTGGACGATTTTGTTTTCTCCAGCGTGGAACTCATCTCCCTGACTCTAAAGCAGTGCTTCTCAATTGTTTTCTGTTACAAGAAAGAAGCAAGAAGAAAACTATTCGCGCCCCCCCTCCCCACCGTGACTATCCTAACTTGTCTTGTAAGTCGTAAAATGTTGCACTGTCGCAAACGTGACAGAAGTAACAATGAGAGCGCCACTGCCCCCTGCTGTAGTAAAGGCGCAATTACACTTTATTCTAGTACTGCCAAAAAAAAAGCCTGTTCCCCAGGGTCACACGCGCCCGGGCGCGCACCACTATTTGAGAAGCACTGGGTTAGGGTCAAAAGTCACCCTTTTTGCCACTCGCTGCGCTGTAAACTGAAAATGACATTGCACTTGCTCGGGGTCCAGGTCACGACATCTCAAAGTCAAAGTCAAAGTCAAAGTCATCTTTATTGTCAATCTCTCCACATGTCACAACACACAAAGAGACCGAAATTACGTTTTTCTCGGTCTCAGACTCAGGTGTCAGGCTGTGGTGCGACCTCTCCACCGGCCAACCTAGACCACTTGTCCCTGCCGGCTGGCAGCGGGCTGTCCCACTTTGGTTTCATCTCACTTTGATCATGTGATGTCTTCAACAACAACTCCTACAATTGAAGCTTATGAGCCCCCCTGGTGGCCAATTCATGCACGTCAGAAGGAGCAGCACAATGGCCATAAAATTCAAGCAAAAACAGTGTCCAAAATGTCGTCGTCGTCATCAATTTTTTTCCTATGGCACAATGATCAACTTGCCGTCTTTCTTGCTCTTAGTATAAAATCCGCTGGTCTGAGACAAATATCGATTTGGGCTCACTAAAACACTCAATGAAACCCAATGAGCCTTTAAAAGTGCACCAAAATCTTGAAGTGTTCAATTCATCCTAATCAATAGGCCCCGTGTTCCTCTTTGTGGCAAAATCCATCCATCCAAAGTCATTACAATGTGTGAACAAGGAAAGTCTGCAAACGTTCCGCTTGCCCTTTCAAGTCGGATCTGGATTGTTGCAATCAGAGGCGCAACAGGTAAGTGAGCCGTGCGTCGGTGTGGAAAAGCGTGCGTGTGCGTGTCGTGTAGAGAAAGTTTCGGGCCTTGAATACAATAGCCGCCACATTTGTACAATTGCTTTTTCTGCAGTGTATTTCATGTAGTGGTCGTTTGACAGTCCCTGATGGGCTCATTATGTTTGAGTTATTGTCTTGGTCTACCCACGGTGACGCGCCCCCCCCCCCCCCATTTGGAATCAAGCTGCTTGACGTTTCCACTTAATGTCCAACCACATTCCATCATCTGCAGCACACCTGTGGAGCAGCACGTCAGCTGTAAAGAGCTGAGAATGGCATCCGAGTGGCACAATGGACAAAAACCTCCCGCCCGTGGTGTTGCCGCTCTGCTCTCGCTGCTGGAGAACCGACGGTGGCTATTCCAAGTTACATGAGCGGCAATTGTTTGCTTGTTGCTTTTGCAATCTTGAAGGCTGCTTGCCACTGTGAATGCAATCAAGATTCAGCTCATTTTGTCAAGTGCTTGCTCATCAAAGGAGTGAGACATCTGTGCTAAAGGTGGTAAATCTACTCCTATTTATGGCTCTTTATATATTTAGGATAGGATGTATCCACTAATAATTGTTGGTTTCTTAACCAATGAATGAACTTATTCATTTTCAATTTGCTTGCTGACACCCCAAGCGGAAACAGCTGCACGTGTGGCCAGGCCAGGCCATCCGTGACACTTGTCGAGTCGCAATAAAGCCAAAGCCCGGTTGAGTGGCAAAGCCCGGCTGAGTGGCAGAGCCGCCCAATTGGTGGAGGAAATCAAAAGCACTGATTGTTATAATTGAGATGAATGAATATAGAGTGTACTTCAGTTCACTTGTTGAGGTGTCATTTTCTCTTAGGGTCCCCCTACTGGTCAACGGTGGCTACTGCACTAAGGTGTGCGCTGCATAGGTTACAAAAAAAGCAAGATGGCTGACTCCATGTTGGCAAGTGTGCATGAGGACTCTCACTGGACTAGCTTTTTTCCCCCCAAGCATTATTTTTGCAATCATTCCAAGATGGAATTGTCACTATGGTGTGGATACTATCAAGCCAGCAACCATCCGTGACCTGGTTCCTGACCTCCTGGCCTGGACACAAAAATGGTGAGTGAATATATCAAAGTCTTGCTGTCACCTTTTGAATTGAGTCAACTGAAGCCATGGAATTGTGATCAAATAGCAGCATCAAGATCCAAAGCAGATGAGACTGAATTGAAGGGTTTAGGCTCACTAGACAAGTTCCTCGCCAATGCTAGCGAGCGAGGGAGGGAGGGAGGGAGCGAGGGAGCGAGGGAGCGAGGGAGGGAGGGAGGGAGGTAGGGAGGGAGCGAGGGAGCGAGCGAGGGAGGGAGGGAGGGAGCGAGGGTGGGCCACACACACATGGCAGACGCGCTTGCTTGAGAGCGCACAGATGTTAAAGCGGAGCTAGCTCCAAGTAGCACACACAGCGCCACTTGTCTTGTCTGATGACAAGCCTCATTTGGAACTGCCATTAGGAAGACGTGGGATTTATGGCTCTGTCTGCCTGCCTGCCTGCCGTGGCTCTCACTTCACAATAAAAGCGAGAGAGAGCGGCAACCTCTGTCCCGCTGCCTCTGTCTTGTTACTCAAACATTTCGGCCCATAGAGATGGCGGCGGAACCCCGTCACCAACACCACGTCACGTTTAGAAATAGACTGAATGAATCAATGATGGAGATGAAGACATCTATCTGGAGGACATTTTTATTATATTCCACCAGTGGGAATGTGAAGGGGGAAAAAAAAAAAAAAGATTATGCAGGTTCGCATGCAAAGATTCATATTGCGGGGTGGGATTTCATTAGAAGCCGATAATTAGTTTAATCATCTTAGTTAACCTCCACGTGTCCTGGAAAATGATAGGCAGCTGGATCATTATGAAACAAAATCAAAAACACACCAAATGCAATTGTAAAAATCATCACTTCTATCTTTCACCTCTTGCGAAATGTCAGAAGAATCAGATATGACTTTAAAGAAACAAAATAATAACAGAAATAAATATGGATTATGTCACCATCCCTTCCATCCCTGTGCAATTAAAAGGATAATGTGGTTAAAAAAAAAAAAAAAGATGTTGATTGAAATTCTATTCCCTGGCAGGGCTCACTCCGCCGAGCCGCTGCGTCTGTCCGTCTGTCAAGCCCCCGGCCGGGCCCATCAATCCCGTAGCTGAGTGCGGTGCAGGTGAGTGGGAGGAGCGCAGGGCCAACATTAATCACTCAGACGTGGGCAGCGGTGGTCTGGAAGGAAGGAAGGAAGGAAGGAAGGAAGGAAGGAAGGAAGGAAGGAAGGAAGGAAGGAAGGAAGGAAGGAAGGAAGGAAGGAAGGAAGGAAGGAAGGAAGGAAGGAAGGAAGGAAGGAAGGAAGGAAGGAAGGAAGGAAGGAAGGAAGGAGTAGAGAGAGAGCAATCATGTCAAATGCTACTTTTTACAATCAAGCTAAGAAGTGATTGGAAAAAAAAAAAGAGTGAAATGCAATGTTTGTACTCAGAGATGGCCAATTTGCAGCACTCCATCTTCACCTTTGTCCGGAACCCGCCCACCGCCACCGTCATTTTATGCGGCATTTTTTGGCGGATGGAGTCCTCTTGTGGATGTTCCACAATGTATTGTTTTAGAATCTGAAAAAACAAGAAAGGTCATTCAAATAATAGAGATGGCCAATTTGCAGCACTCCAGCTTCACCTTTGTCCGGAACCCGCCCACCGCCACCATCATTTTGTGCGGCATTTTTTGGCGGATGGAGTCCTCTTGTGGATGTTCCACTATAGTTTTAGAATCTTAAAAAAACAAGAAAGGTCAAACAAGTAATAAAGATGGCCAATTTGCAGCACTCCATCTTCACCTTTGTCCGGAACCCGCCCACCGCCACCATCATTTTATGCGGCATTTTTTGGCGGATGGAGTCCTCTTGTGGATGTTCCACAATGTATTGTTTTAGAATCTGAAAAAACAAGAAAGGTCATTCAAATAATAGAGATGGCCAATTTGAAGCCCTCCCCTCCACTCCTGTCGGAAATCTTCGTCGTGTAACCACTCTTCTAACCCCTCTTGCAACTTTTCATAAAAGTGACTACGACCTATTGTGTTGTTAGATTTGATATTATCGTGTTGCGGTCAACAGCATCAAAAATAAGTTTTATAATTGTGGAAAAAAAATGCTTGAAGACTTGACAGTGGAGGCAGAGAAGTAAGGGGCTGAATTAATTATGGATGCATAAAAAAAATGCAAATGAATTCCGGTTTATTCCAGAACAAATTTAAGACTTGGAAGAAAAAAGTGTGCCATCTCTATTCAAGTGAAATGAATCCCCGTACTTTTTCTCTCTGTCTGTACTTTTCACGACAGCCTCTTGAGATGTTTAGCATCCTGTTTTCCCCGGACGGAGGTGAACTCACAAGGAGCCTCGCCTGTAAGGAGAATACAGAAGATATGAAGATAAAGGAACCACCAAAGATACGGCTCGGCATGAAATCTTGGTTGAGCAATGATTGGCTTCCCTGCATTTTTTGTTGTTGTAATTCCTATGAATAGAGAATCGGTTATGAAATGGGAACGAAACCTCAAACTACATTTTCAATGCGCTCTTTTTTTTTTTTTTTTTTTTAAACAACAATCAGTCTTGTGTAACCCAACAATAATTGCAGCAAGAAGGAAGTCACCACACCGAGCAGGGACGCAGCATACGTACGTAGCTGCCGCCACTAATGATGTCTGCTTCCAACACGGCCGATAACAACAGAATAAGTCATAATAAGCTGTAGTTATGCTAAAGAAAGGGAGAATTCCAACACACAGCGCAGCCAGACATGCCGTGTTTGATGCAGACGGAAATGCGAGCTGCGTTCGCAACAGCGCGCCGTGCGGGTCAGAAGTTGCGCTCCCGACCCGGCGGTTTTTCATACCAAAGACTATAAAAATGGGATCCATTGCCTCGCTGCGTGTGTGACGATCATTGGGACTTAAAAAAAAAAAAAAAAAAAGAAATTTAAAAAAAATTCATAAAAATTGGGTGCGTATTATACATGGGTACAGGCTTTTTTCCAGCATCAGCATTTCATTTTTAGGGTGCGTACTATACATGGGGGCGCACTATACACGGAAAAAAACGGTATTGATCTGTACAAGGCGAGGTGCTGTTACCTCCACCCACCCCCCCCCCCACCGCCCCACTCGTTGAGCGTCTTGAGCATGGGGCTGACGGCGAATTCCACATTTCTCTCTTGAATGAAACTACGCGGACTTGTCAGGTCTCACTCGAGAGTCCGATGATTCTTTCTCAGTTGACAGTCACAAGACTTTGCTTTGCCCTTCGCCAGGGGTGACAAACTCTGGACGTTTGGCCCGCAGTGTAATTCTATTTGGCCCGCCCACCAAGACAAATTGCGCATCTACTTTCCCTCAATTGTAAAATTGCAAATTGTCTTCACTTTAAGAAACAGAGATGTTCTGAGCAATTGTTATTACCGTTCCTGTTAGAATAATTAGTTTTGCTGAAGCGCTGGTCGGCCTGAAACCGAAGGTCACATGTCTTCGCTCAAGTCAACATATGTGCCGGCTAGCCTTGGGGAGTCCTTATACTCCCTTCCTTGTCTTACCTGTGAGAGGCCCTCACTAGTTAGAAACAGAACATCTTTGTTCTTTGTTAGTTCAAGAGAAGTCCTTTCTCTGTTAATTGCTTTTGTTCGAGACAGTTTTTAGTTATCCCATATTTACTCAATGATTGTTTAAGTAGACTTCATGCAAGTTATCTCACATCTACTTAACGTTTGTTGGAGTGTATGCACGAGAGGTATCTGATTATTTACTCATTATTATTATTGTATGAAATGTAGCAAGAAAGTCTAGAGCATTGTTTTACAGAGACACAGCTGCATTCCTGGGGTCACGGATCGGCCAAGGCCATGCGGCCTCGCACCACACAACACTATTAGCTAGCTGAACAGCGTTGCTACAGTCACACTCTCCCCTCCCTTTAGTGTAGCAACGCCTCTGTAACCAGGGCAACCAAAACATTAAATAGAGGAGTACGTGGAGGGAGAACTCAGAATTGATGGAGATTGTAACTGAGTTTCCTCTCTCTATCGTTCTCCTCGCGAGTAAACCTGTTCTGGTTCTTTTCTCCTCTTCCTTCCAGCGTGTGGTTAAATGTCTGATGGTATTTAGACCTGACAGTTCCTCTTTTTAAAAGTGTGAACACTTTTTGTGACTAGTCTCTGACTTCAAAAGTAGCTATTCATCAGTTTGTTGTCACCTACGTATACTGTACATAGTATATACGTAGGTGACATGAGACGTTTATGTATGTATTTAGGTTGACAGTCATTCATAATGGCCCTCCGAAGAAAACCATGACTACGATGCGCCTCGCGACAATAATGAGTTTGACACCCATGAAGAAATGGAGTCGCGACTCGAGAAACAAAAAACATTTCACCTCACCCACCGCAGTCCCAAATCATCGAGAGGATTTTAATTCGGATGATTACAACGATGATTATAAGGTCGAGTCATGTGGGTCACTTCTTCTGGAAATGGCTAAACATCTTTGATTTGATGTCTGACTGGCAATCTGATGAATCGCACGAGGTACTGCGCTGGTGCTTGACCTTCCTTGCTCAACCACGAGCTCCGCTCGGAGACAAAGTTGCAAGGTCACGCGACTGGTTGGCTTCAGGCTAATTGCGTTGACCTCAGTCACAATGAAAACGTCCAAGCGTCTTGCGCTCGCCCGAAATCGGACGCTGGCGCCTTGATGCCGTGTCAAACGGACATAATAGTTGTCCACTTTGATCCCGCTTTGAAAACATTTAATGCAGGATTTCTTCTCGCTTCTAGAAAGTCGAAATCGACACGTTTGATGTAAAAGTGGACAGCATCAAGGCAGGAATTGGAGGGTGCCCCTTTGTTCTTTTCGTTATCTCGCACCGTGACCAAGCGGAAGCGGCGGTGAGAGGCAATTATTAACGCCCTCGTATATCGGACAAATATTCGCTTCTTATTGTCAGGCAGTTAGTGAAATGGAGAGGGAAAAGCCGGCAGGCAGCAATCTCAAATAACCCGCTGATGCTTGCTTATTCAGCGGGGTGGTGTCGTGCAAAGCGGGCCAATAGAATTCAAGAAGTGTGCTGTTGTCGTTGGTGGTGTTGCTGCTGTTGTTGCTGCTGTTGTTGTTGTTGTTGCCGTTATGAATTACAAACATTTCATGAAATGGACATTTTTCAGGGCTCCGGTCCACTGAAGTGCGCACTTGCTATTGAGTGACCGGCCATTTTAGTGACAAATGAAGCCCTCTTATTGATTTCAGCACATAATCATATTTCACATCATTTGCCATGGTCCAGACTTTTAATGATTACCTCGGCTCGTCTTTCTTCCCAACCACCGTGAGAGCCCATTTTCACGCATGCCTATATGTCGCCATATGTTTATGAAGACGTTGTTTTGAGGTTATGACCCCAACCAAGTGCAGTCGAAATGTCCCGAGGACACCTCATAATGGACCGTGGGATGCGACCGTAGTGACGCCCGCGAGGGAAACCTGAGCTCATTTTGATTGGCGCAGCCTCATTTGCTCTCAGTCGGAGGCCCTCGGGGTTGGACTTGTCCCTTCCTTCACAAGTTGGTTTGAACAAAGCACGCGCATTTTCTTTTCCTTCTGTCATCCTTTTGCCTCGCTCGACCTTTGACTGGAGCCTTCGGCCGCTGTGGGTAAATCGATCCAGGGGAAGAACCTTAAACCTGATTTAAGGGTGCGCAAGTGGCGGGTCGTGGGTTCCGAGTGGCCCCTAGAAAATATCTTTTTTGAAGGGTTGGGCGATTCTAAAGATGTTTTCTCTACAGCAGTGCGTACTCATTTTTCGGTAGCCAAGACTTCCATTTTTTACTTTTTTGTAGGGGTCCAAACTCCGTTTTTGAGTGGAAAGCTTCTATTACCGCTGGGTCCAGTTGTTAGTACATATCAATGGATTTCTATTTTCTTCCAATGCTAACTGTTTATGCCGTAGCCATTGTGAGGCTTCCTGCTGCGCAATTTCTTCTCCAGCTCTTTTATGAAAGTGTTTTGTTTGTTCGTGTCAAACGGGGCTGAATGGTTTTGATGATGATTTGAATCATAATAATCGTGTTTTTAAAGGGAACATAGCAGGCAGATTCCTTTCTTCTCCTCTATGATTGACTTGACTATTTATAAGGAGCTGGACAAAAGGGTCTTATTGAGGATAATAAATCCAAAGTAGATGTTTTTTTTTTTTTCTCTTTTCTCGCTCCATAGTTGTCAAATGTTCCTCCTTCTGATGGCAACTGCTCCCAAAAAAACATAATTGAGGTTGTTTATTTTCTGTAGCTGGCATCGGAACCTGGAACACCTTGTTCTACATAACGACGCTGTCTCGCAATCGACTCGCTTGTCCGATGCCTTTGATCCAATCAACCCTGTGAATCTTCCTTTGAAAGAGTTTGCGCGTGAACTTGTGGCACGGCAGAAACTCTAACATTGCCGTGTGCTCCGTCAATTGGCCGAGCATTACAGTAGAGCCCAGCTCTCATTTTCAGAGAGTGGCAAATGTTATCGTGCTCTTTTTCAGCTCAGGCGAGAAAACCGTCCCGAAACACGTAGTGAGCGTTGGTTAAAGGCTTTTTATCTGAAAGGAATGCTAAACAACCCGATTGGCACAGACTTTGAAATGAGTCATTACACCTGGCAGGAATGACGGAACACAACAGCAGATTTCCAAACTAAACGTGCAACGATCAAATGACAACTTGAAACGAGAAGCTATGACCTGAGCGGATTATTAACCATCTGAAAAAACAGACGAGGTTGTTAGCATTTTTATTTCAAACCTTTCTTGATTGCGCCGTTCAGCTGGCGAGAGAATTGAAGGGAATGACAATCATTGGAGGGTATAAAAACTCCAAGAATGATCACGTGGTGATAAGCTGCCCAACTGGCAGGCAGGTTATTGGTGTAACGCTAATCACAATCTGTCACTGGCTCACTTGAGCTAACTTGAGCTAACTCCCTCATTTGGTGTTTTGAAATGGCTACAAATCTTCCGATCTTTAAAATAGGGCGCACAAATACCTCTCCAAAGTTTGACTTGGTCACGTGTCGCTCCCATCTCGCTTTTGTGTTTCTAATTGCTTTGTTGTGCTTGCATAGCGAGAGAGAGGCCTCGCAAAGGCATCAAAAGAAATGGACGTGTAATCACCATCTGTTGTCAAGGTCATTTGGCACGCTAGAAACACATCCATCGCCAACAGGAAATGTCCTCGCTTAACTGGAAATGGAGTCGTTTATCTTGGTGACATTTCACATTCAATATTTTGGGTCATTGTGCACTACAGCAGCGCAGTAGGGATAGAAAGAAAGATGCGTATGATCGGCCGAGCAGAAGCAATCACATATTTGATCTGTTATTCATTCAATCGAGAGTACTGCTTCTTCACAGCGCAAATAAAAGTCAACTAGGATTTTTTGTATCTTCTGTTGTTGTTGGTCTGTGTTGTGTGTATCCCAATTTCAAATTTGTGTTGTTCTCCAATTCATTCTTGGAGGCTTTTTTTCCTGCTGCTTCTTCTTCTTCAATGTGGTTTGATTTCAAAGGGCAGCGATGCCTCACAGGACCCAAAAAATGTGGGTGTAAAAAGTCAAAGTGACAAACCAAAAATGCCTTATTTGGAGATTTGGTGCAAGAGACCCAAAAAATCAGAAGCATCATTCTTAGTTTTTGCTTTGTTTGGTTGTTTGCTTAGCAGTTCTTCAAATGAACAATTTCGCACAATTACCGGATCTTGACATCAGAGGTGCAAAACTCTTCTCCAGAGGTACACAACAATAGACGTCAACTTGGCTTCACACTTTGTTTTGCCAAACATTCCGCACAGGGATATGCAAAAGTCGACCCGCATTTTCACACCTTGGACACAGATAAGCTATGTGAGGTTACACTCGCTTCTTATCACAAAGCCCCGACTTGCAAATGAGCACACCAATGAACACATTGGATAAGCGCAGATTCCCTTAGTAGGTTTTTTCAATATGGGTATACTTGCTCCCCATAAAAAAGTGATCTTGTCATCTCAATGATCCCTCACTAGAAAAATACCTGGCAAAAGTCCAATTGGAAATCCTTGAAAATCTGCCATGAAATCTCCACTTGTACTTGCTCCAGCAACATAAAAAAGGCTCACTGGCTTTGATTCGAATCGGATCATGACTTGGACCTCAGGTGATCCAAAAGGGTGGACAGCCCCGAAAGCCTAGGTCCCCCTCCCTCCCATTCTCGTAAGCTGCCGTTTCATTTGTAAGCATCCCACGTCGTATGGCTTACATTTAGCAACAATGATACAGTTTTTTTCGTGTATAGTGCGCCCCCATGTATAATACGCACCCTAAAAATGGCATGCTGATGCTGGAAAAAAGCCTGTACCCATGTATAATACGCACCCAATTTTTATGATTTTTTTAAATTTTTTTTTTTTTGCTGCTCGTTTGCTGTCTGTCACAATGTACCCTACACAAATCCGAAACATTTGTTGCGGCGCCGAGTCACGACGAGGGGCAAGTTTTGGCTTCCAAGGGTGTTTTCATTCCTCTTCAACGTCTCTCCCATACAGAGACGCCTTTTTCACATCCGCACGCCCTTTTCACATGCGCGCACGGAGCGCGGTGGTGCGTTTATGGGCAGTCGGAGAAATCAACGCCAACAAAAAAAATGACATCCAGCCTAGTTAAGACCATACCAAAGACTATAAAAATGGGACCCATTGCCTCCCTGCGTGTGTGACGATCATTGGGACTTTTTGGGACTTGTCCAGATTTTAGGACAATAAATTAGTTAAATTTTGCGCACTATACACGGAAGAAAACGGTAAATGGTGTGGAAGCTTGCCAGAGGCTTTCTGTTATTGCTTTTTAAAGCAACGCAGCGTCCCATCGGGGAGAGGCTCCGGCCCGCAAGCAAGAGAAATGGATTTATGATTAAACACACACACACACAAAGACGCAACAGTGCCACAGGAGGCCGCATGCTGGTCAAAGATGCTCCTCGGGGAGCTGGAACACAATGCCGCTGGAAAATATACGCTTTGTGTGAAAGCACGATCTGTTTAGTTGAGTTCTCGGGGCGCCATGGTCGCTGGTGTTTTGTAATCCATGCATCCTTTTGGAGTTACTCCATTCATTTGCTGTTGGAATGGATGTAAACTCCTGCGGTCTCTTGTCAAATGTCTTTATGCCAAATTTGGCTGGTGCAAAGTGTAACAATGTTGACGAAAGATGCAAAAGTGTTGATGGAATGGATTTGATTGATCCATCAAATACGGTAGGGGTCAGGTGGACTACTTTTCCCTGGCCTGGACTGATGGAATTGTTGCAGCAGTGCAGAGTAAAAGCAGCATGCAGCTGAAGAGAAAAAAAGAGATGAATAAATGTCCCCAAAAAGCAGAATGTGCAACGCCATTCTTCTTATGATATAGTCAGAAAAAAGATTCGCTCTTTTGTCAATTATTTTACAGACCGGCTGTTTGACTAATTAGAAATACGCTCATATCGTTTATGATTGCGTCTTAATTCGTCTGGTCAGCAGGAAAAACTCACAGAGGCTCTCACAAATCGTTGTCATTTCGTACCGACATCTTAATACGTACGTCGCAATTACACAAGTCAGCGGTAGTTTAAAAAAGAGCAATATAATCCGAGTCATGTTTAGGCCACCTCAAAACGAAGTTTTGAAGTCTGTCTGAGAGTTTGGGAGTCTGTCTGAGAGTTTGGAAGTCTGTCTGAGACGAGACAATTCTCCCAAGGAATGTGGTTCTTTTCTGGAAAAGTCCACCTCGAAACCAAGATTTTTCCAGACAATTCTTCATCCCCACAATGTCGTTATGGTCATAATAGGTTTTTCTCGTTTAACCCGGCGGCGGCGGCACAAAGTTTGGCTCTGACCGACCAATCGGAAGATGGAAAATTGTTGAAATGTGACGGGCTAAAGGAAGAGTAAAGGAAAAAAATCATGCTGCAAAATCTAATCCAAACAAAAACAAGCAATTACACTTGAAAGTCTTTGTTGAAACTAACATCTGTTGAAATGAATCAATTCATCGACAAGTCCCATCAGATACCAAATTACTCAACAACTATCTTATGAATCGAAAAATCTGTTTTTTAACATAGAATTGTCCAAATCCTCTATTGTCATCGGTAATCAATTATTATTATCATTTCTCCTGAAGACACATTTTGTTGTTGTCGAATCACAACAAGATATTTGCAAACACCTGCTTTGACTTCAGAAAAGGACACCAGTAAGTGAATCACAAGTTTGCTAAGTACAACATGAATCCTTCTTGTGTGACATTGTGAAATTGTCAGTCATTTTGATCGCCAACAAATAACAGGAAAGTGGCAACTTTCAAACGAAGCCAAAATCGATCCGATTAATCGCTTCTCAAAATATTGCTAGTGACAACGTAGCCTACTACGCTACACGTGTTTTTGGACTGTGGCTTAGGGTTAGTTGGATTATTTAGTCGGTTAGTTAACCAAAATGACGACGCCGTGCTTTCTCGGACAGATTCAATGGTCGATGAAATCAATCTTGCAAGCCTCACTACTTAATTCAGCTTTCTCACCATCAAAGCAAGCCAGCGTATACCTAGCTGTCAGTGTTGATTTCAATACTTGAATCATTTCTTGGTCTTGGGCGCTGCTGCCACATGCCACGCTTTGTTTGATGAAGAACCCAAATAAGAAGCTTTCAGCGTTAACAAGTCATCGACTGACTGCCTGGCTGCCTGGCTGCCTGGCTGCCTGGCTGCCTGGCTGCCTGGCTGCCTGGCTGCCTGGCTGCCTGGCTGCCTGGCTGCCTGGCTGCCTGGCTGCATCATTAAGATGATCTGACCTCAGTAATTCCAAAGAAAAACGCTTGATCAAGCTGTCAGCGCTTGCCTCGGCCGCCGCCGCCGCCGCCGCCACCGGTATGAACGCTGGATTTATCCTCGTAATATCTATCCGACAGGTCAGTAGAACCTTGGTAAAGCTCAGCCATAAAAATCCCACCCAGCTCTTGCTGCCTCTTTTTAATATAGTCTCAGTCACATGGCTGAAGGTCAAGTGGAGCCTCACTCAATCAGATGGAAGCAGCTCCTGCAGCCACAGCAAGTGTTGTTGCAGTAAAGTTAGACAGATGGCTGCGGCCGGGGGAGCGGCGAGAACAATGGCTGCGAGATCTTCCGCAGTGCATGGAAAAGGAAGAAAGGAAGGATGCAGGACGGGGCAGACAGGTGGGTGGTTGGGCGACGCCGTAAAATGTCTCCGCTGCGCAAGTGTAACTCCAAGTAAAATGTGTTCGTCCTCGCTGGAGAATGAAATGTCCCCGCAGAAAGTGCGCAGATCAAATTTAGATTCATTCCCCGGAACAAAATGGATGACGTACGTACGTACGTACGTACGTGTGGCGCCACTTTGAATGATGCTCGTGTGGCTTTTCCCCAGTTTTAGACAACTGCAAACTCCTAGCAAAGAGTTTGGTTCGCGTACTTCTCATCAAGACATGAAGCATCCTGGAGTCTGCTTTGCTTTTATGATCACATTTACTCATGAGCATTTATTGTGGATTCTCTGTCAGCTAAATTAGAAGCATAAATCAGAAAAGCCGAGAAATCCACACGCAGTGGCACAGCTATCTAGCTGGGACGAATTGCTCGGAACTTCCCTTGCATTCATTAAAGTGCCTTTTTTTCCCCCACTCAAAGCAGTTTCATTTTAGGAAAACAACAAATCACAATAGATGGTATCTCAAGGCATTTGATAGGAAGCAAATTTAGAAACTCTCATTTGTAATTTGAGTTGCTAGCCATTCAGTGATAATAACGTCATTGGAGCATGGCAAGTTTTGTCATCTTTTCATGGAATCATCATCAAATGAAACATAACAATCAATATACGTATGTTTGGGTTACAAATATAAAGTTACTCTCATATGCTATATCTCCCAAAAAGATCTAATATTGTGCCGTGTTGCCATATCGTCATATCGTGAAGTCATGTAACTAAGTCATGTCGTAATGCAATCTGATTTTATAATGTAATGTTCCTTAACAGGAAGCAGTTGTGGTGGCGTCTATCAAATCAACTCCAAAATATCTCCCAACAGTGTGAATTGATTGCCTGGTTGATTTCAGCCATTTCCAATGTTTTCCCCGTAAAGGCCTAAAGAGAGAACGTTGAGCCTGCGTGCAGCCTGTTAGCATTCCCGCCAAATGGAATCAGCCTGCTGGATTTACACGTTCATTTCTTTGTGAATGGGACCCTTCCTGATTGCGCTTGATGACTCATCTCCAGTCCTGTGATACTTTGAGTCATCTTCGCGAAGGCGGGCATATTTTATCCTTGTAAGAGAGCGACTGTCATTTGCAGTGACCTTGTCACTCTCGCTCGGTAGATCTTTGAATTACAACTCGCGCTAATGCCGTCATTACCATTATTAATGGGACATGACACAAGTCATTGCCACGGCATCCGGAAGTAACGGCTCCTCTCCGATGTAGTGCGGCCGCTTTCTCGCTTAGTGCGGTGCCAGCAAGTCAAATAGGAAGCGCGGCGCAGGCAGGGCGGGCTGACTCCGCTGCTGATGCCGGTTGTAACGCACGCAATAAAATCCAATTTCATCAGTGTGTGCGTGCGTGTGAGTGTGCGCGTTTGCTAATTAAGTCCCTTGTCAGTAATTTGCTGGAAACACATTGGCTTTGCTAATATTACCGTTTTTTCCGTGTATAGTGCGCCCCCATGTATAATACGCACCCTAAAAATGGCATGCTGATGCTGGAAAAAAGCCTGTACCCATGTATAATAGGCACCCAATTTCTATGAATTTTTTTTATGAATTTTTTTTTTTTTTAAGTCCCAATGATCGTCACACACGCAGGGAGGCAATGGGTCCCATTTTTATAGTCTTTGGTATGGTCTTAACTAGGCTGGATGTAATTTTTTTTGTTGGCGATGATTTTTCCGACTGCCCGTAAACGCACCACCGCGCTCCGTGCGCGCACGGGAAAGAGGCGTGCGGACGTGAAAAAGGCGGCTCTGTATGGGAGAGACGTTGAAGAGGAATAAAAACAGCCTTGGAAACCAAAACTTGCCCCTCGTCGTGACTCGGAGCCGCAACAAATGTTTCGGATTTGTGTAGGGTACATTGTGACAGACAGCAAACTAGCAGGTGATCGAGCGAGCGTCTGATACAAGAGCATTGCGGTCGCATGGAGCGTGTTTGAAGTGAACAGCAGAGAAGAAAGGAACAAGGCAAAGTGTTGTGAAATAAAATATGACCGACCTGTAATACGGATTTAGGTAGAGAACTGGACTCTCGCTCTTTATATAGCTGACGTGTCTTGCGCATCCGTTCTGCGCATCTGTAATGGCGGCCTCCGTAGGACGTCCGGTCCGCGATGGAGATTAAAAAACAAACAATATTTGACAATAACACACCCTCAAGGATTGCACCATCGCATCAAACGATGTGTCGTCAATTATGAATTTTTCTGACTAAGTGTGTTGGCCAGGATGGCTGAATGCGATGCGCGATTGACGACAAACAAGAAGAAAGGTGAGTTTTATTTCGGGGGAGATTTGTCGTGTCTCGTCCCCAGTTTTGCTATGTGTCTAGGTTGCCATAGTTTCTGTTTGCGTCGCCCCTCTCTTCCTGTGTCACCTCAATCGATGTAACGTGTTTTGTATTTAAGTCCTGTCTGCCCCTCGCTCACCGTCGGATCATTGCATGTGTTACTGTCATGATGTCTGTTTGCTTTCTGTTCCTGTCTTTGGTAATGTCACCCTGTCTTTTTGTTCCACGACTATGTCGGTCAGGCCTGTTGTTGTTGTTTTTTGTACCATGACTTTCTTAAAAAAAAAAAAACAATTTAAAAAAGAAAAAAATTAAGATTTTTTGTACCCATGTATAATGCGCACCCCAGATTTTAGGACAATAAATTAGTTAAATTTTGCGCATTATACAAGGAAAAAAACGGTACTTGAAACATCTTTACTGGCTCAGAAGAGAAACATCTATTATCACTATTATTGTTGGTGGAAACCCGTCAAGCAAAAAGGAGCTCACAGGACTTCAATGCCTTTGACATTTTAGTGAGCATCTTTAGCAAGTTTATGCAAACAGGACGACCAAGGATTGAGAAGGTGACGACGACGGCGGCGGCGGCGTTAATAAACATTCCAGACGCATTCAGTCGACAAGTGCGGCGCTGACCCGGCACATTAGGACGTTTGATGGGGAAGAATCAAAGTCATCAAGAAAAGAGCTGCTTTTGCCACACAGAACAGGATGAACATATTCAGCAAATAGGAGAGAAGATGATACAAATGAAGTGGGCACAAGAGGCAATATTCAAAACAGGCGGAAATCACACTGGGAACATTGGCGGCCATCTCGTTCTCGACTGAAATAACGACACGGTCGCCGGGTCGCAGGTCGCGACCAATCACAGCTAATCTCTTTCAGAAGCTGTGCCGTCATTGGTTGTGACTTGAGACCTGTGATGTCACTTTCAGTCCAAAGCAAGTGGTAAAATGGCCGCCCCAGGAGTTGGATTCAAACAGGTGGATTTTGCCTGTTGAACAAAGAAACTTCAGCCCCTAGTGTTTATACCATTTTTTTCCGTGCATAGTGCGCAAAATTTAACTTTAAATTTAGTTTGCTTTCTGGACCTGTCTTTGGTAATGTCACCCTGTCTTTTTGTTCCACGAATTTGTCGGTCAGTCCTGTTGTTGGTTTTGTTTTCTAAAAAAAATAAAAAAATAAAAAAAAATAAAAAAAAAATTAAAACATTTTTGTAGCCATGTATAATGCGCACCCCAGATTTTAGGACAATAAATTCGTTAAATTTTGCACACTATACACGGAAAAAAACGGTATTTGGACAATGATTGAAATGGCGGTGCTGCCCGGTCAACGTGGTCAAGTCCTCCCCACGGAGCGTTTGGTGCGACGAGATCGTTCGGCGGCTTCGATATCGAGCTGCTCGGAAGTCTGCAATTGACATGAATTATTGGCGGGGGCTAAGAAATGAGCATTTATTACGCTACATAGTAAAGGGTGTAACGTTATGTGCACGAGCCTGATTGCCTTTTCTTCAATGCTTTCAATTCACCCAAATGGTTGCTAACAAACGCTTGCTAGCAATGCTAAACGGTCACGTTTCCGATCCACGCTGGGATCGCAACGCCATTTGGGATGCCAATTAAAACAAAAGCAGTAACGGTCCAATCTCCTTTCCATTTCTCTGTCATCTGGATGCTGCTCACAGCCATAAAGGTCATATTTGCACGGCGCATGCCGAGATTAAACCGGCGGCGTCCGTCCGGCCGCCCGCCATTTTGAGTATTTATCTATCTGGCCGCCGGCGGCTGATGCGTGCGCATTGTACCTTTCAATGAAATGTCACGCTCGAGTGTTTCAATGATGCATTCATATGAGCTCTTGTAAGAATGCAGCTTGTTATTTGGGAAATGTGCGTGTGTGGTGGACAGCTTGAAAAGGTTTGTGGCATGCGTAGTTGCAATTTAGCCGCTTTGGACGCAGCGGCCATCTTTGTTCCCTTTGGATGTATGCAAAATGAGTGTTGCTATTGATCTGATTTGATTTGAATTAAGAAACACACAATTGTTTGAAATGTTGCGCTCTTTCTATCTCCGGATCCTCGCACCTCGGCATTTGGAGCGTCTTTTCCGAAGCTCGCTCGCCCGGCTGCTGCTGCTGCTGCTGCTGCTGCTGCTGCTGCTGCTCCAGTGCGCTAATTACCTCGTCCTCCTCTGCTGCTAATGAGAAGGTAAAATATGGTTGTCTGGCAACGACATTCATTTGCAACCCCGGCTGGCTCCCGGCAGGAGAACGCAAGAGGGGAGAGAGCTGCTCATTTCTAGCCAGCGTGCAACCGTGGCGTACATTCTCGCAAGGGTTGTCCCACTGTCGAGCTGTCATAATGGAAATCCATCCGCTCAGATTCATCTTTTCCTCAACTCTCGGCATTAGGCCAGCTGGATTAAGGTTAGAAAAGATGACTTTAGTGGAACGCTTTGACTTGTGTATCTTTGATTTCTCAAAGGGGACCTGGCCACCGGCAAGCAAATAAGAGCCATTAAATGGCTTTTTTGTTGTGTTTTTTTGGATGACATCAAGTTTAAAAATAATGTTCAATAGTTGAAGGGTACAGAAAAAAAAACAAAAAAATGTGAGGGGGAAAAAGATGATATTGCATGGGGCCGGGCCGGATGGACTCCGATGAAACAAAATATGTCTTGACAGTGGCTGGCGTCAATCAGGAACATTTGATTCCCGTTCGATTGACACAAGATCATAAAAGTGCATTAGCGGCAATAACGACGCAGCTTTGTGGCTATTTTTCTGGTCGGCCGCTTCCGGTCTGAGGGGCGGCCTGTGAATGCCAATTCCGTACCATGAATTCTACAAAGCTGGCAGACAGAGCGTTGTGTGCTTCTGCAACATTTTGGACCATGTGCCGGCCACTCGATGAATACATCAGCTCCATCCCAGTGGCAGCAGCTTGACGGCAGGCAGATGAGCTGTGAACTTGACGGACGAACGAACGAACGAACGAACGAACAAACGAGAGTTTCCTTCGAACAACGAGCAGGTTCCTCTCAGATATGCAGATTAGTCCACTAAATACGGATGACATAATTGCCTTGGGTATGTACGTATGTACAGTCACATTCGAATAGAATGCCTTTATTGTTCTTGTACAGCAGGATTTTGGTGCAACAAAATGATTTGAAATATAAACACTAGGGGCTGAAGTTTCTTTGTTCAACAGGCAAAATCCACCTGTTTGAATCCAACTCCTGGGGCGGCCATTTTACCACTTGCTTTGGACTGAAAGTGACATCACAGGTCTCAAGTCACAACCAATGACGGCACAGCTTCTGAAAGAGATTAGCTGTGATTGGTCGCGACCTGCGACCCGGCGACCGTGTCGTTATTTCAGTCGAGAACGAGATGGCCGCCAATGTTCCCAGTGTGATTTCCGCCTGTTTTGAATATTGCCTCTTGTGCCCACTTCATTTGTATCATCTTCTCTCCTATTTGTTGAATATGTTCATCCTGTTCTGTGTGGCAAAAGCAGCTCTTTTCTTGATGACTTTGATTCTTCCCCATCAAACGTCCTAATGTGCCGGGTCAGCGCCGCACTTGTCGACTGAATGCGTCTGGAATGTTTATTAACGCCGCCGCCGCCGTCGTCGTCACCTTCTCAATCCTTGGTCGTCCTGTTCGCATAAACTTGCTAAAGATGCTCACTAAAATGTCAAAGGCATTGAAGTCCTGTGAGCTCCTTTTTGCTTGACGGGTTTCCACCAACAATAATGGTGATAATAGATGTTTCTCTTCTGAGCCAGTAAAGATGTTTCAAGTACCGTTTTTTTCCTTGTATAATGCGCAAAATTTAACTAATTTATTGTCCTAAAATCTGGGGTGCGCATTATACATGGGTACAAAAAATTTAAATTATTATTTTTTTTATTATTATTATTATTTTTTTTTAAGAGAGTCATGGTACAAAAAAACCCAACAACAGGACTGACCGACAAAGTCGTGGAACAAAAAGACAGGGTGACATTACCAAAGACAGGAACAGAATGACAGTAACACATGCAATGATCCGACGGTGAGCGAGGGGCAGACAGGACTTAAATACAAAACACGTTACATCGATTGAGGTGACACAGGAAGAGAGGGGCGACGCGAACAGAAACTATGGCAACCTAGACACATAGCAAAACTGGGGACGAGACATGACAAATCTCCCTCGAAATCAAACTTGAAATCACCTTTCTTCTTGTTTGTTGTCAATCGCGCATCGCATTCAGCCATCCTGGCCAACACACTCAGTAAAATTCATAATTGACAACACATCGTTTGATGCGATGGTGCAATCCTTGATGGTGTGTTATTGTCAACTATTGTTTGTTTTTTAATCTCCATCGCGGACCGGACGTCATACGGACGCCTTTCTCACATGTGCGCACGGAGCGCGGTGGTGCCTTCACGGGCAGTCGGAGAAATCAACGGCAAAAAAAATATATATACATCCAGCCTATTTAAGACCATACCAAAGACTATAAAAATGGGACCCATTGCCTCCCTGCGTGTGTGACGATCATTGGGATTTAAGAAAAAAAAAAAAAAAAAATAAAAAAAAAAAAATTTAAAAAAAAAAATTTTTTTAAATTGGGTGCGTATTATACATGGGTACAGGCTTTTTTCCAGCATCAACATGCCACTTTTAGGGTGCGTATTATACATGGGGGTGCATTATACACGGAAAAAAACGGTATTTATGCTTGGGGACAGACAGGCAAGTCGCTTCTTAATAGTCCTCTAGCTCCCGACTGTGCGTGTTTCTCACATTCACATCAGTAAATTAATTTTCCCCACACCACTGCCATACATCAGAGCAAACCACTACCGCCGCATTTTCTTAAGCTGTTGTCGTAAAAAAGTTTTATTGATTCTCGCCACTGACACTTTCATATGCTCTTTGCAGAACAAGTAGTTTGACTACTGGGCTCAACGCATGTCGGTCAGCGACTCTCGTAAAATATACGTACGAAGAGGAGCTCTTTTCCTAAATGTGATAAATACCCTGAATCGTGGAAACTGATTTCGTATTGATAAATATTTATTATGGATGGATGGATGGATGGATGGATGGATGGATGGATGGATGGATGGATGGATGGATGCATGGATGGATGGATGCATGGATGGATGGATGCATGGATGGATGCATGGATGGATGCATGGATGGATGCATGGATGGATGGATGCATGGATGGATGGATGCATGGATGGATGCATGGATGGATGCATGGATGGATGCATGGATGGATGGATGAATATATAGTACCTTACATTGAGATAGGTACAGTAACAAAACATTTCTTCCCATAGGATAGGGTAGCTGCTAGACTAGAATTTCCCGAGGGAGCGATCCCAAGGGATGAGTAAAGTTAAGTCTCTGTCTATGTCTAACTAATTAAACATGCTACCTAAGTCGAGGCTCAGAAATGTAACACATGTTGCTTTGGGAGCTGTTAGGCCCTGGAATAATCCAATCCGAGAGATCCACGGGCCAGCGCCGAGGCCTGAGTGAGATTGATAGCTGGACGGGCGGATCACGAAACAGGGGCAGTTCCCTCGGTACCACACCTCACCCATGTCCTCTTCCTACTCCTGTTTTGGCTGTTGCATGGAGGTCCCAGAGGTTCAATCCACCGTAGGCTGGCCACAATAATAGAATTTTATGTCAGCCAGGAGTTTCTGCAACTTGGAAAAAGCTGATTGATGAATGTCGTAAATCAGCGCTGCATTGGGTTTTACAACCTAAGAAAATGCTTTGGGCTGTAAAAGCACTCTCCGATGGCTAGTGTAGGTGCCACTCCATTTTTACTGTTGAACTTCAAAACAAATGTATGTGACTTGCGTAGAATTTTCCCCATGTTGTTTATGACGTTCAGATCGTGTCTCATCAGTTTGTGCACTCCTGGCACCTCATCAAGCAGTGTTACTCCGCCAGGTAACTAACATAAAAAAAAAATCCATCCAAAAAAACTCTATATTGGCAACATTTCAATAATGAAAGCAAGATCATTACTGACTTTTTTGTTGTTGTCGTAATCATCAAAACATGCCCTGTAGTGGAGAAACAATCAAATTGAAACATGCGCACATTTTCAGCCAGCTATCTGGAGACAGTCCAGTGCACTGAAGAAATAAAGATAGTATTGCCAAAATACAGTGATCAATAGCAAATCCTCGCCAAGGCTCCCTTCAAGACCAGTGGTAGAAGGGAAAGAAAATCCCAGATTTTGATCAGGCTCTTGTTACCAACCTCGGTAGAGACCAGAGTTAAACGCGCGCGCGCACGCACGCACGCACGCACACGCACACACTACAAATACATGTTGGCACAAATGAGCAGCCGGCAAAGAATAGCGTCGATCATCTCTAAAGGCGAGAAAAAACCCCCACAATGTTCTTTTCCTACAAAAGCAGTTTTGCAAAGAGGATTTATTACGTTAGCTGTCAAGTGCAGCAGATCATTTGAAATTACCGTTTTTTTCCGTGTATAGTGCGCAAAATTTAACGAATTTATTGTCCTAAAATCTGGGGTGCGCATTATACATGGGTACAACAAATTTTTTATTATTATTATTATTATTTTTTTTTTTTTTTTAGAAAACGAAACCAACAACAGGACTGACCGACAAAGTCATGGAACAAAAAGACAGGGTGACATTACCAAAGACAGGAACAGAAAGCAAACAGACATCATGACAGTAACACATGCAATGATCCGACGGTGAGCGAGGGGCAGACAGGACTTAAATACAAAACACGTTGCATCGATTGAGGTGACACAGGAAGAGAGGGGCGACGCGAACAGAAACTATGGCAACCTAGACACATAGCAAAACTGGGGACGAGACATGACAAATCTCCCCCGAAATAAAACTCACCTTTCTTCTTGTTTGTTGTCAATCGCGCATCGCATTCAGCCATCCTGTCCCAACACACTTAGTCAAAAAAATCCATAATTGACGACACATCGTTTGATGCGATGGTGCAATCCTTGATGGTGTGTTATTGTCAAATATTGTTTGTTTTTTAATCTCCATCGCGGACCGGACGTCATGCAGAAGCAGTATGACTGTGCATGCGCGGAAGCAGTATGACTGCGCACGCGCACTATGGGGTCAGCTGCGCAGAACGGATGCGCAAGACACGTCATCTATTTACTAATTAGCGAGAGTTCGGTTTAATTAGCAGTTTCATCAGAATGGATAAGAGAGCAAGTTATACTGTAGCATTTCGAAAGAAAGTCATTGAAGTGGCAGAAGAATTAGGCAATAGGGCAGCTGCGCGCCAATTTGATTGATTGATTGATTGATTGATTGATTGTATATTTATTGATCCCCAGGGGTGGGAAAATTCAGGCTCCAGCAGTATTCACACCACAGAGTGGGTATACAAAAGACACAGGCTGCCACACAACGGCGCCACAAAGAAAGCCAGAACGTGCTCAAGATAAAAGCCATCAAAGCAAAACAAAGCTAAAAGACAAAGGAAAAAAAGTAACTGTGGCCAACCAGCACCCCTCAATACAAGAGAACATCCCAAAACACACTAAATAGCCTCCACGGGGTCCATAGACAGGTGTAGGGGCAGTCCAGTTCAACGGCGCCCAATGGACCGTGGTCGTGAATCGGTGAAAAACATCACAAAGCAGGCAAACGTGTGAGCAGCGTCCTGGGCACCCAGTCGGGTGCACGTGCAGATGGTCACCACGGGGCTAGCATGGCGAAAGTCGTTGGTTCCGACGAGCACGAGGGAGCGGACTCCCCACAGGAGTTGCGGCTGCAAGGCCAAGGCGAGGGACCCGGTCATCACTGCCCGGATAAGCAGGAAGCCGCCGTAGAGTTACGCCGGTCTCGACCGATGATCCCGGTCCCAGGAAGAAAAAAAAAAAATACAAAATATCCGATCCGAAGAGATACCGAGGTGCGGTAGAAGGCAGCAGCATTGCCGAATGGACAAAAAGACAGAAAGAAAAGGGAGAAAAGAAAGAAAGAAAGAAAGAGGAAAAGAGAGAACACTGCTGGGAGGCAGCCACTTATGGCGCCATACCGAAAGAAAAAAAAAAAAAAGAGTCAATGAGTCAAACATAAGACTCTGGAGGAAGAAAAAAAATCAATTTTATACAGCGAAGGCTTCAGCAATATAGTCCTCTTCTCTTCTTGACTGACAATGAATGTGATAGTTTAATACAATCAGCAAATAACAAAATGCGTATTACAGGTAATATTTTATTTCACAACACTTTGCCTTGTTCCTTTCGTCTCTGCTGTTCACTTCAAACACGCTCCATACGAGCGCAATGCTCTCGTATCAGACAAGGCTTGCTCGATCACCTGCTCGTTTGCTGTCTGTCACAATGTACCCTACACAAATCCGAAACATTTGTTGCGGCTCCGAGTCACGACGAGGGGCAAGTTTTGGTTTCCAAGGGTGTTTTTATTCCTCTTCAACGTCTCTCCCATACAGAGCCGCCTTTTTCACGTCCGCACGCCTCTTTCCCGTGCGCGCACGGAGCGCGGTGGTGCGTTTACGGGCAGTCGGAGAAATCAACGCCAACAAAAAAAATTACATCCAGCCTAGTTAAGACCATACGAAAGACTATAAAAATGGGACCCATTGCCTCCCTGCGTGTGTGACGATCATTGGGACTTAAAAAAAATAAATAAATAAAAATTCATTAAAAAAAATTCATAAAAATTGGGTGCGTATTATACATGGGTACAGGCTTTTTTCCAGCATCAGCATGCCATTGTTATGGTGCGTATTATACATGGGGGCGCACTATACACGGAAAAAAACGGTACGGCGCAACTCATTTCAATAGCAATGAAAAGTAGGAGTGCTCAGCAACGCAACGCAACCCTTATCGAGTTGACGGTTGGATTTGAAACTTCTGCTAGTAACGACGGAAAAGTTTTTCTTTTTTGTTTAAAATGTCCGACTTAAACCAAAATGCTGCGTCGCATTGTGGCCGAAGGAAGAGTCCTGGTCAGTAATCGTGCTTTTGTAAATACCGTTTTTTCCCATGTATAATGCGCAAAATTTAACTAATTTATAGTCCTAAAATCTGGGGTGCGCATTATACATGGGTACAATTTTTTTTTATATATATATATATTTTTAAGAAAATCTCCTTCGAAATAAAACTAGAAATCACCTTTCTTCTTGTTTGTTGTCAATCGCGCGTCGCATTCAGCCATCCTGTCAGTAAAATTCATAATTGACGACACATGGTTTGATGCGATGATGCAAATCCTCGAAGGTGTGTTATTGTCAAATATTGTTTGTTTTTTAATCTCCATCGAAGACCGGATATCATACGGAGGCCGCCATGACAGTATGCGCAGAACAGATGCGCAAGACACGTCCGCTATATAAAGAGCGAGAGTTCAGTTCTCCACCTATTTGTTTCAATTCACAGTTTAATCAGCAGTTTCAATCAGAAGCATATCTATTTTTGTAGCTAGCCAGGACTCTTTGTATTTCGACCAAATTCCTTCAAATCAAAAACTCATTATTCATATCATCATAAGAAATATCGATCTATATCAAAGTCAAAGTCTGCTTTAGTATTGTCAACTTCTTCACATGCCGAGACACACAAAGACATCGAAATTACGTTTTCCCTATCCCACGGTGACAAGACATATTACACGATAGACACGCAAGTAAACAACGCAATATAAAAAACAAGAAGGCACAAACAATAAATAAGAGTAACAATAAATAATAAATGAATAGATAACACAACGAATAAAAGCCAGTGTGCATACAGACAGTAAAAGTACAGGACGCTACGCAGAACGGGGAAGCAAGTTCAGGATCCTGACTGACTATATATCTATGTATACGACGTATCTAGATCAATATCTCTATATACTCAATCCAACTTTATTTATAGAATGCATTGCTGTAACAAAGCGCTTATCTTATAGCAAGGGGACAAGCACAGTAAGACAGTAAAAAGAAAAGTCAATTGAAACTAATAAAAACACAGTAACAGTCTAAATGAATTAGCCAATGAATATACAGTTGCAAGCATCAATTGTCATCGTCGCTGCCGGGACATTTCACGTCACACTTATTGATCTGCATCACTAGACGGAGATTAAAATACATGATTCATCTTCCATTTCTTTGTGGCAATGAATCCAAACGTTTTCTATGATGGCGTCAATCTTGTTGAGCTTTTTAAAAAGAACTTTTTCCTACTGAAAGAACCTTGGCAATTAAGGCTCCATTAGTCTGTGCGCAAGCACAGCTTTGTGTGTTGCCATTTTGCCATGCTATACCTGGGTGAAAATTGGTTCTGGAGTTTTGAAACCACAATGGGGAGGACAATAAAGCACTTTAGAGTGAAATTTAATGACACGCTCCATGCGACCGCAATGCTCTCGTATCAGACAAGGCTTGCTCGATCACCTGCTCGTTTGCTGTCTGTCACAATGTACCCTACACAAATCCGAAACATTTGTTGCGGCTCCGAGTCACGACGAGGGGCAAGTTTTGGTTTCCAAGGGTGTTTTTATTCCTCTTCAACGTCTCTCCCATACAGAGCCGCCTTTTTCACGTCCGCACGCCTCTTTCCCGTGCGCGCACGGAGCGCGGTGGTGCGTTTACGGGCAGTCGGAGAAATCAACGCCAACAAAAGAAATTACATCCAGCCTAGTTAAGACCATACCAAAGACTATAAAAATGGGACCCATTGCCTCCCTGCGTGTGTGACGATCATTGGGACTTAAAAAAAAAAAAAAAAAAAAAAAAGAAAATTAAAAATTTTTTGTACCCATGTATAATGCGCACCCCAGATTTTAGGACAATAAATTAGTTAAAATTTGCGCACTATACACGAAAAAAAACGGTATATATATATATATATATACATATATACATACATACATACATACATACATACATACATACATACATACATACATACATATATATATATTTATATGAATATATGTGTATATATATTCATATATATATGAATGGTACGGATTCGATGCAGTAGTTTCAGAGTTTTTCACTCAAGAAAGCATGCATTAATTATTATGATCTCTGAATATATGCGTATGGCTCTTTTCTGCACTTCAGACTTTGTAAATGAGTGTTCCTCCTGTACTTCAAACAAACTATGGAGGGGAAAAAAATCAGGGCATACATAGCTCGTTGATTTAGTTCTCTAAAAAATATATAATAATATATGAATCTAGATATAATCTGTCAACTATTTTACCTGAAACCTTTTTATTTTCCCAGATCTAATTTGCTTCTCAGTTTTTCCTCAAAAAGTATTCAGTAGGGTCTTGACACTGAAGGACTTCCTAAGCAACGTCTACCATTTTCATAATAAACACATAATAATACACTTGACTGTTTAAATCTCGAGGGCGCGGGTGACGCCGCCGCCGCCTATTCAAGCATGTTTTACTGTTGCAGCCTTATAATGATTTTGCTTTGCCATGGACCTGCTGGAGCCCCAGGAGCTCCACTTATCCGCGGTATGATGCCACTTGATACTCAGTAGTCCTCACTTGTGTACTTTCTGTACTACGGTCCTTTTATTCTCGCACCTTTAGATGTTCACAATGCGGAGCTAGGAAAGTGATTCAAGTGCAAAGAGAAATGATAGCTTCAGCGGTAACAAAAGCAAAACAATTGAAGTGTCTGCGCTTGGACTTCTTAATATCTATTTCCAATTTGCCAGTCTGAAGTCAAACCGGGTGGGTGACCTTTTTCATGCCCCTTTTCTGGTGTTATGCTTATCTTTTCTATGATGGTGTCAATCTTGTTGAGCTTTTTAAAAAGAACTTTTTTCTACCCGTCTGAAAAGAACCTACTGAAAGAACCTTGGCAATTAAGGCTCCATTAGTCTGTGCGCAAGCACAGCTTTGTGTGTTGCCAATTTGCCATGCTACTCTACCTGGGTGAAAAAAAGAAAGAGAAAACTTATCCAATAGCGTCTAATTGGTTCAATTGCGACGATGATGATGATGATGATGATGATAGAAGTTGTTTATTAAAGCTATTCCAATCACATAAAGTGCAATCATGACCAACTTCTCAGTGCAGGCCAATTTTGTTTTCAGCAGGGAAGAAAATGTGCGATACTCTACTCAGTCCAGTAAGGCTTCATTCATTTTGCATTTTGCTTCTGATTGAAACTGCTGATTAAACTGTGAATTGAAACTAATAGGTGGAGAACTGAACTCTCGCTCTTTATATAGCGGACGTGTCTTGCGCATCTGTTCTGCGCATACTGTCATGGCGGCCTCCGTATGATATCCGGTCTTCGATGGAGATTAAAAAACAAACAATATTTGACAATAACACACCTTCAAGGATTTGCACCATCGCATCAAACCATGTGTCGTCAATTATGAATTTTACTGACAGGATGGCTGAATGCGACGCGCGATTGACAACAAACAAGAAGAAAGGTGATTTCTAGTTTTATTTCGAAGGAGATTTTCTTAAAAATATATATATAAAAAAAAATTGTACCCATGTATAATGCGCACCCCGGATTTTAGGACTATAAATTAGTTAAATTTTGCGCATTATACATGGGAAAAAACGGTATTTACAAAAGCACGATTACTGACCAGGATTCTTCCTTCGGCCACAATGCGACGCAGCATTTTAGTTTAAGTCGGACATTTTAAACAAAAAAGAAAAACTTTTCCGTCGTTACTAGCAGAAGTTTCAAATCCAACCGTCAACTCGATAAGGGTTGCGTTGCGTTGCGTTGCGTTGCGTTGCGTTGCGTTGCGTTGCGTTGCGTTGCGTTGCGTTGCGTTGCGTTGCGTTGCGTTGCTGAGCACTCCGACTTTTCATTGCTATTGAAATGAGTTGCGCCTTAATTTCAAATGATCTGCTGCACTTGACAGCTAACGTAATAAATCCTCTTTGCAAAACTGCTTTTGTAGGAAAAGAACATTGTGGGTTTTTTTTCTCGCCTTTAGAGATGATCGACGCTATTCTTTGCCGGCTGCTCATTTGTGCCAACATGTATTTGTAGTGTGTGCGTGTGCGTGCGTGCGTGCGCGCGCGCGCGCGCGCGTTTAACTCTGGTCTCTACCGAGGTTGGTAACAAGAGCCTGATCAAAATCTGGGATTTTCTTTCCCTTCTACCGCTGGTCTTGAAGGGAGCCTTGGCGAGGCTTTGCTATTGATCACTGTATTTTGGCAATACTATCTTTATTTCTCTTATCTCTATATATTCAAGAAGGCATTGTAGGACTAAAAAAACATAGTAACTGAGCATACAGACTACTGATTAAAAAAAATCAGAAAAATTATTTTCTGAGGAGTTTATATGTATTACATCAATACGCTTGTCAAACAATCTTCAGTAATTCCTCTCTCAACATAAGATACAAGTCACTTGCATGCAATGGATCTGATGGAGCGTGCCATTCATTTTCCTCCATTAGCAGACAACACAGTTCAAATACAGTTTCATCGCAAGGAAACTGGCATTTTGGAGTGCACTCTTCCATACACGCAGTGATATCTTGCATTCCAGTGGGTTTCAGTCGATCCTCGGCACTGTGCATGGCAGGGAATGAATACATGACGTCTGGCCGACTGGCATGATGGGAGAGACAAAATATTTTACCTGCACAAGATTATTTATCATAGCCATCCATGTGCCAAAGAGCATTTGGGCCTCTGCAGCTGTACTGGCGTCTTCTAAGGCGTCGTGCTCTTCTTAATTCCACGCCGACTGGGTCAACCGATTTTATAATTTGTCTTATTGTATCTTGTGAGACAACAACGAGAGAGGAATTACTGAAGATTGTTTGACAAGCGTATTGATGTAATACATATAAACTCCTCAGAAAATAATTTTTCTGATTTTTTTTAATCAGTAGTCTGTATACTCAGTTACTATGTTTTTCTAGTCCTACAATGCCTTCTTGACCTTTAAATATTCCTTAATGACCCAAATTAAACAGAATAATTCATTGCAAAATTGAAATTTTTTTAACTATGCTTACCTGATCTATGGTTATTCTTTTCCATTTGTGACTAACAAAAACCAAGATGTTACATTTTGCTTGAAATGTCCTGAACTTGACTGCTTAAATATGTATTAAGTATTAATGTATTACTTGTATATTAAAAATTGTGTCTTTTCATAGAAGGCATCTGTACAACATAATACTTTATTTTTATATACCAACATTCAGGTGCAGTCAGGAAATACATAGTGGATGAAGAGTGAGTTTATTGAATGCAATAAAATATTACCACTCTTCATTACAGAAGCATTCACTTAATACTATGTAGCTGCTGAAAACAACCATCCAATGGTTATGCGTAACATCTTGGGTCATTTTAATAAAGCCCTAGAACTTTTATATATGCCAAATGCAAGCTGTTTCTATAAAATTCTAAAAACAGTGAAGGAACGAATACAAAGTTTGTTTCTATTTGACCAATACGAACAGTTGTGTTGATGCAACTTACAACGGATAATTAACGGAGTTATGGTTATTGACAGAATTAAACAATATCCATGACCCAGATATTGCTTTCGAGAACGGCATTGAATTCTGATCGGAAGTCTGGGAAATTTTCATAGCTGTCAGCAATGTACAAAACCTCTCTGGTCAAAACCACACCACACTGACTTTCCCTCCGCCACCCCACGTCAGAAATTGGGAATAGTCAGAATTCTGACTTTATTCTCAGAATTCTGACTTTAAAGTGGGAATTCTGACTTTAAAGTCAGAATTCTGACTTTATTCTCAGTATTCTGCCCTTTGTAATAAGTTTAAGTAGAAACACGTTTACATGTAGCGCTTTACCTCCCTCTAATGGTTGCAGTGGGAAGTTGTTTTTGAGAGCAAATACCGAATGGCAGCAAGCAATGTCGACTCGTGTGCATCTGTTAAAGGCTGATGTGTAAACCTTTTATGTTGTGCCTTGGACAAGATTTGTCCGTGAGTATTATTCGAATTTTGAAACAATATTTTATTTTGGTTACATGTGATGTTTAATGCAAACCTATTCACCGTAAATGTGATGTAGCTTGTATGTGTTGAGCTAACGCACAATTTTACTCCTAGTTTTAAGACGGTCTTAAGAGGGCAATGGTTTGAGGCCATTCTACAAATAAATCAGCTAAAAGGAACCAAGTCTGATTATTTGGAGCGTCGTTAACTCGCTGTCTAGCTGGTGAAAAACTAGATGCTTCAGAGTGAGGACAGCACACTCAGAATTCTGACTTTATTCTCAGAAATCTGACTTTAAAGTCAGAATTCCCACTTTAAAGTCAGAATTCTGAGAATAAAGTCAGAATTCTGAGAAAAAAAGTCAGAATCCTGTCACCCTTCGTTTTTTTTTTTTCTTCACTGGCGTTCCTTGTTGTTTTTTTGCCACCTCTGGCTAACTGAGATATTGGCTGGGCAAAAAGCTGCCGGGGAGGGAGGGAGGGAGGGAGGGTGCAGCCAGCGCCAGCTCGGTGAACGAGCGTGGCAGCGGGAGCGAGCGTAAAGGCAGGGGCGGAGGAAGGAAGGAAGGAAGGAAGGAAGGAAGGAGGGAAGGAGGGAAGGAAGGAAGGAAGGAAGGAAGGAAGGAAGGAAGGAAGGGAGGGAGGTTGGGAGGTTGGGAGGGAGGGAGTCGATAAAAACCAGTGGACCACAGTTGCCCGCCGAGTGCAAGGCGAAGTGGATGAACGGATCCGACCTTTTTCCTTGTACGGCGTCTTTCTATAGCTGCGAAGGAGCTGCTCTACAATGATGCTCCAACTCGTGCATCTCGTGGCGTTGTTGGTGTGCGGCAGCCAAGGTAAAACGTGCGCGCGTGTGCGTGCGTGGTGTGTGTGTGTGCGCGCGGAATACCCGAGCTTTGTGACTTAGTGCACAACTTTATTTGGGCGTTTTGAGATGCTGTGGACGGACGGAGAGAGGGGCTGGATTGTTGGACTGGACCTTGTTTGGTAGTTGCAGCGCGTCTTTGCAGGAGCCAGGGGGCTTTGAAAGGAGGGGGCGGTTGAGGGAGCCTTTTTTTTTTTTTTTATTGAGCGAAAACACTTTTCTGGTCACTGTTTTCTGTTTAGGTTCTTTGAAATGTCCTACATGTACATCCAGATACTTGGAACTTTAAGTCGCAAAAGAAAGATTTGTGTTCCGTATTGTGAATCGTGCATGCATGACCCCCCACTTCTTCTGTCCAGTCGATCCAAAGTGAGGCATTTGCACTTGTAGTCAGTGATGCCTTTGAGAAGTTTGCACAAGCTGCATTGTTGCGTCTGTGTCTTGTGTGCACAAGTGGAGACGGTGCCTGTGTCTGCGCTTGCACATCCGATGAGCAGCCTCATGGTTGTCACAACTGAGTGTCGGTCGGGGAACGCACATAGGATCTGGCAGCTTGTGTTTAACAAATCCATCAATAACCACCCACAGTCAGGATCATTGTAATAATGAAAAGGTCCAATTTTCATTTCTTCTGTCAGACTTTCATGGTAGGCGATTGTTTTCCCTTTTATAATATTGGTGGCGCACGGTATCACACGGAGAGCTGTTTGTTTGTTTGTTTGTTTGTTTGTTTGTTTGTTTGTTTGTTTGTTTGTTTGTTTGTTATTGCTTGTGTTGGATATCAAATGAAAAAGAAAAAAAAAAGCAGCATGACGCGGTGCGCCACTGCAACCACGACAACGAAAATAGTGTCAAATATATTCCTCTCTGACCGAGTCATGGTATTCTATTTGCAAAGCAAACATTTTGTCACAGCTCATTTAACATGTAGGCAACCTAGCGATACTGTTATTACAATAAAGCACCAAATAATCGGCAATTATGGAAAAATGGTCGCATGCACAGAAATCGACAGTATACCAAAACCTTGTGTCTTTAAATAGAGATCATGACGTTTGTTGATGAGATCAGGGATTGTCAACTGGTGGTCCGTGGCGGGCGGTATTGCAGGTGGCCCGCCAAATTGGAAAAATGAAATTGCTTTATTTATCTAGTGTTGCACTTGATTTCTTTGAGAATAATTTAGCCATCCGAATGATGTCAAATGGAGCTGAGATTCGAAAAATCCATTTGGTTACGTGACGCAAGCTTAATCCCGTCCACTATGTGCTTTTTATCTGACAACGGTGCAGCTCAGGGTGTCTCTTTCCGACTTTTCACTTCAAGCAACCTCTTCAGATCTATTAGGAGCATCTCCTTTTCACATGATTTTTGTTTATTTATTAATTTACTTTTACACACCATTTCACCTGCTGCACTTTAAAACATATTTGCCAGTTTGAGATGTTCGCTTGTGGCAGGCACAGTGTCAGTGTTTGGTCAAAATATTGCCATATGAGGCACGGTATTGCTCCAAAATGTGTCATTTCTTCAAAATATTTGGTTAAATAAACATTTCCAGAGTGTGCATGACTTCTCGCAGCGTATTCAATTTGAGCATGTTTTGGTGAAAAGAAAGAAAGAAAGAAAGACAGACAGACAGAAAGAAAAAAAACCCCGCATCAACAAACTGCTTCAAACACTCTTGGAATTGTGAGTAAATGATCTTTTTTTTCGGTTTCCACCTCCCAGAAACCGCATGCAAATGCAATCAGGGATTTTCTGTCAAGAGGCAAATCTAGCTTTAAGTCTGTCTATGCGCCATTTGAACAGATTGTTTGGTGAACTCATCGTTTGCAGCCGCTTGTATTTGTGTCATTTCCGAGTGAAAGACAATGGAACCACTTGTGTTTGCAAGTGTCTTTCTCTGCGAGGAGATCAACCGTCTAGAGAAAGAAATCAATAGTACAAAATGCACTCGGCGAGAATCTGGAGCATGTTTCTGACATTTTTCGTCTTGGATCTTTGCAAGATTGCCTCTTATCCTCTGCATCTCTTCTTCTTCACATTGACATGCAAGCTTCTCAACTGGCTATTCGATTTTGAAGCAACCATGGTCATTTCAGCTCGTTGATTGAGGATTTTGCTCCAGCTTTGCCGAGTGCGCAAAATGACGGTACTGCAAAGAGGGTTGATGGAAAGTTCAACAAGGGTAATCACAAATCAATGCTGTGAACTGAATGAATATTTGCAAAGGGCTCATTTTAAGAATGGAAAAAACGTCGATCGGAATTACAATTCAATAATATGAATAAATCATTTTGTCAAATAGTATTTCTTTGTCTGTATGCACAATTCCAGCATATAGTAAGGCTCATACTGCTGCTCACTTTTTTCAATGTTCCTTTTCAAGAGGTTCCATTCTGCATGGGTGTTGTCAACCTCAGTGTGGCCTGTCAGGATATTGGGCAAGCTTTTACGTATTCGCAATCGTGAGCAATGTCACACACTTTTGTAGAAATGTCCGCGTCTCCATTTATCATAAATGATACGTAAGGCGCAAAAGAGATTTAATCACCGAGCGAGCGGTCAGTCCGCACCGAACGCATATAAAGGCCAATTACTAGTCTCTGCATTATGCGCCATCTGCCTCACTTCATATTACTTTAAATTCACCACCGACAGAAGCCTTTGAGGACTGCTTATCTGTCAGCGTTCCAGCCTGAGATGAACACAAAAGCTTTATTTCGTTTCACTTTTGCAGCATCTGCCGTTGAATCATAAATGCAAAGCAAGCCCCCCCCCCCCAGCTGAGTCCGTGAACCTCGGAGGCTGGAGCTACAATGTCTGGAAAATGAATTCAGCCCTAATTTTCACATCACCTCGGCAGCAGAGGAAGTCACTCGTCCTTTTCCCCCAGGTGTCGTATTGATTGAGCCCTCAGCTGGAGTGCCGGGTTTTTTGTCTCCTTCTTATTTTCCCCCCTCAACGTAGAAGCGCCAAGGTTGAATCGAAACTGAAGCCCGTAACATTCTGTCATCTTGTCTGCCTTGCTATTTATGAACACCGTTTGGGACTCAATGTTGTCAGTGTGTTAAGGGGATAACGAGGAGTAGACTTTGGTATAATTGGCCAACATTTTGCCTCTGCGACATTTTCCTCTCAAAAAGGCGTACAGTAGGCAATATTTTCAGTCAGGAAAATATTGTGGCTCAATGCCAAGCTGACAGTTTGAGGTGAATTAGGAGGTCTGTTGGTGCGTCTTTCGGCTTTGGCGCACGTCTGCTTTTTCCTTCACTCTTCGAAAAAAACGCGAGAGATATATTTGCTTGAGTTTTGCTAGGGTGTCTTTGTTTGTGTTGAAAACATACTTGTGGCTTTCCCCTCGATTGGATACGATGATCTAATATAAGTGTGGTCCATTTTTAATTCTTGTTTTTATTTTATTAGATATATATCCTTTTCTTTTTCAATCAGACAATCAGTATGTAAGTTTTTGCAAACATGACCTTTTATCAGGCCAGTCTTCAGAAATCTAGTTTCCTATTGCGTGCATCCGTCGCTTGTAATTCCCTTGCTCCCTCCCGGCTGCAATGATTGTCTTTGATGGAGGGCAACGTCGGTTGCTCAGACTGCTGACTGACTGACTGACTGACTGACTGACTGACTGACTGACTGACTGACTGACTGACTGACTGACTGACTGACTGACTGCACGCTGGGCTCAGTGAAGGACAACAGAGCGTGGAGCAGCTTTATTCGGCCCCACTAGGAGCTGTTGTACTCAGCGGGGTCAGCTCATCCAGCACAATGTAGTCAGTCAAATTTTGGTGAGAGTATGTTTGATGCACGGACGGCCATGATAGCTTGAAAGATGATCATGGAGACGACTTTTTCAGAAACTTGGATGAAATGTGGGGGATTCGTTTTTTCTTCATTGATCGTTAGTCTCTTCATAATGCACATTGTTGACCGCTGTGTTGGACACAAGCTCAGCGTTTGTTACCTTTTTTTTTCATTTTTTTTTTTTTACCAGAATAGTTTATTAACCCAGTTGAAGGAAACCTCCCAAAATGCATTGCGTCGGCAAAGAAGCTTGTAGCGGCTGCACTCAGTCACTCAGTCAGTCCCACAAAGGCTGTCTTTGTCTTATTCAAGCATCTCAAGGTTGTCGTTTAAGTCTTTTGAAAAGTAATAGCATTGCTAACTAATTGGGTTAGAAGGCTAACGGATGACTCGAAAACCCTTGAAGGTTTGCATTCCCGCTGGAAAATCGTTCTCGGCAAATGTGTTAAACTGTTATACAACATATGATCAGCTCAGCCGTAACTAAGTATTTCCGTCCCCCCCACCCCCTCTTCTTTTCTCTGTCTGTTTGTCACAGCTATCCTCCAGGTTTCCATTTCTTTGAGCAAGGGGGAGTTAAGAGTTGGAGAGTCCAAGTTCTTCATCTGCTCAGGTAGAAAACGCCACTGCTGTGTGTGTGTGTGTGTGTGTGTGTGTGTGTTTCCATGCATCATATGTTTGGAGACTGGTTGTATCGGCACAGTGGGGGGACTGTTTGTTCTTTTAATGACAGTAAACAGCAGCTCCATGCTCCCCATATGGTGAGTGACATTAACCCCCCCCCCCCCCCCCCCCCCCATTGTTCCCCTTCTAAATGGTCATCAAGCGAGTTCAGCGCTGGCAGGTCCAAGCCACCTCCCGCTGTTTGCCTCTTCACTTCTGCCAGCCAGCTCACAAACAAGCGTAGCCTGAAAAGAGCGTTGGAGGTGTGTCAAGAAGCTCTTCTTGACACCGCAGGCTGTCTCGCTCGCTCATCCTCGGCCTTGCTCTATTTAAATGCAATATTGGCTTAATAATGGCCTTGCTTGCATAACATTGGCCTGTCCTAATGACAATCATCATGGACATGTGTGACAATGACAATATTCTATTCTATCAAATTCTAAACAACCTATTTGAAAAAGCAGAGAGCGATACGTTCAATGAATCCAGCCTGGAATTAGTACATAATCCAAATATTTTGGGCATTTTTACAAGTGCGTATGAGCAGAAATCAGTTTGACCATGTAAAAAAAAAAAAAAAAAAAAACTGCGGAGAAATGCTGACGGTGTATTCCAAAGCAAAGACAGTTGAAAAGGTTTTACAGGATTTAAACAAGAATTCAATGCAAGCATGAGTTAAATGCAAATAAGAAAAGGTTAACCGTACGAGACAGGAATAAAACAAATAGAAATAGAACTGGTCCAAACCAAAACTCACAGCTAAAAAGCGAATAGCACAGAAGGTGAAAAATTGAAATCCTCAGTCGTGCTTAAAAGCAAACAGAAAAAGGATTTCCTGGCAAGACGAGAAGCTGGCGAAACAAGCACAAAGGTGACGATGGTGACAAGCAAACATCAACTTTCCTTCCAGCTCTCCTGCATGGACAGCAGCGGGTGGGAGAGTAAAACAGAAGGGTTAAAAAAATGGACACACTGATAAAAGTTCGATCTGCGTGGGTAAGGATTTCAAATAAAAACAATGGCTACCAGAGAAGAAGAGGCGCCAATCATCAAATCAAATCAAATCATTGCGCTTGACTGGCTGACACTAAAGAGCATTTAAGCGGCTCCAGCCAAGCGTGACAGATATGGAGGGAGGGACTCAACTGACATGATGTAACCTCTCCAATTAACGCAGTGGCATCACGCCAAAACAAGCGTCAGCTGCTCAAACACATCACAGGCGGCGCCATGTTTGTTTGCCTGTGCTTTGGAAGAACTGAAGCAGGATTTAGCATGGGACTGCACAAGTAGCTAGCATGCAACCCTCCGGGAGTATTTCTTCTGCTATCATTTCTTCTTCCACTATCACTTGGCCATTGGCAAATATAGAACGTGTGGTGCATGACCACCACCACCACCACCACCACCTTCTTCGCCACCAGGAGACCCCAAAATGCAAGGCATTGGCTGAATGGTGGAAACAATTTGGGATCCAGAAACCATGTGACATGGGTTCAACCAACGCCTTGTATGTTACTTCCGCCAGTTGGACGAAGGATATACATACAGTAGAATGGTCGCTGTCTAATCATCATCTTGTAGCCATCTTGACGCCGTTCCGACTTTTGCTTTTTTGCAGCCATTGGCGAGCCGGTGAGGCTGGAGTGGTACAATCCTCAGGGCGAGCGCATCGTGGCCTCCAAGCGAATGGCGTTTCACACGGAGGCATCGCGATCCCGGCTCATAATCTACAACGCCAGTGTGGAGGACGCCGGCATCTACCGCTGCCGGGCCACTGAAGCCAGTGGTCGCATGGCGGAGGCATCAGTGGTGCTGGAGATTTACCGTAAGCTCCACACACCTTTCTCTATTTACTGCTCCGAGCGTGCCACGCGAGCTAATAATCACGTCGCAGCTCAATGAATCCGCATCATTGGGTGATTCGGAAACCGTTTTATGTCCATGTGTAGGATTATGGGTGTCTATGTTCCCTCTTTGTCTTGTAATTAAAGTCGAATGACTTGGAGCCACGCCATGGGACTCTGATCCTGCCAGGCATGATGAGGGAGGGATATGCCACTGAGGCCAGCCTTCCTTGCTGACCCAGCAAGGATAAAACCCAATGTTATGAGGCACAAAGGAAGGGGGGGGGACGCGGAGCGTTTGTTGTTCAGTATTTACACAGACAATTCCATTGTGAGGATGGCATGGTTAAAACAAACTCAGAATTGCAGTAGGATTGCTCTCAAGAGTGATAGCATCCATGTTTCATGTACTGTAAGTCAGCGGTTGCCTTTTGTGATGGCCAAGTAAGTTTCTCGAATTCTTGTTTTGCTAGCACCCATTTGCACAAAATCTTCCAGAGGTTAGCCCAAGACGTCCGTTGCGAGACTTGTGAAAATAAAGACAGGAGAGCAAAATCAAATCAAAAGAGTACAGAATTAAAGGGGATGCTTATTTGCCGTTTTGAACGTGTGCAAAGATGGAATGCAACAAAAGTGGACATAGAGAACTCAAATACACAAGATCATTTTCTGCTTGACAAAAAGAACACAGTGCTCAAGATGTCCAATGTACAAGGAGGAAAGGACATTGGATGAATGACCATGCAGGCACTATGCATTGACAGGTCAAGAAATACAAATATTTTTCAGTCATTGTGATTTTGATCATCAAAAGAAGTGTGATTATTTTTTTTCCATAATCTCCCAACCCCACTATTTTCTCACCAAAATGTCCTCCGATTCTTTTTTGAACTGTTGATTGTAATTGCTGTTATTTAAGGAGGCAGGCGTCTGCTCTGTCATATGCACTGTGTTAGGATATGGATTTTAGATATTGATCTGACTCCAAATTGTGATCAACACTTAACACAAGAATTGCTATGTTCTAATCCACACACTGGCGCACCTAACAATTTTGCGAGTTCGTTCTGTCAAAGAGAAGACCAGTAGATCAATCAGACCGAATTTACCAATTGTTTAATCTTGTCAAAGCAAGCTAATACAGGCGCCTGGGTCTTGGGTCCTTAACACAAAAACTCGTGTGCCTTCGTGACCAGAAAAGACAACACATTCAACCACACAAATGTCCAAAATGTCCAAGGTGAATAATGCAGACTGGTATTTATTTGGACTGAAAACAAAGCAAACTTTTGCACGATAAGTAAATACTTGAGTGTGTAACGAACGTTGCCACTCGGGCAAAAAAGTCGACAATCTTGTTTGATCTCGCAGAGAGGCTGACTTTTCGAGACATCCAGTCGCCGCAGGAATTCCGCTACGGTGATACGGCGGAGGTGCTGTGTGATGTCATCAGCTCGCCGGTGCCGCAGGTCGTGTGGTCCTACCAGGGGAGGGAGATCACTGAGGAACGCCACAGTAAGTGGAAATCAGAAAGAAAGAAAGAAAGAAAGAAAGAAAGAAAGAAAGAAAGAAAGAAAGAAAGAAAGAAAGAAAGAAAGAAAGAAAGAAAGAAAGAAAGAAAGAATCTGTGTCCATTTGATCTGCCAAAGATTGACTGACAATCTTCTTTTGTCATTTTGTTAAACATGCTTCTCTTGTCTGTCAATTTTTTCCCCTGCCTTGTTTTTGAAAAGTTTTTTTTTTCTTTCCCCCGATTCAGGCAGGTTCAAAATGCTGACAAACAACAGCCTGCAGATCCACCGCGTGACCAAAGCGGACGAGGGAGTGTACCGCTGCGAGGCCAGCGTGGAGGCTCGCGGCGAGATCGACCATGTGGATATCGCCGTGGTGGTCAACGGTGAGTTGGATGAATGTCAATGACGTAGCGTTTGGCAACGGTTATGTTTCCATCCCGAGTCTCCTGTTATTGCTTCCATGCGATTGGAAATGTCCAAAATGGCTTGGAGGTTTCAAAAAAAAAAGAAAAAAAGGAGGATGGAATTTTGATTTCCAAATTTGTATTCATCTAGCGGCACCATTCCTGTCTTGTAATGGTTGAGCTGCTCCAATCCTGTCTGTGCCTCATGTAGTAATATCAAATTGTCCCTTGAGCCGCCACCCCCCCCAAAAAAAGCTGTGTTGGATATTACTCGCCATTTATACGAGGCGAAGCTTGCTCATTGATTTGCGACATGGCTACCTGCAACAATCGGTGCAGTGTTGGGCTGAGACAAAATGGATTCTGTAACGGATTGTAATGGATTAACCAACTTTGCTTTCAAGCGAGCAACGTGCTTGCCGTTGCTTGATGTCGGCCAGAAACCTCAAATGTTCAAATATGGTCCAAATTTTTGTTGAAGAAAATGTTAATGAAGGTTAATTGGAAATATGGACTCACGTTTCAGCAGGATCAATCGCAAATTGCACATTTGCTAATTTTGTGTCCAGTTGTGCGCAGTTTTGGGTTGCCTTCTTTTTCTGATGCGATTCTTTTCCCATTGTGTCCACAGTTCCCCCGGTTCTGTCCGTTACCCAACAGTCATTCAACGCCACCGCCGACTACCAGGAGTCCGTCACCTTTACTTGCATCACCTCCGGATCGCCCGACCCTGTGGTAACATGGCACAGGTATGTTCCACTCTCCAGAAAAACATTTTGCGTCCCATTCACGGAAATCTCACAGCAGCTCTTGAATTTGTGTTCCCAACTGCGTCAATACTTCCTGCAGGTAAAACAAGGAGCTGCGGCACGGCACGCTGGTTATAGATCAAGTCGATAAACCTTTGAATTGATATTCCGTCCTCGCGCACAAGCCTTCCCCCAGCCGTCTAGTAATAGCACACGCTACTTTGGGAGCGGGTGTGTAAAAATGAGCGCCTGGAGAGCCTTTGACACCGCGCTGTCAGCTTTGCACCTAGTGCTCCGAAAATGAGCTCATAGAAAAGCAGCCATTTCCACATGAGGGTCTATTGATAAAGGTGCTTGTTTCCTGTGGCCTGCTTAATAGGGGTGTAAATCGCGGGTTTTGTCACGATACGATATAATATCGATATAAAGAACTACGATACGATATTTGCCGATATCTTAAAGCCTGCTGCGATTCATTCACGATGTATCGCGATATAGTGCTCTACGATCGATTTTTTTTTTTTTTTTTTTAACTAAAAAATATAGAACAATATCCTGATTTATAACAATTCATACGCAATATCAACAAGGTACTGCAAACTCTTTATTTAGGAAATGACAAGAGTATTGTAGTATACAAATTGCTTACTTTAACACTGAACTTTGATGTGGTGTTTTTTCTTTAAATGTGCAGCGAGATTTGTGCTCCCTGAATATTTGTTCAGCGCATGGCAGGATTTACAAACTGCACGTGTCTTGTCCGTTGAGCCATCTTTTCTTTGGAATCCAAAGTGCTTCCAAACGAATGACTTGAAGCCTAAAGGGGAGGGAATTTCCTCGTCTTTTTGGACACTAGCCATAGCACCAGCCCAGGAGCCGCGTACTAGTTGTCGCCTCCCTTTTCACGTGCCTGCTCTGCTCACAACACAACAACGCCGCGCACCCGGAAAGAGGAAGCAAGCAACAATGAACTGGATTTCAAAATAAAGTCGCGTCTAATGTCCGAGGTCAAACACGGCGATATAAATCGATGTTTACCTTTAGCATCGATGCCAATAAATCGTAGAGCATTATATCGATTAATCGATGTGTATCAATGTATCGTTAAACCCCTAGTGCTTAATTCTTTGATGCGGCGGATTCATCCGAGCTGGCTTAGCATTGCTAATTGTTCCACATGTCTATGCTGCAGCGTGTCAATGTCATGCTTGCAATACGTCGTCAGGCATGGACGGCACTGTTTAAAAGTCAAAAATGTCTTCCTCCAAAGACTGATTGGCGCAAACGGTCAAGGATTGACAATGGTAACACGTTGACGTCTGCATTCCATACTTATGCTAGCCTTGCATTTTGTCATTCATGAATGTTCAAATATTATGCATCAGGATTGAATGGGATGAAGACAATTGTGCTGCCGCTGCCAGCTGTGCCTACGTCTTCCAATTTCTGTTTTGTTTTGGGGGGGTCTTGGACTGATTGGTTGAATAAAACGGTGCGCTGCCTCAGCAAACTTGGGCTGACCAGCTCCTTGCGGACCGATTACATTACAGCCGTTCATTATTAACAAGTCAGGCTCGCTCGTATACATACATATGTCGACCCGAACTATTTCCACTCGAAAGAAATGGTCTGAAAAAAACATCCGGGCTTTCATTTTGGACATGTCTTGTCAACAATTATTGTACGATCATTATTATGTCCATTATTATAATAGCAAGTAATAGCAGACGATGTGGGGAAAGAACAATCATTCAATCGGTTTGTTTGAAAAACAACAACAAAAACGGAACTCATCATATTGGGATGTACAGCAACCCTGCTGTAAGCAGCATGGCCGTTGTTTTTCTCCATTTTGTTCTTTGTCATATTCTTAAAAGAGAGAGATCTACTTTATACTGGAATTCCCCCATATAGGGACAAATAAAGGACTATCGAATGTAATTGAATCGACACCATTGAGCGTGTCCTCTCCAGCTGTATTGCTGTTTGGGGTGGCGGCTGCACTGACTACAACTTGAAGGCCCTGCAGCGCATAGTGAACACGGCTGGTAAGATTGCTGGTGCTTCGCTCCCCTCCTTGAAGGACATTTACACCTCCCGTCTCACCCGCAAGGCGACCACGATTGTGAGTGATGTGAGTCACCCCGCTCACTCCTTGTTCGAGCTTCTGCCCTCTGGGAAGAGGTACAGAAGCCTGCGCTCCCGCACCACCAGGCTCTCAAACAGCTTCATACTCCAGGCTGTTAGGATCCTGAACTCGCTCCCCCGTTCTGCGTAGCGTCCTGTACTTTTACTGTCTGTACTGTCTGTATGCACACTGGCTCTTATTTGTTGTGTTATCTGTTTATTTATTATTTATTATTACTCTTATTACTTACTATTTATTGTTATTATTGTTTATGTTTTTACTTTTGCGCTATGCTTGCTGGCTCCGTTTTGCTCCTCTTATTTATTGTGTTATCTGTTTATTTAGTATTTATTCATCACTCTTACTATTGATTGTTTGAAGTTTTGCCTTCTTGTTTTTATATTGTGTCGCGTACTTGTATGTCTATCGTGTTTTGTGTCTCGTCACCGTGGGATAGAGAAAAACGTAATTTCGGTCTCTTTGTGTGTTGTGACATGCACATGTGGAGAGATTGACAATAAAGCTGACTTTGACTTTGACTTTGTGTGTTGTGACATGTGGAGAGATTGACAATAAAGCTGACTTTGACTTTGACTTTGAATGGGCATTAGCAAAGATCCACTTTTACAGGTAGGTCTCCCTTTTAACTCTCTTCCATTTGGCACACCGTTGGAAGTCAAGTCATAGCGACTCCCCTGCCTGCCCTCACAAACTTATGAATTGAACCTTTAAGTAAGCAAGCCCAGTTGCATTTCTTGTCTGCGGGATGTGCGGCCTCGCACCCATGCATCTTGAGTAATGGAGCTCCTGTCAGTCAGCGTAATGACATCCACCGAGCCACCTGTCCCATGCTGCTCGTGCCCGGGATGAGCGTATTCCACGCCACAGCCGAGGGCCGCCGGCAGCCGAGTGTAGCCAATACACGTCAGCCTTGACAGACAACACATTCCCTGAGCAGAGGAGGAAGAGCTCTCCGGGTGACACAGTTTGAGAAGTTGTAGCACGTGTGGAGAATTTGGATGCAGGAGGGGGTGTTGATTTAACCATTCACTAATGAAAGATTCATTGAAAAAAAACATGTGCTCTGTCTTTGCATAGGAAAGGCCAGCGACTGGAGCCATCGGATCAGTACATTCTAAGTCAACTGGAAGGGGGGCGGAACATGCTCACCATCCGCAACATCCGTCAGGTTGACGGAGGCTTCTACTACTGCAAGTCTGCCAACAAGGCCGGCTCTCAGGAGATGGAGCTCTTCCTCAAAGTATTTGGTGAGTGGGAAAATGCCCGTAGCTCCCAAGGTTGCGTTGCGTGTACATCGTATAACATCAAGTTTATATTGAATCCTATTTCGCCGGCGTATCAAGGTGATGTATTCATTTTTGGAGGGGTCACCGACTGAAGTATCTGCGGTGTTTCAAATGTCGGCTCTGCTACATGATCCAAATGATCGGAATCAACTTGGCTCATTCTTCAGAATACAGACATGAAATGAAGAGCTTACGCGTAAAGGGAAGGCAATGTTTGAATTTGAATCGGAATAAAACAAATAGCCACGAATACAAAGTGGCATTGTGTAAGCAGATATTAGGTCAGACTGTGTAGACATTTGTTTGCTTCCAATCTAAATTTAGCCTTTGGGGTGGAAGCAAAGAAAAAAACATTGCATATTCTCTTACTGTCTGTCCCAAGCTGCTTAAAAATATTCCAATTTGACAAGAGCCTATTCTTTAAAAAAAAAAACTTGGTTTTCCTCCATCAGCTCCATTTGAACTGTCTTTATTTTTTACGCAATTCCAAATGATCGTTGCTGCTGGCATTGATCAACCCTGGATCATTTCATTTATTATTATTTATTTATTTTCAATTTTTTTTACTTTTCGTTTTTTTTATATTGACTTTTAATTTTGAGTTTCCTGTATGTCAGTGCTTCTCAAATAGTGGGGCGCCCCCCGCGTGTGACCCTGGGGAACAGGCTTTTTTTTTGGCAGTACTAGAATAAAGTGTAATTGCGCGTTTACTACAGCAGGGGGCAGTGGCGCTCTCATTGTTACTTCTGTCACGTTTGCGACAGTGCAACATTTTACGACTTACAAGACAAGTTAGGATAGTCACGGTGGGGAGGGGGGGGGGCGCGAATACCGTTTTTTTCCGTGTATAGTGCGCAATATTTTACTAATTTATTGTCCTAAAATCTGGGGTGCGTATTATACATGGGTACAAAGAAAAAAAGTTTTAATTTTTTTTTTTAAATTTAATTCAAAGTCATGGAACAAAAAGACAGGGTGACATTACCAAAGACAGGAACAGAATGACAGTAACACATGCAATGATCCAACGGTGAGCGAGGGGCAGACAGGACTTAAATACAAAACACGTTACATCGATTGAGGTGACACAGGAAGAGCGGGGTGACACGAACAGAAACTATGGCAACCTAGACACATAGCAAAACTGGGGACGAGACATGACAAATCTCCCCCGAAATAAAACTCACCTTTCTTCTTGTTTGTTGTCAATCGCGCATCGCATTCAGCCATCCTGCCCAACACACTTAGTAAAATTCATAATTGACGACACATCGTTTGATGCGATGGTGCAATCCTCGATGGTGTGTTATTGTCAAATATTGTTTGTTTTTTAATCTCCATCGCGGACCGGACGTCATACGGAGGCCGCCATTACAGATGCGCAGAACGGTTGCGCAAGACACGTCAGCTATATAAAGAGCGAGAGTTCAGTTCTCCACCTATTAGTTTCAATTCACAGTTTAATTAGCAGTTTCAATCAGCAAATAACAAAATGCGTATTACAGGTAATATTTTATTTCACAACACTTTGCCTTGTTCCTTTCGTCTTTGCTGTTCATTTCAAACACGCTCCATACGACCGCAATGCTCTTGTATCAGACGCTCGCTCGATCACCTGCGAGTTTGCCGTCTGTCACAATGTACCCTACACAAATCCGAAACATTTGTTGCGGCTCCGAGTCACGACGAGGGGCAAGTTTTGGTTTCCAAGGTTGTTTTTATTCCTCTTCAACGTCTCTCCCATACAGAGCCGCCTCTTCCCCTGCGCACGGAGCGCGGTGGTGCGTTTAGGGGCAGTCGGAGAAATCATCTCCAACAAAAAAAATGACATCCAGCCTAGTTAAGACCATACCAAAGACTTTAAAAATGGGACCCATTGCCTCCCTGCGTGTGTGACGATCTTTGGGACTTAAAAAAAAAAAAAAAAAAATTAAATTTTTTTTTAAAAAAATTCATAAAAATTGGGTGCGTATTATACATGGGTACAAGCTTTTTTCCAGCATCAGCATGCCATTGTTAGGGGTGCGTACTATACATGGGGGCGCACTATACACGGAAAAAAACGGTAGTTTTCTTCTTGCTAGGGGGGGGGGGCGTAACAGAAAATAATTGAGAAGCACTGCTGTATGTGAACATTTATTTGGGTCCGTTTCTCTTGCGACTTTGCGCCTTGTGCACAAAAATCTTGAAAACCATTTTGTCAAAAGAGCAAGCAAAAGACCTTCAAATCTGTTGTTCGGAATCGAAACAAATTCACATCCCTACAGGTCAAACATAAATTCGAACGTCTTCCCAGTGTCATTTTGACATGACAGCAATGAAAGCTTTCCTCCCGCCGGTGCAATCACAGATGTTATGTCATTCCGTCTTTCAAAGGCCATCACTGTGGGATCTGATGTTCCTTCACATATACATACGCTTGCGCTGTTTTGAGCAAGCCTCACACTCCCTCAAGTGCACTCTCGACAAGGTTAAAAGCTTCCATCCAACCGTGTGGGCTCGTTCGTTGAGAACCCATGTAGCGACGTTGTTGGAAAGATGGTGAAAATGTGTTATGCAACATTTAGAAACCATGCCCCCCCCCCCCCCCCCACACACACACACACACACATGCGGCGTTTTCAAGCTAGCTTTGAGTTCCTTATCTGGAGCAAGCAATCGCCCTTAGCACACTTCTAACGTTTGTGTCAGAATGAAAACACCCGGTTCTTCTCCCCCCCCCAGAAAAAAAAGAAAATCAGGGAAGGCAGAATGTGCATGGCAGCAGAGGCAGGCTGGATATTTGAGAAAGACGTTTCATCTGTAAATCTGCTGAGAGTGGGCCAGAGGGTTTCCTCCTCGTCTTGACAGAAGCAGAAGCCAGTGATTTAGAAATGATCAGCACCTCGGTCATGCATCATCTGTGTGTGTTTAAACCTGCCGGCGGCGCAGCCTTCATCTTCTCTTTCTGACTGGCGCTCTCATCTTCTCTTATTTTTCTGGTGACTGTCTCCACCCTCCAAATACATTCGACGTGGCCTGCAGTCCAGCCCCACATCACACACCTGAAGAATGTGACAGCGGTGGAGGGCAACGGCGCCATGATTCTCTGCATGGCTGAGGGCGAGCCGTTGCCGGACATCTCCTGGAGACGAGCCAGCGATGGGCGGACCTTTGTGGACGGAGACAAGGTAGCTAGCGACCGACCGAGCGCCAAAAGACCCATCTGCCATTGGAATTGTGCACAGTGTCTTCTGGTGGGAACACAAATGTGTTGATTTGGTAATGCTCAGACCCCGTCCCGTCCCGGTGCATTTTTCCTTTCAGAGCCTCGCTCAAAACACAAGCACGTCATAAAACAAACGATCCCAAAGATTCTGCTACAAATTGCTTGCGTAGATTCTCCGTTGTCCAGGTCACACCCGCTGAGCTGCAAATGGAGAGACTCCACACCTACACATTTTCAACTGGAGAAGATTTTTAGATTAAAGGTGAAATTTGTTCCCCCCAAAAAACCCCAATAGCAATTGTTATAACTCAGCCTTTGCGGCTTTACGCTGCAAACTGCTTGTGTATCCTGCAAACTGCTATTCACCGTGTAGCCTCCCTTCCCCCAAGACAATAACGAAGCAAACCAAAATGTATTTGGAAACATTCACCCTAGGCTATTTGAATCCTCGAAATTGGCCATAGCTGTGAATGTTGAATTTTGCCATCTTTTATTCACCGTCTTTCAATACAAGTCATCTGCATTTTTTTGAATCGAGCCCAGTAAAATGCATTTGACGTCGATGCAAAGTAATCGAGTGCCTGTGTTTGCCTGGTCTAGTTGAATGCTAAAAGCCAACATTTACAGGTCATCACTGCTATATGTCTTCATAAATGTCGAGTCATAATCCTTCCCACTCGCCATGTCTGAATGGGTGAAATTAGTGTCAGCCTGTCGGCCTACAAGTGCTGCCCGTGACCAGTCCATAATCAGATGCTTTTAATATTCATAATAACGTTGTTTATTTTTCACGCACATGCCGCAACTCAGGATGTCAATGACCTTGTACTTAAATTGACCACAAGGAATGATTTGAAATTGAATGAGGAACAGCTAGGCTACTTTGGGAATGGAATCATTGACGGACGGCGGAGGGACAACAATAACAACAGCGCTGTTTTGGTTTTTTTTGCTGGAAAAAGGTCACCACAAAACATTGCCATCACTCAGTTATATTGATCTTTTTTGATATCGTCAGTAATGATACATATAAGCAGCTATAATCATCTGGATTTTATGAAACAAGACAACAGCACTAGGAAAAGAAGACAAAAACTAACGACACTTTCAAACCATGCTGCCATTTCCAGCTGCTATTTCGAATACGTCCCTCGCACATGCCAGCCCCCCCATCTGAGAGTCAGATGCTTGCTTGTATTATTGATGCATTCTGTAAGATCTCTTCTACCTACTCCTCTTCATTAAGCCTTCAAACCGACGCACCATTTCTGCGCTTCCCTGTTGTGTGCTGGCCACTCACCTTCCACTGAGCTGCATATCAAACAGGCTGTGCTTTGGCCGCCCTGGTCTCTGCTCACACACCCCGCCAGTTGGCAGAGAGGAATGGGATGGGATGCATGCGAGGGAGGGGGCGTTTCCTGACTCAGAAGCTCCTCCCCTGGAAGGTGTCCTCTCTCTCTCTTCCTCCTCCTCCTCCTGGCTGCTCCGTCCATCCTCAGCATTCAAAGTGTTGCGTGCTCCTCCAATCCCATTGAGCCCAGCTGGCAAAGTAAACAGTCAACGTGTGAAGTGGTGAGCCACTGGAAGTCATTGGCTGATAGATATAGATAGATAGAGAGCGAGCGCTGCTGTGATAAGAGTGCCGATAAGCTAAATAGGATCAAGCTGAGACAACAAAGAGTGTGTTGGTGAACTGGGGGTTACATTACAAGAGCAAAATGTGCAAGGGAAGATGCACACTGCAGGGAATAAATAGCATGACCAAAGCCACATTTACACCAACAATGGTCCAGTTTAGATTTGTTTTCAACTGAATTTGTCTTAAATAAGAAGCAACCTGGAGTCATCAGCTGATCACTATGAGGTGTTTTTGCACTTTCTTGTCCTGAGATTTATATATATATATATATAGCTACACACATACTATATAAGTACACACTCTCCCTCCCTGAAGTGCCCCCTCGTTGACTCTAATCAATGATTAAGTCAAGAAATAACTGAATAAATGGAGCAATCTAAAGCAATTTGACGATCTCAAAGGTAAGAGCGTAGCAAAAGCTGACTTGGGAATCAGATTAATGATGCCTGTCATGATGTAATATTTCCTCTCAGGTGCAGTTACTTTGTGAAATATGCACGAGTCCAGTGTTTCACCTCCCAAACTATTTTCATCTCAACAGCAGCTGAATGAACTGAACTCGTGCACTGCCATATAGACGTCATAGGCTTATTGGAAATGAAAAGGTGGGCCTCCTGAACATTTGATGTCCTCAGAGCCAGGACGGACGCTTCGAGGTGCGCGCTCACCACGGCAAATCGGTGCTGACCGTCAGCGGCGTGAGGCTTGCCGACCTGGGCCGCTTCGACTGTGAGGCGCTCAGCAGGATCGGAGGGCATCAGAAGAGCATGTTCCTTGACATTGAGTGTAAGTGGCCATTCCAGGATGTTTCTCGTGACTTTTGTCCTCCCAGCATCGCATGCACAAGTGTCGTAGAATACCTCGGCTGCGGGGAAATATGTTGGCCGCCGCCATTTGGCCCAATTTGCATTTGCTACTCGCCGTAGGACGAGGCTCCAATTAAGAGCGCCCTCTCTTATTAACACCTCCGCGATGTGTCTCGGACAGACGTACCAAAGTTCTTGAGCAACCACACCATCTACTATTCTTGGGAGGGCAACCCAGTGAACATCAGCTGTGATGTGATGTCCAACCCGCCCGCCACTTTGCTGTGGGGGAGGGAACACTTTGCCATCTCGCCGGAAGGGACCAGCAACACTCGGGTGCACAACGCCATGGGCAAGTCTCTACTAGAGGTGTGGCAGAAGCATGAGCACACGGATGCATGACCGACCTACTTGTTGTCTTGTCACGTTTGCTTTGTATTTCTTCCGGTATGAAAGTCGACGGCTTGTTATACTTGTAGGTTACGCCGATGTCCGACAGGGACTTTGGTCGTTACAACTGCACCGCCCGCAATAACGTCGGCATTCGCTACCAGGAATTTATTCTGGCCCAGGCAGGTGAGTGTGACTTCCGAGCAAGTTGGCAAAGTTAGCCGACCCGCGTCAGGGACTTGACTGTACAAGGACTTTGTTGGACATTCAAATGCTAATGAGCCTATTTGTAATTATGGCAAAGTTCCACGTCCACTTGTATTCTCCCTATCTTAATCTCAAACAAAGCCGTCTGATTTACCATTCCCTCGGCTATTTGCAGAAGTGGCCTCTAATTGACTGCAGTGCAGGCCAATACATGATTGCGCATTCCAATTATCTTCAGTGCGGATTGAATGGTAACCAAAGTAAGGAATAAAAGCTGACCTCGCATGATTACATCCAATAAGAGACAAGATAGGCGCCCCTATTCAAATTGGGGGTCTTTCGGGATCCCCCCCCCGCATACTGCCACCGACTTTTGATCCCATGTCCAGATGTGCCGTCCAACCCGCACTCGCTACGCCTGTCAGCCATCTCCCGGCGTTTGGCCGCCGTCACGTTCGTGAAGCCGGATTCCCACGGCGGCGTGCCCATCGGCTATTACCTGGTGCAGTACAAGGAGTTGGGCCCACAAGACTGGAAGGACGTCCGATCGCATAGTGTGCACAGTGAGTATTCCACGGAGCACTGAATGACAAAAGTATCGGGAGGCGCAATTGAAACGCGTCATGGAAGAAGAGACGCCGTTGGCCGTATTCATCAAGAAGACACAAGGTCAGAGGTCAAAACCCTCTAAAAACAGACTTCCTCCAACTTTTTCATTTTCTCGCCAAGCTCATCCGGTTCATCGATCGACCGAGCTGCGCTTTGCGAAATCGTTAGGCTATCGCTCGTTTTCATCCTTTACAGTAAATGAATGGCACGTTGTAACTCAGGCAAATTCGACTACAGAATGAAAGCGGATGAATAAGCTGGTCCAGTTGAATGTAGTATTTCTTCTATTAGTCTCTCTTCTTTCAGAGACCACAAATACAGTTTTTTCCGTGTATAGTGCGCAAAATTTAACTAATTTATTGTCCTAAAATCCGGGGTGCGCATTATACATGGGTACAAAAAAATTAATTTCTTTTTTTTTTATTTTTTATTTTTTTAAGAAAGTCATGGTACAACAAATCCAACAACAGGACTGACCGACAAAGTCGTGGAACAAAAAGACAGGGTGACATTACCAAAGACAGGAACATAAACCACATCATGACAGTAACACATGCAATGATCCGACGGTGAGCGAGGGGCAGACAGGACTTAAATAAAAAACACGTTACATCGATTGAGGTGACACAGGAAGAGAGGGGCGACGCGACGCGAACAGAAACTATGGCAACACATAGCAAAACTGGGGACGAGACATGACAAATCTCCCTCGAAATAAAACTTGAAATCACCTTTCTTCTTGTTTGTTGTCAATCGCGCAACGCATTCAGCCATCCTGCCCAACACACTTAGTAAAATTCATAATTGACGACACATCGTTTGATGCGATGGTGCAATCCTTGATGGTGTGTTATTGTCAAATATTGTTTGTTTTTTAATCTCCATCGCGGACCGGACGTCATACGGAGGCCGCCATTACAGATGCGCAGAACGGTTGCGCAAGACACGTCAGTTATATAAAGAACGAGAGTTCAGTTCTCCACCTATTAGTTTCAATTCACAGTTTAATTAGCAGTTTCAATCAGCAAATAACAAAATGCGTATTACAGGTCGGTCATATTTTATTTCACAACACTTTGCCTTGTTCCTTTCGTCTCTGCTGTTCACTTCAAACACGCTCCATACGAGCGCAATGCTCTCGTATCAGACAAGGCTTGCTCCATCACCTGCTCGTTTGCTGTCTGTCACAATGTACCCTACACAAATCCGAAACTTTTGTTGCGGCTCCGAGTCACGACGAGGGGCAAGTTTTGGTTTCCAAGGGTGTTTTTATTCCTCTTCAACGTCTCTCCCATACAGAGCCGCCTCTTTCCCGTGCGCGCACGGAGCGCGGTGGTGCGTTTACGGGCAGTCGGAGAAATCAACGCCAACAAAAAAAATGACATCCAGCCTAGTTAAGACCATACCAAAGACTATAAAAATGGGACCCATTGCCTCCCTGCGTGTGTGACGATCATTGGGACTTAAAAAAAAAATTTAAAAATTTTTTTTTAGAATTCATAAAAATTGGGTGCTGATCTTGAGGTCCTCTGTGTTTACACTCCATTTTTAATATGCGGTACGCGCGCCGGGAGATGAGCAACAAATGAGCAGGTATTGAGCAATTGAGTGAATCCCAATCAAGCTGGTAAATAAAGAAAGAAATATTTATGAGGGAGGCAACTTGTTCTCAACAGGAAAAGTTGTACGCTCCTGTTTGCGCTGGCCCTGTGATCCATGGCTTTCTGTCTCACCAGCGACGGTGGTGCTGAGCGGCCTGGAGCCCAATACGACGTACGAGGTTCGAGTGGCGGCCGTCAATGAGATGGGTCAGGGCGAGTTCAGTCACATGGAGACTTTCCAGACTTTACCCGTCCGTAAGTCTCTCATTTGGCATATTTCTTGATGGAATTCAGGATTCCTTAGTCCTTATTGATTTCAGTCAGTTCATTGTGTTCAAGGCACAGTAGGCCTTCTGTTTGGGACAGGTTGTTTTCCCTCAGGCGCGGTGGTTTCATTTACATTAACTAAGAGATGGAGTCGTCAGTCACCTGCTTTGTTGTTTTCTACGGATCATTTTATCTCATCGACTGCCTTTAAATGGTGCCATTTCACCCTTAAGAATAGAGGCAATTCAACAACACCCACTAGCTTGGGAGTGTCCCAAAAAAAAAAAAAAATGGGTATAGTGCTTTTCCAGACACAATAATTGCATTATTCATTCGTTCACACATTCCCATTTGGGTGCTGATCTTCTTTCCGAGCCTGTGTCAATATAAATGCAAGGCGTTGTAGTTGTGCCATAAAACTATGACTTACTCTTCTGATACGTTAATCAGTCAATAGCATTGGAATGAATGGAATGGAATATCATTAGAAATTCAAAAGGCTCCATTTGTCAGGAGAACCGAGCCCACCAGCAGTCCACGGGCAGAGAGGACTGGGCAAAGCCTACAAGCTGGGCTTGGTCAAGCAGGATGATGGCGGCATGCCCATCGTGGAATATATCGTCAAGTACAAGACAGTGAGTGACAACAAAGGTTGTCCGTTGTGATCACAAACCTCTCATCCATCCATCCATCCATCCATCCATCCATCCATCTGACTCGATTGCAGGATAAAGAAGAGCAATGGATGACCAAGCTGGTTCCGGGCTCCAATGACTTTGCCACTTTGCAGCCGCTGCAGTGGAACACCCGATACGAGGTGGAGATTACGGCCCGCAATGTTAAAGGCTTGTCGGAGCCCACCTTCTATCAGTTCTTCATGCCACAGAAACCGGAAATCACAGGTAAGCGCATTTTAAGGGAGGGACGGTTCTCATTAGGGCTCAAACATATTGGAAAAAAACACAATATGGATTTTGCTAGATCTAACATTTTATTGGACTTGTTTTTCATGTGACATGGCTGAATGTGACTTGATCTGTTTTTGTTTTTTTCCAATAGTATTATTGTTTTAGTTACAATTATATTGTGAGGCAATCTGGACATTCTTATTTGATAGTTTTGTCGTTTTGATGTTTGTGCGCTAATGAAAAAAAAATCTGAATTTAAGCAGTAGTTTTATTTTTCATTGGTCCAAAAAATATCCAATTTAAATAGAGTTATTTAATCACAGAAAATACCTTTGACTTGGCTAATCCCATCCTAACAGTTCCTTTTGATTCTTTTTGTAATAGTACAATTTTTTCAAGAGCTATTTCTGTGTGCGGGAGCAACATACCTAACCCACAGTGCTCTCAAGTGTTTGTTATTAGTTTTCTTTTCAGTTTCGAAAGGTGCTGGCGCTGCGACTGCCATGACTGAACGAATGAATTTGCAAAGCTCAGCTAAATGGTCATCACTGGACCTCTTCTTCTGTGTGAGCAGAATCCCTCTTCAACGGGCTGAGCCTCGGGGCGGTGGTGGGCCTGGGCCTGGGAGCGCTCCTCCTGCTTCTTGTCCTTGTGGATGTCAGCTGCTTCTTCCTGCGCCACTGTGGTCTGCTGATGTGCATCACGCGCAAGCTGCGCAGCAAAAAGACAGCCACCGGCGGCAAAGAAATGGAAGAGGGCAAGGCCGCCTACCTGTGAGTGTCCTTTTCTTGTCAATGTCAACATGAATGACTTTCATGCTTGCCCAGGGAGCATCTGCTGTGGGTGTCACGGCCTTTGGGTCACGACTACATTATTATTATTTTTTTTTTCAAGCTAATGTGCACACGTGTTGAGTGACCTGTGTGGCAAAAGTTAAACCAAACCCGTGAAAGACTCAAATCTAGCTAGCTTTTTATTGGAGAATGAGAAAAGAAACCTTCTCTTTGCCGTCTAGGTGCACCTACAACAGCAGCCCGACCACCTTTTCAACCACAGTATGTCTCTGATAATGTCTTCTTCACAAACATCTCATCCTGCGTGTCTCGTTTGCATGTAGACGTTCACACGGATCAAGTGGTTGTCTCCGTATTTGACCGCGATCCATTGAAGCGTTCATGATTCAAACACAGTTGGAATTGTGCACGTCAAACACAAATTCAGCTTGTCATTCACTTCCTCATTTCATGGACATGAAATTAGGTTGCAGCAGTACACGGAAAAAAAGTTTTTGATGGCTTGATTGAAATTTGGTTCATCGAGAGGTCAAATGAAATCTTCGACTATCATCAACCCAAGGTTGGATGCAGGCCATTTATTTGCATCTGCAGGTCTATTTCGGGAAAATTCAACTCCATTTGGATGGGTAAATGAGGCCCAAAATGAATTGGAAAATCCATTTGACTTTGAGAATCTTCCTCATTTTCCAATTTGCCCTGTTGACAATCCCTGATCGAATACACTAGACATCTACCGTAATTTTCGGACTATAAATCGCGTTTTTTTTCATAGTTTGGGTGGGGGGGCGACTTATGGTCAGGAGCAACTTATATACATATATATGGGTTTTTTTTTTCACTTTTTTGGGCATTTTATGGCTGGTGCGACTTATACTCCGGTGCGACTTATAGTCCGAAAATGACGGTACTTGAAAAGTATTTCTGGATTTAGATGATTTGATTTTGTGCAACCACTTGAGGAAATAAACATGTTTTTAGTGTAGCTTCATGCAACCACTACTAAATGGCACTTAAGCTTGTGTTTCCGCTTTGGGCTTGTTACAGTGACAACGTACGTAATAAGCAGCTAAGCGGCGTTATCAGTCGTTCTGGCCCAACTTGATTGAGGGATGTCAATATGCCGCCGGATTCATCCCGAATGAATCCATGCAAAGCATGGTGGCAAAGGTGCCGGCGCTAGTCCAATCTGGGTTTGCATGAGCTCATGAAACATGAAATTGCTTAACGTCCTCCAATCAAGCACTTATTGTGCTTATTTGGCTGGATTTCACTCTCCTATAATCTCACTTGTCTTGTTGCGAGAGAATTTGTGTCCCATTTCAATGGATTTGCATCGTGAAAGGACGCTGGATGTTTCTGTCGCTTGTGCCTCGTCTTTGGGCTCATTCGGTGGGCCAAAGCTAGTCAGTCTCTCCGCGTACTCACACGAGGCTTTTTGAAATCGATTACAATGATTTGACCGTTGAAGTGACCAGTTACCAGTTACTGTGTGAATAGAGCAAAGATTGAATCATTCACACTGATCATCAAGTAAATAGTGCGATTTGGAGAAAAATGATCCCATTTCCTGAACAAATCCTTCTTGAGGCTGGATATCAAGCGGGAATCAGCTTACTGACAGCAGTACACGAAGGCGTCTTGCTTTCGCTGTCTTCATCGAAAGAATTTGAGAAGATTTAGAAAAGACCCTATCATCTCACACTTGCGGGAGAAAACCTCTCTCTCTCTCTCTCTCTCTCTCTCTCTCTCTCTCTCTCTCTCTCTCTCTCTCTCTCTCTCTCTCTCTCTCTCTCTCTCTCTCTCTCTCTCTCTCTCTCTCTCTCTCTCTCTCTCTCTCTCTCTCTCTCTCTCTCTCTCTCTCTGTCTCTCTGTCTCTCTGTCTCTCTGTCTCTCTGTCTCTCTGTCTCTGTCTCTGTCTGTTCTGTGCTCTGAAAATTGCAGGAAACTCACGATGAAGGAAGAAATTGGCAAAGAGTCTCTCAAGGATACTATTGAAATCAAACTGCAGGGCGACCGCCGCATCCACCCTAAGCCGGACGACAACAAAGCATAGAAGGGATGGGGAGGGGGGCCGGCGGCGGGGGCAGCTTTCCCGCAAGAAAATTCGGATCACCAGACCAAAACCCTAACAAACATACTGCGGTGGAAGGAAAAATGATTGTATATTTTGTGTTTTGTTGTGTCTGGTTATGATGCTTTTATTTGACCCCCCCTCCTCCTTTTCATATCAAAAGTATTCACAGTTGAGTCATTGCTCCCCCGCTGAGCTCTCTCTCGCTCAGCATCATCACGCTTGCGGGCCATTCTAGCCAGAGAACCTCAACGATACGCCGATGATGTCAACCTTCTTAGTTTCCCTGGCGTGATTGGGCAAGCTTCAGTATGGACAAACTATTTTCTACAGAACAGGGGGAAAGAATCGTTTCATTCTGTGTTGCCAGAGAACAAACAAAAAGGGACTCGTCAAATAAAAAAGACAAAAAAGAATGATGTCGTGGCAAGTAGCATATGTGGGTTGAGTTGTTTTCAAAAGTCTTTTTCTAAAGTATTGACGCTGAGTATTGTTGCCACTGTTGTCATCTGTCATTACGCAATGGATGTTTTTGCTATTTCGGTCTCCTCCTGTGAGCTTGAACTGTGAACGTTTCGATCGATCCGAGCGAGCGCTTTGTCGGAGGGAACCAACCGACCAATCGTCAACATTTACCTTGATCTCTATGCGCTCTGTGCCTTTGATGTCTCCTCAAAGTACCCCCCCCCCCCTTTCTCCTTTTGCTCGCTGACATTGTCACGTGTTGTACATAGGTGAGAAGAAAAAAATATTTTGCAGAGCTTTTATGTAAAAACACTATAAAAGATGTGACTTTTTTTTTCTTTCGCAAAAGGCAGATCGTTCTTTTGTCATGTTGTATTTGGTCCAAAGCTTAGTGCTCGTCCAACTTTTGATTGTTTTGTCAAATGTGCAGCGATCGCGTTCATCTGAATTGAGGAGGTCATTCTATTTGTTGAGACATGAATGTTTATATGCGCTGGGAAATGTAGTAAACACTGAAGAGAACATTAGTATGAGTGGTGGGATGACTACTGATGCTGACATAACAGGTCTGTCAGAAAGATTCCAGGACCGGCGGCGCAATCCATATCTTTCAACACACTTTTTCAGTCCACTCTGTGATGCCTTCGGATCTCCTTGAGCTAGGGAAGGAGGGGCAAAATCATGAGTGCTCGAGAACGTTGCTCCAGCACGGACACGGCAATGTTGTTCTCTGCCAGGAAGTGTCAGACGCTCAGGGTATTGAGAGCAGGTGCGAGTTGAAAGCACAACATTTGCTACAGGATCTCTTTGTGGAGGTGCTGCTTGATCGCCTGAGCTCCACAGAAGGACCATTTGGTTTCTTTTGTGACACCAGCCCTAGAACCTTTCTGACATACCATGTTGAGCTTTGTCAACTTTGTCTTTGGCAACTCTGATTTTATTTTATTTTTCTGCTGTATTTTTCATCTGATGTTGTATGAGATGATCATGACCTCCCATGAATGTGACTCGTTGATTTATGCACTTGTGGACCGTGATTGACTCCCCCAGGCCGCCGCTCAGACCGTGGATTATTTTTTTGGTTTGTTTTTTTACAACGTGCTTTGTCCCAGCCAGCCTATTCTGCCTTTTGTAATAAGTTTAAGTAGAAACACGTTTACATGCAGCGCTTTACCTCCCTCTAATAGTTGCAGTGGGAAGAGCAAATACCGAATGGCAGCAAGCAATGTCGACTCGTGTGCATCTGTTAAAAGCAGATGTTTAAAGCTTTTATGTTGTGCCTTGGACAAGATTTGTCCGTGAGTATTATTCGAATTTTGAAACAATATTTTATTTTGGTTACATGTGATGTTTAATGCAAACCTATTCACCGTAAATGTGATGTAGCTTGTATGTGTTGAGCTAACGCACAATTTTACTTGTATATTTTCCTAGTTTTACGACGGTCTTAACAGGGCAATGGTTTGAGGCCATTCTACAAATAAATCAGCTAAAAGAAACCAAGTCTGATTATTTGGAGCGTCGTTAACTCGCTGTCTAGCTGGTGAAAAACTAGATGCTTCAGAGTGAGGACAGCACAGTAAAAGGACACTAGCGCGGCGGGCACAACCACGAGGAGCTACATCCAGCAAGATAACCATGAGCCTACCATCAGGAAAGCGGTATCACCCAGGTCTACCAGAAGAAGATCTAATGCCAGACCCTACAGAACCAGGACAAGTGCACAACACAGGCGATGTGGACAGCACGGAGAACAAGGGTAACGCAAGCTACACAGACACAAAGATGAAGTCTTCACGCTCGCATACATCCAAACGTTCATCCGTAAGTTCTGCAGCGCTAAAAGCACGTGCACAAGCAGTTGCTGCACGAGCACAGCTGGAGTATTCATTAAAAGAAGCAGCCATAATGAAACAGAAAACTGAACTTGAGGCTAGTTTACATGTTTTGAGTAGTCAAAAAGCTGTTGCAGTTGCCGAAGCAGAGGCTGCTGTTTATGAAGGAGAGGACAAGTCAAGTCAAGTTTATTTGTATAGCCCTAAATCACAATCAGTCTCAAAGGGCTTCACATAGACAGAAATTGACAATTATTCTCAAAGCATCCCCTGATCTTAAGCTCCCAAAAGGACAAGGAAAAACTTAAAAACCCCTAGCAGGGGAAAATGAGAAACCTTGAGAAGGGACCACAGATGGAAGGATCCCCCTTTCAGGATCACCAGGTTGAAATGGATGCAGAGAGGGCACAAATGATACAACATGAAAATCAATTAAATAAAAAGTGGATGTCCATGTCTTAGCAGAGGGCTGCCGAAGGAGCCCTCAATTGTCCTGGCAGTGCTCTTCGAGGAGGTTGAGCTGCAGTTCCCCTATCCTGAAATTGGCCCACGAGAATCCAGATAGCCGCTGTCAGCATGGGGGCCACCTAACCACCTCCCCGGCCGGGGAGGGGGGAGGGAGGGGATGGAGAGGGAGAGAAAACAAACTCCAGCCGAATCGGCCACTACAGGTTAGTTAAAGGCCATGTCATAGAAATGTGTCTTTAAACGTGTCTTAAATGTTTCTACTGAGGTAGCAGTCCTAATATCCATTGGTAGGGCATTCCAAAGCTCTGGAGCCCGAATAGAAAATGCTCTAGAGCCTGCAGACATTTTCTTAGCCCTCAGTGTCGCTAAAAGGGTAGCGTTTTGCGAACGAAGGTTACGAGACGGAACATAAGGAACAACTAGGTCGACGAGATATGAAGGCGCTAAGCCATGCAGCGATTTATAGGTTAATAGAAGAACCTTGAAGTCACATCTTAAATGGACCGGGAGCCAATGTAAGTTGGCTAGTATTGGGGTAATGTGATCAAATTTTCTTGTCCGAGAGAGCAGCCTTGCAGCGGCATTTTGTACTAACTGTAGACTTTTGATGCGAGACTTAGGAAGACCCGAAAATAGTACATTACAGTAGTCCAGGCGCGACGTGACGAACACATGTATAATAGTTTCCGCATCACCGGTCGAGAGGATCGGACGAATCTTTGCAATATTACGAAGGTGAAAAAACGCAATTCTGGTTATATTCTTAATGTGCTTTTGAAAGGAGAGAGTTTGGTCAAATATTACCCCGAGATTAGTTACAGTATCGCTTTGAGTGATAGTACGGTTATCTATAGTTATAGCGGTTTCCTTGAATAAGTGTTGATAACGAGTTGGACCAATTATCAACATCTCAGTTTTATCTGGGTTAAGACGAAGGAAGTTGAGAGACATCCATTGCTTGATCTCCGCAAGGCACTTCTCAAGATTACAACAATCCCGCGGATCTGTCATCGATAACGGCATATATAATAGGGTGTCATCCGCATAGCATTGAAAACTAATATTATATTTACGTATTATGTCCCCAAGCGGAATCATATAAATATTAAAAAGAATTGGTCCGAGAACCGATCCCTGTGGGACACCACATGTAACATTATAGAGCTCCGAGGACGCATTGCCATGGACCACTCGGTGCGTCCTGTTTGATAGACAAGAATGGAACCAGCCTAGTGCTGACCCTGAAATACCAACACAACTTTTAAGACGCCCGAATAAAATATCAAAGTCTACAGTGTCGAAGGCAGCACTAAGATCGAGTAGTAACAGTACAGACGAAATGTTTGAATCCATAGCTACGAGGAGATCATTAGTCACTTTAGCAAGTGCTGTCTCAGTGGAATGATTAGCTCTAAAACCAGACTGAAAAGTGTCATATCGATTATTGGCGACCATGTAATCAATAAGCTGCTGCGCTACTACTTTTTCAAGAAGTTTTGCTATGAATGGGAGGTTTGAAACTGGCCTACAATTACTGAGACAGTCCGGGTCAAGATTTGGTCGCTTAAGTAACGGTTTAATGATAGCGGTTTTAAAGGCTGTTGGCCCTATCCCAGAGGAGACAGACAGATTGATTATATTTAAGACGGACGGTCCTAAAATTTGAAATAATTCTTTAAGTAGTTTGGCTGGAAGAGGGTCGAGTAAACATGTTGTTTGTTTAGCCGCACTAACAATTTGTGTAAGCCTTTCAAGAGACACTCTTTTAAAAGTTGAGAGGGTTGTTGCATGATCATCAGCGTTGGTAAACGGCGTGCTCGACCGAGCGATTGGAATGCTATTCTTGATCTCATCCCTAATGGATTCAATCTTTTGAGCAAAAAATTTCATGAACTCGTCAGCTGAGTGGAAGGAACTATCGGAGGTCGGCTGGCGCAGAGTCAGCTTTGCCACTGTATCAAATAGGTGTTTCGGATTGTTTTTATTGAGATTAATAACTTGCGAAAAATATCGAGTTTTTGCTAAGATAAGCGCATCTTTATATTTCAGGAGGCTATCCTGCCATGCCTGATGGAAAACCTCAAGTTTGGTTAGACGCCATCTACGCTCATGCTTTCTACATAATTGCTTAAGCGTACGCGTTTCATCTGTGAACCACGGAGTAGGCACTCTACGGCGAGTTTTCAGACGTAACGGCGCCACAGAGTCAATGGCATTTAACAATGTCGCATTGAATTCATTCGTAAGATTATCAATAGAGCCGGCGTATGTGAGAAAATTAGTGGTTGCCGGCGACAGTATTTCAGATAGCGCAGTTGCAGTCATAGAGTTGAAATGACGGCTCCTATAATGCTGATTGCTCTCTTGTCTTTGACAAGGAACTAGAATTTCAAACTTTATTAGGTAATGATCAGACAAAACAGTAGTGTATGGCAGTACTGCTATATTTGAGGTTGCAAGTCCTCGGGATAATACCAGATCTATGGTATTTCCATTCTTATGCGTTGCTGCCTGTACAGCTTGCGTAAAACCAAAGGTATCAGTTAAAGTCTGAAACGCCGAAGTAAGTGGCTCTGACGGTAAATTCATGTGGATGTTGAAATCGCCCATGATAATTATATTATCCGCATTGGTTACTAGATCAGCCACAAATTCTGAAAATTCATCCAGGAAGCCAGAGTAAGCCCCGGGTGGACGGTAAATAACAACAAGATAAAATGACGGTAAAGCGGTGGATCGGACAATGAGAACCTCAAATGTTTTAAATACGTTGATCGAACGAGGCCTAAAACTAAGCTCGGAATTCGAGATGAGGGCGACACCCCCACCCTTTTTTCGAGGACGCGCCACATGCGAGCTCACAAAATTTGGAGGCGAGGCCTCATTAAGCGGCATCAGTTCATTAGGTTTTAACCAGGTCTCGCAGAGACCAAAAACGTTTAGATTATGTTCTGTGATGAGATCATTAACGAGAATGGCTTTCGTATGAAGCGATCTAATATTCATAAAACCAAGTTTAAGTGTAATTGGTCGATCCGGGTGCGTATTTATCGAAGGATATTTATACGGAATGCGAGTAAGATTGTGTTCTCTAAGCCTGACATCACCTCTCAAATGTTTGTTAGCGCGGTGGGCTGATACGACCGTGGGAATCTGATAGTAAATATTTGTTACACGTGTAGAATTATCTGAAACCGGCACCGTTTCCTCAGCAAAACCGGTCGGGGTGGAGTGATTGGATTTGTCTACTACCCCAGTAGAAAGTGCGTTTATGTGTACTGTCGCACTATTCAAACTATCACGCTCTAGTCTACACAAGGAGCTATGTGCATGCTGGGAGTCTAGCCTAGCGCTAGTTAACTTTATCTTAACAGACTCCAAACCCATCCTGACAGGTGGTCTAATCACCTGTGACCCGGCCTGCTCTAAAGTGACCTGTCATGTGTGGCTCAAACAGTAATCTATATTCCTAGAAAAAGTGAAGGCGCCTTCACGGTTAGGGTGAAGGCCGTCCTTCCTCAGCAGGTCGGGGCGGCCCCAGAAGGAAGGCCAGTTATCTATGAAATACAGTCCCTGCTTCTTACAGAACCCAGCCATCCATCGATTAAGGGAGACTAATCTACTAAGCCTCTCATCAGTGCCTCTCCCAGGCAGGGGGCCAGAGACAAATACTCGATGCCGACTCATCTTTCTGGCGAGATCACAAGTCCTCGCTATGTTTCTCTTTGTGATCTCCGACTGCCTCATCCTAACATCATTGGAGCCGACGTGTATCACTATGTCCGAGTAGCTAGTGTTGATGGAACTACGCTGTTGACTAGACCTATTGCGAGTCAGCTCCCTAAGATTAGCTTCTATGTCGGGTGCTCTGCCCCCAGGAATACACATTACCGTGGCTGGATTTTTAAGCGTAATATTTCGAGTAATGGAGTCACCTATGACCAAAGCGCGAGGGCCAGTAGACCGAGATGACTTTGGACGACTATGCGTCTTACCTGGCTCATCGCGATTAGCAAGCCGCTTGGGGCTAATGCTAACTGGGCTAGCGGGCTGACTACAGCCCGCGTCTGTATCCGCCACATCTACAGTTATCGCGCAATTCTGCTCTAACTGGCGGACACGTCCCTCTAGCAGGGACAACCTCTCTAAGAGAAGGGTGCAGTTGGTGCACGAAGCCACACAAACCTCTCGATCCGCAGCCATACTTTGTGTCCGATGATCGACGGCAGACAAACGGCCACGAAGCCTCCGCTCTCCCAGGCACTCCAACTGTGAAAAAAAAAAAGATCGACAGTGTAATAAAAGATTCAAACTTACTTTAGAGTCAGGGAGATGAGTTCCACGCTGGAGAAAACAAAATCGTCCAAGCCTGAAAAGTATTGGGAGTCTGGCTGAGAAGGAAGAGGGCGTCCGTTCAATGCATCATCTTAAGTCCTCATCGATACCGATCCCAAGTAACCGAGGGTCTCTCAAAGACTGAACTGAGTCATGTGTTTGTAGAACCACCTGCTAATCCAGTGCTTCTCAAATAGTGGGGCGCGCCCCCCTTGGGGGGCGCCGTGCTATACCTGGGGGGGCGCGTGTGACCCTGGGGAACAGGCTTTTTTTTTGCAGTACTAGAATAAAGTGTAATTGCGCATCTTCCCAGCAGGGGGCAGTGGCGCTCTCATTGTTACTTCTATGACGTTTGCGACAGTGCAACATTTTACGACTTACAAGACAAGTTAGGAAAGTCACGTTGGGGAGGGGGGGGCGCGAATAGTTTTCTTCTTGCTAGGGGGGGGGGCGTAACAGAAAATAATTGAGAAGCACTGTGCTAATCCAATGCAACGCACAGCAGAGTATATTCAGCAACACAGACATTTGCCATGAAGGATTCACGTCACGAGTCGATCCTCTCGCTTGCCACAATGCTGCACGTGAACAATGTGAAATGGCTATGACTACAAAGATAGACAATAAAGGCATGCACAGCGTGGAAAAAACGGATATTAAAGTAAAGCACGAAACACAGCAAGGACAGACGAATTCCCCCAAACTGTATCCGTACGACACTCCTCCGTCCAAACGGGTGCGTGTGATCTCAGTGTACAGTGCGCGTCGTCTTCGTGCCCCAAATTTCTTTGCACCCGTTTGGACCTTCAACCCTAACCCCTCGCGGAATGTGCTTTGTGCAGGCAGGACGTGGGAATATCGATGTCTCTCTGTATGTACATGTGCAACACTTGTGTCATATGTAAATAAACATGTCCTGGTAGAAGAGGCCCTGGTTCCCGATGTGGCTTTCTCTTCGTTGCTTCAAGGACGTCGACGGGCAAGCGGCGGGCGGGCGGGCGGGCGGGCGACACGCACGCATGCACGCACGCACGGACGCACGGACGGCAGTCCTTGTCATTTGTGACAAACTGTCGGTGAAATCACATTCTTACACAAACATCGATTTTTTTTTTTTGCCCTTCAATGGACAATTGGGTGGGCTTTTTTGTCTTTCCCAATAGAGGGCAAAGTGCTTTTTTCCGTCAGGGTCATTTCCAAGCCAGCATTATTTCAAATGGAAGCTGTGTTGCATTGAAATCCATCCTCCACTCCAGGATGAGAAAACCAAGAGAATTGTGCGTGCAAGGTGAAATGAAATGAAGATTTTAATGCGGCGTGCTTTTCACTTCACACGTTTGAGTGCCATCAACTACAATTTCAATTCCAAACTGCTTTTGATGCAGTGAGCGGGAAACATTTGTTTAGTGCGCAATTTTAGACAGGCAGCAAATTGCTCATGTAATTCTCTCTGAAAAATACTTAGTATATAGTACATAATAGTAGTATTGTTAGTATATCGCCTTTTTTCCTCCATAACCAACAATCAAAGCCTTCTCATAAAATTACTCCTTTTTATCTCGAAATTATACCCCTTTTTTTTTTTTCTTTTCCTGAATTCGTGAGCCTTATGCGTAAAAGCAAGCGTGCACTTAAGATTGGATTCTGGTCCACGCTAGACTGACATAAAAAAAAAACAAAAAAAAACGACATCACCTTTCTTTTACCTCTGTGGTGATGAAACACATCATTATCAGACCAGACCAGAAGCACACAAGGTATCCGAGCGGCTTCAACTGAATGTTGACGCTAATCAGAGCGGAGGAGCTTGACCTCAGATTCAGGTGGGGTAACCTGACACCATGGTTCCCATGTGGCCGCGTCAGAAGTGCCAAAGGCTCTTTGGCAGGCAGTCCATTTGTGCCGACCACAGATGAGATCGCAAAGGCGTCGCGAAGGTACTTTCCTTCATTTGAATTACTGTAAAAGGACTGACGTGTCATTACCTGTCACACGTTAAAAGCTTTGTTGCGACACCCGCTGCAGCTCAACTTGCCGCCTTACACCTACGTTCACATACAAGATTTCAGCAGCTGCGTTAAAATCATGGGGAAAACATCGCTATCGTTAGGTGGTTCCTGTGAGTGACCCAAATTTTGAGTTGAAGACACAACTTTTGCCTACCGCTAGCTTAATGCGAGCACATAAAGCAAAAGCTCACAGACAGGCTAATAGGTTTGCGGCATTCAAATACTTGAAGTCACGCGTATTTGAACACCAACACTAATATAGAGCGCCATTCTAGCAACATCAATTATATAGACTGCTGTTTTTCTCCTTCTCATCACCCAATTTTTGCCGGGAGGCTTAGGCTTAGGCTTATGAATGAGAATGCCATCGATCCGTTCCACCATCGATGGCATTCTCATTGGTTTGAAAGGCAAAAGTGGATTTGAGATTTAAACGTTTGGCGTTGCCGGCATATTCGGAAAGGCGCTGCTGGGAATAATCCTACTTTCCAGTTGCTTCCAATGAAAGAACTCTGAAACGCTCTTCGTACGTACAATATAATGCGGTAGACCTTTACAGCGCAGCAGCCAATTAGAAGCACGGTAATCACTTCATTTTGCTGCAGCTTGTAATGAATTGCTTGTAAGGCCTAATGAATTCACTCCCACCGTCTAGTGCAGGGGTCCTCAAACTTTTTCCTGTGAGGGCCACATAACGTTTCCCTTCTCTGATGGGGGGCCGGTGTCAGTTTGTAACAGAAAAAGTGTGACGATCGTAGGGGAGCTTGAAAAATGTATTGTTTTCCAGAAAGCCACACATAACCAAATAACGGTTATTTAATAACCCTTTCCAGGTTCTTTACAGAAAAAAGTCAGGAAACAAATAATAACACTATTAATGAAATAAATAATAACTAAATAACCCTCTCTGAGTTCTTCACAGAAAAAACAGGAAAGAAATAACTCTCTCTGGGTTCTTCATAGAAAAAAGAGCCATGGAACATTAACTTTCTGTTGTGCCATGCACAATCTTAACAGATAAAAGTTCAGCTCAGTTGTCAGAGCAGAATCTCTCTGACACATGAGCAGTCTCTTACAGTTCTTGTGTTCCATCCTTATAATCCTTCTGTAGGTTCCAGTAGGCTTGTAGACACCGCTGTCTTTTCTGTTAAAGTTTGCTAGTGCGTCATAGTCTGGAGTAACATTTGTTGTGGCAATTCTTAGGCGAGATCCGAGGTGTTGGTCCGTTTACCTCAATCTGTGACGGGTTGATGTTGACGTTCATGTGGCTGAACGTCACGTCGCGTACGTCGAGCCAAATTGGCCACTCTCTTTTAAACGCTCGGCACTGTGTCCACCTTGCTTTTCCTTGGGCGACTCATTTTAATGGAAGGATTCCAGGGGAAGGTTTGTGGGTGGCTTTAGCGCAAAACTGCATCTGAAAGCTCAGCGCGCGAATTACAAGAATGCTGTCGTCACAGCCCACGCTCTAAATTCGGGACTGATTCAAATAGAGCGCAAGTGCGCCATGTCCGTACTACTGAGTACGTACACGCACTCGTGAGTGTGCACCGAGCTTTCTGACACGGCTTCCGGTAGTAAATGCGCAGGCGAGCGCTTCCCCATCTACTGGGGAAACGCAGTCATTGCAGGCAAAATGACCCCAAAAAATGTTTAATAATACAATTTATTCAGGGTTGGCGGGCCGGATTAAACGGTCCCGTGGGCCGTATCCGGGCCGCGGGCCGTAGTTTGGTGACCACTGGTCTAGTGGTAAAGCAGAAAGAATGCTCAAGGCACACAACGGAAGCCCACATTCATGTATCAGGTGGGATGTGACAAGCGGCAGATGTTGAGTGGCCAATGTCGCTCATTTTAAATGCAAGCTGGCAATTATGAAGCCACGCATCATCACAGCCAGAGTCCTTTCAAGCCTGTATGGATTACAGCCATTTGCAGAAAGCAGCATGCATAAGTGAACAGAGCCTGTGGCAAAAGAAAAAAGGCTCCCAATAATTGAGCGAGCGCATGGCAGGCTAAATGTCAAAGTAATTGCGGGGCCATTCGGCGCCACACTATTCTTCTCTATTAGCCTAATATGGCGGAGTTACTCCTCCCGGCTTGGTGCAAATTCATATTGGATTTTTGTTCAAATTTAACCCAATAGTAATGGATGTGCCTCTGGGGGAGCGTTCAAAATCAATTTGCTAAACAGCTCAAAATTGCCCCCATAATTGCCTCTGCGGAGTGTGGAGCTCCTCACCAGTCAAAGGTGATTGCTACCAAAGTGTGAGTCAACTTTGCTCTCAGCCAAGACTTGGCTTTGCTTTTGACCGCGCCGCGCGGCCGCGGCGGCCCTCGTTAGGCCAAACAAAGTGGAGGCTGCTAAGGCAAGGCCCAGCGGCGCTCTCGTCGGCTGATGAAACGAACTATCCTGGCAAAGGGGGGCTTGTATGTTTGGACACATGAGCGTAGCGTGAATACAATCAGCTTGACTCGGCTCATTATCCAGGAAAGGGGAGCCACCGGCCGACACCATTCCTTCATTCGAAAGTGACATTTACGGATAATAACCTTCTGCCCGATGTCACTGCTAACGGATATGCGGACGCCTATCAAAGAGCAAGCTTCCAGCTCGCAGAATTCATCTGTTCCCACATGTTCCCAGGGATGGATGCCTTACGGCCGTACGGATTTTGTGTCAAATGTCAAATGTGCGAGGGCAACGTATTCCAGTCGCCTCTCTCCCCCGCGTGGACCTGAGGTCGCGTACGCTAACCAGTGATGTGACAGTGCCAGATGCTCTCCTCTGCCTCCCTCGCCAGCTGCGGTCCGTGTCCGGCCCGCTCGGTTCGCTGGCCTGACTTTAGCACGCTAAAAAAACAACACGAACCGACATTTTAGTTCCCAAATGGCTCACTCCAAGACAAGACATTCAGCGGTATCCAGCTAGCAGTGACTTGGCATCCAGCAGCTAGCAAGAACTTGATGCCGTCACTTGCTTTTCTTTCTTTTGTCTGTCATGTCAAGTCAGAGGTGCAAGCCACAGGCAACTTGCAATCAGCTCCAAACCTCCTAACCTGCAGGGGGCAGAGAAAGAGGAAAGTGTCAGCCAAAAGCAGGAGCCCAAGCCAATGAGCCCTGGAACTAAACTACCTACCTACCTACCTACCTACCTACGTATCTATATACTTCCTGTAGCCAGCCTGCATGGCACGGAGAGCAATCAACAATGTTTGGGAGCACTGGAACAAGCAACCAAAAGTCACTCCGCTCACGGTCAACACGCAACTGGTATGAAAATGGACATTTGTATCGATTGTTGAGGAACCTGAGCTATTGGAATGGTCAAATGAAGTTGAAATGGGAAATTTGAGTACTTGTTTCAAAGTTGAAGTAGGTTTTGTTTGAATTACAATGAGACAAATGTTTATTTGTTTAAAGGTTATCAACCTTACAATCTACATGACAACCTTCATTGGGACCTAAATGGAATGTAAACTGGAACCCAATGAAAGGAAAACGAAATGAAGATTGGACTTGTCCCTTTGCATTCTTCAGAGCAGGCTTTTTTCAAGTTAAAGCAAGAACTGGGTGAAACATTGACAGAACTTGACATTGTCACACGCGCGCACACACATTCACAAGGTGGGAATCAAACGCGCGGTGTCGGCGGCACACAAGACGAGCAAGTGTAGCCAGCCCTCCACCCCATCAGCCGCTCCCTTGATGCTATCGCTAGCAATGTTCTGCCTGTTTACGTTGCTCGTTATTTGATGAGCTCATCATTCCAAATAGGTGTGTTGGAAGAGAGCCACATCTAGTCATTTATTCATTTTTTATTTGATCTAGCGAGCTAGCTTATCTTTTTTGAGCTAGCTTGTCTGTCCGTCCGTCCGTCCATGTATCTATTTATCCAAAGAGCAAATCTGCTAGTAACTAGCAGATTTGCTCTTTAGATAAATCTATCTATCTATCTACTACCAGCTAGTAGATGTGTACAGAGTTGTTTCTCAGACAAGCTTAAAATGGTGACAGGTGTATCTTGTTCCTTTCTTCTCTGCTGTTCACTTCAAACACGCTCCATGCAACCGCAATGCTCTCGTATCAGACAAGGCTTGCTCGATCACCTGCTCGTTTGCTGTCCCGTGTGCGCACGGAGCGCGGTGGTGCGTTTACGGGCAGTCGGAGAAATCAACGCCAACAAAAAAAATTACATCCAGCCTAGTTAAGACCATACCAAAGACTATGTATAAAAATGGGACCCATTGCCTCCCTACGTGTGTGACGATCATTGGGACTTAAAAAAAATATATATATATATTTTATTTTGTACCCATGTATAATGCGCACCCCAGATTTTAGGACAATAAATTAGTTAAATTTTGCGCACTATACACGGAAAAAAACGGTATACTAAAATGAGACTGTATTTTCTGGCCTTCAGTCATAGTTGTACATAGTTGTACATTTTCTCTCTTTTCTCAGTGTTTATTTTGCTTCCTCAATTTCATTTGGTTTTATGGAGGGATTTTGTCTGATAGCAAAGGGGAAGCTCGCTATTGTTTGTGTATTTGAATGTTCCGAATCAAAGTTGTCAATCAGTCCAAAAAAAAAAAAAAATCGTGTTGACAAAACCCCAGAGAATGGTTTTGACTTGGGGTTTAACAAATAACTTGTCATTTTATGATTCTAATTCTGTCCGTTTTGAAGAGCCCAAATTTAGTTCCTTGACCTAGTAAGTGGCAAACCACTGTTGGATACACATAGAGGTTAAGAATGTTTCTGTTTTGCTTAGCTGAATTCAAATTCAAACGTAATCCCCGCCACACACACACACGCTAGCGCACACACAGACAGTCGTTAGTTTATTTCCAGTTGGCCTTGAGCCCGACCTGAGAGCATTTTACTCCCTCGGCCAGTTGTTTTCCATGGCCTTGCCAAACTCCTTCCAGCCCAGAGTTTTTTCCTCAGGGACAGGCTTGGCCATATTGTGTTTGTAGGATGAAATGCAGTCACCATAGCAACCCTTGGCGGACGGACGGACTGACGGAGAGAGCAAGCGTCTTTCTTTCTTTCTTTCTTTCTTTCTTTCTTTCTTTCTTTCTTTCTTTCTTTCTTTCTTTCTTTCTTTCTTTCTTTCTTTCTTTCTTTCTTTCTTTCATTCTTTCTTTCTTTCTTTCTTTCTTTCTTCAGAGTGCGAGCTCAGCCTTTCTGTGTTCTATTAGGGAAAAGGGCCGACGATCCTATTACCGCTCGAGTAATCTCACCGGGCCCGGCCAGACAGGACTTGGAAGGATTTCCCATCCAGCCCTCCCTCCCTCCCTTCGTCTCCTTTGCCCACTGACCCTCCGGACGGAGTCCATTTCCCCACAGCTCGGCCGCTCTCAACGGTGCTTTGAGGCGCACTGCGCACACGGGTGGTGTGGTGCGGTGCGATATGATGTGAAGAAGAAGCACGGAGCGGCAGGTTAAGGAAAGAGAGTCGACTTCTAGAGAGCGTACACTTCACCTCAGGTCTGCTGGTTGCTAGTTAGGACATCTTCTGTTTGCCTTGCTAACAGCCGTGACTTTTGGAAGTCGCGCATGCAAGCAAGCAAGCAAGCATGCAGTAACTTCTAATCTGGCCTGTTGCTGTTATCAGGTTGAATCCACCTGCTTGCTGGACGGTCGGTCGGTCGGTCGCCCTCAACCTGTAAGGATGACCATTCAAAAGCCAGCCAGCCAGCCAGCCAGTCATTCTGTTGTTTATGCTCCTTTGAAAAATGCCCTTTTGAACACAATGGTTTTGCTTTCTTGCAGCCAAGCTTTGAACCTTTTGAAAAAGTAGAGTGCCGCTTGTTCTTCCTTTTCATTCGTTCATGGTACTAGCATGCTGCGTAAGCCTGCGGGGAATCAATTCGAACTGGGCAGGGAGACTTTTTCAAAGACGTCCCGTGCAGTCTCAACTAGGGGTGTAACAATACATCGATACACATCGATTAATCGATATAATGCTCTACGATTTATTGGCATCGATGCTAAAGGTAAACATCGATTTATATCGCCGTGTTTGACCTCGGACATTAGAGGCGACTTTATTTTGAAATCCAGTTCATTGTTGCTTGCTTCCTCTTTCCGGGAGCAGTGCGCCCGGCGTTGTTGTGTTGTGAGCAGAGCAGGCACGTGAAAGGGGAGGCGACAACTAGTACGCGGCTCCTGGGCTGGTGCTATGGCTAGTGTCCAAAAAGACGAGGAAATTCCCTCCCCTTTAGGCTTCAAGTCATTCGTTTGGAAGCACTTTGGGTCCCAAAGAAAAGCTGGCTCAACGGACAAGACACGTGCAGTTTGTAAATCCTGCCATGCGCTGATCAAATATTCAGGGAGCACAAATCTCGCCGCACATTTAAAGAAAAAACACCACATCAAAGTTCAATGTTAAAGTAAGCAATTTGTATACTACAATACTCTTGTCATTTCCTAAATAAAGAGTTTGCAGTACCTTGTTGATTTTGCGTATGAATTGTTATAAATCAGGATATTGTTCTATATTTTTTATTTTAAAAAAAAGATCGATCGTAGAGCACTATATCGCGATATAGCAGGCTTTAAGATATCGGCAAATATCGTATCGTAGTTCTTTATATCGATATTATATCGTATCATGACAAAACCCGCGATTTACACCCCTAGTCTCAACCAATCAGTGCTCCTGTCAAGTCCATGTCTTGGGAAGAAGAAGAAGAAGAAAAACAACAACAACAAAAGATCAGTTGTCCCACTGACATCTTGTGCGGTGCCGAAATGGCAGCAGCCGTGTCAGATGAATGCGGCGGCGGCCATTCCTCTTGTGTCTCGTTTAAATGCTCATTGAGCCTGCAGATATGATGGTATCTTAAAATGAAGGGCATTCATCAAATCTCCAGGCACTCAGGTTTCTAACCATGTATCAATCACATGACAAATCAGGGATGGATATTTTGGATGTGGAAGGGAAAAGTGGACCTCATGACAAATCCCCTTTAAGGCTTAAACCATCAAAGCCTTATAAGGCAGTGTTGTGTATAAGCCGAGCTTCACAGAACAATTAGTTCTGCCTTATCAGTAGTCTGTGACCTGCTCCTGTGCATGTCATTTGTACTGTCAAGCCAGCAAGCTGTTAGCGAGCGTTTGGGTGTTTTTGAGCATTGTAAAGTTGCTTTGAGAATTTTGGAATTGACATGTATAATATACAGAGATCTCTGTGCATCAACATGGCGTATTCTAATTTGGCAGACTGCTCCAAAGCTGGGAATTGTGGCAAAGCTATGGAGGACCAAAAATCGGTCTCAATTTCGACCTGCTCAGAGCGCATCAAAAGACTGGCGCAGCTGATCTCGTGCATTTCTGGTCAATTTAATTGGGGCACAGACGGACAGATATCAATGTCTGGACCTTGGGTACATCATCTTATGGCTGCTCTCAAAGATGTTGGCTGTGGCAGCCAGAGAGGAAGTGGACTGTCAGAGCCAGATGCCAATGCGAAACCCAGCGAGCAGTCCGACTGAGACATTGCGTAGCTGTGACGGTGACACACAATATAGAGACATGCCTGAAAGGTTGAGCCTAGCATTTGGAAGAAACAAAACGACAGGCCTGCAATTTGTGAAGCAGGAGCTTTCCAAATGATTGCACTTGGAAATGTTTACCGCCTTGGAAACGAAACTGTATCGGAGATGGTCATTCAAACCTTTTAGCATGTTCCGAAGAACCAAAAAAGAAGACAGACCAACAATGAGTGAAAAGGTGGCTCTTATCTGTTATTAAAACATTTTAGCACATTTGGAAGAAATAAAATGTCAGGTCTAAATACCATCAGACATTTATTTACACGCTGGAAACAAAGAGGAGAAGACAACCAGTATTCTTTTGCTCGCGAGGAGAATTAGGTAGAGGGCCCAGTTCACAGTCCTCCACCAATTCTGACCTGCCCTACCGTCATCTCCTCTTTTTATATTGCGTTGCCCTGGTTACAAGAGGCGTTGCTACACTAAAGGGAGGGGAGAGTGTGTCTGTAGCAACACTGTTTCAGCTAGCTAATAATGTTGTGTGGTGCGAGGCCGCATGGCCTTGGCCGATCAGTGACCCCAGGAATGCAGAGTCTGTTCTTAGATGGTTGGCATCCTTGTTCCTGGCTGCAATCTCCAAAACTGGATGCCGTGTCTCTCTCGTGCATACACTCCAACAACGATGTGAGATAACTTGTATGAAGTCTACTTAAACAAACATTGAGTAAATATGGGATAACTAAACACTGTCTCGGACAAAACAATTAACAGAGAGAGGACTTCTCTTGAACTAACAAGAAACAAAGAACAAAGATGTTCTGTTTCTAACTTGTGAGGGCCTCTCAAAGATAAGACAAGGAAAGGGAGTATAAGGACTCCCCAAGGCTAGCCGGCACATATGTTGACTTGAGCGAAGATATGTGACCTTCGGTTTCAGGCCGACCAGCGCTTCAGCAAAACTAATTATTCTAACACAAAACAAGAGGCCAACAATTTGTGAAGCGGGAGCTTTTCAAATGATTGCGCTTGGAAATGTTTACCGCCTTAGAAAGGAAACTGTATCGTGGAGTTGGTCGTTCAAACCTTTTAGCATGTTCCGAAGAACCAAAAAAGAAGACAGACCAACAATGAGTGAAAAGGTGGCTCTTATCTGTTATTAAAACATTTTAGCACATTTGGAAGAAACAAAACAAGAGGCCGACAATTTGTGAAGCGGGAGCTTTTCAAATGATTGCGCTTGGAAATGTTTACCGCCTTAGAAAGGAAACTGTATCGTGGAGTTGGTCGTTCAAACCTTTTAGCATGTTCCGAAGAACCAAAAAAGAAGACAGACCAACAATGAGTGAAAAGGTGGCTCTTATCTGTTATTAAAACATTTTAGCACATTTGGAAGTAACAAAACAAGAGGCCGACAATTAGTGAAATGGTGGCTTTTTCAGATTTAACCTGACAGACGGCTTATTTTATTTTTTGACTTGAAAAGTTTATCATCTTGGAAATCAAAGTGAAGTTGGTCAGCCATCTTTCCCTGACCTTGTCATCCACTGACATTAGTTCAGTTCAGTTCCGTTTCGTTTCTTCACGCAATATCCAAGACATACAACATGATACAACCAACAATATTAGGCAGCTCGGTTCTTTATTTTTAATAAGGAGTATTTTGACCTGCTCTGGTGTTGTGTTTACTTCAAAGAATATTTTGCAGTTCACCATCCAGGAGTGCGGATATTTTTTTCTTTGGATTGTCAATATGTCATCTCTTTAGCTTGTTCCCTCTGCTGTCAGTTTATTGACTAGACTATCATTTTGTGATTTTGCCGGCCGGCAGAGAAAATGTCTCCGCTGCATTCGACTCTCAGATGTAGTGACAGGTGAAAGGCGGGCGACGGGAGCTAAAGCGTGGTACGTGCCGCAGGAGTCTTAAACTAAACGCCGCCTTCCTTTCAGTCACAGCGTGGGTGATTGCGCGACAAGCCGGGCGGCGTGACGAGACGCGGGTGAGCGTCACAACGTCACAAACACGCTCCATGCGACCGCAATGCTCTCGTTAGGGATGGGCGGATCGATACCAAAATATCGATATATCGATCCAGGCTGCTCATTTTTGAGTATGGATCTCCCTCGCTAAAATATCGATACTTACAATTATTTAATTATATTTTTCCTCATTTTTTTTCTGCTCCAATTTGACGACTTGCACTCATGCTAGCACAACTTTTCCTTCCGCCTGCTGCACCGGCGTGTCCTGCTCTGCTCTGCTCCCGCCCCCTTTTCTCACAAGCCAAGCCCTCCTCCTCTGCCCCCCCGTTCCAATCCAAACAAACACAAACAAGCATCGCCACGGTGGCGGCCCAGTCCGAACGCAAGAGAAGTCTGGTTTGGGGATATTATCTTTTACTTAATAACAACGAGGCAAAATGTGAAATATGTCACAAAACAATTAAATATTGTGACAACACCACAAACTTGACAAAACATTTAAGCAAAATTCACCCCACCGTTCATGAAGAGCTGCAGTTGAAACGTGCCGCAGACACTAAGGCAGCGACGGAAAACCCTGCAGCCACACCGAGGGAGGCTAAGGTACCAAAGTACCTTAGAAGCAGCGTTTCAGAAAAGCAAGACATATCCAGTAGGGGTGTAACAATACATCGATACACATCGATTAATCGATATAATGCTCTACGATTTATTGGCATCGATGCTAAAGGTAAACATCGATTTATATCGCCGTGTTTGACCTCGGACATTAGACGCGACTTTATTTTGAAATCCAGTTCATTGTTGCTTGCTTCCTCTCTCCGGGAGCAGTGCGCCCGGCGTTGTTGTGTTGTGAGCAGAGCACGCGCGTGAAAGGGGAGGCGACAACTAGTACGCGGCTCCTGGGCTGGTGCTATGGCTAGTGTCCAAAGAGACGAGGAAATTTGCTCCCCTTTAGGCTTCAAGTCATTCGTTTGGAAGCACTTTGGATTCCAAAGAAAAGATGGCTCAACGGACAAGACACGTGCAGTTTGTAAATCCTGCCATGCGGTGATCAAATATACAGGGAGCACAAATCTCGCCGCACATTTAAAGAAAAAACACGACATCAAAGTTCAGTGTTAAAATAAGCACTTTGTATACTACAATACTCTTGTCATTTCCTAAATAAAGAGTTTGCAGTACCTTGTTGATTTTGCGTATGAATTGTTATAAATCAGGATATTGTTCTATATTTTTTATTAAAAAAAAAAAAATCGATCGTAGAGCACTATATCGCGATATATCGTGAATGAATCGCAGCAGGCTTTAAGATATCGGCAAATATCGTATCGTAGTTCTTTATATCGATATTATATCGTATCGTGAAAAAACCCGCGATTTACACCCCTAATATCCAGGTATCGGGTGCTAACCAAAAATCGTAAGCATTTGTGGTTGAAGTGCTATTTGAAGCAATAATTACTACGCTTTAGTCAGTCATTTATAAATAAAGTTTTCCCCTTTTCAATTTGTGGTCGAACGCCATACGTTTTATTTGTAACTCCACTTCCTAACACTAAAGTATTACAATATTAAATGTAAGTATCCAGTGGCTTTATAAATTGATAGTTATAAATCGATTAAGCCATGTCTCTTTTTAGATTATACTAGCAGACAAAACTTTTTCCCAACGAGAGAGAGAGAGAGAGAGAGACACAGAGAGAGAGAGACACAGAGAGAGACACAGAGAGAGAGAGAGACACAGAGAGAGACACACAGAGAGACACAGAGAGAGAGAGAGAGACAGAGAGAGAGAGAGAGAGAGAGACACAGAGAGAGAGAGACACAGAGAGAGAGAGACACAGAGAGAGAGAGACACAGAGAGAGAGAGACACAGAGAGAGACACAGAGAGAGAGAGAGACACAGAGAGAGAGAGAGACACAGAGAGACACAGAGAGAGAGAGAGAGACAGAGAGAGAGACAGAGAGAGAGCGAGAGAGCGAGAGAGAGAGACACAGAGAGACACAGAGAGAGAGAGAGACACACAGAGAGACACAGAGAGAGAGAGAGAGAGACACACAGAGAGAGAGACACAGAGAGAGAGACACAGAGACACAGAGAGAGAGACACACAGAGAGAGAGAGACACAGAGAGAGAGACACAGAGACACAGAGAGAGAGAGACACAGAGAGAGAGAGAGACACAGAGAGAGAGAGACACACAGAGAGACACACAGAGAGACACACAGAGAGACACACAGTTAATAATTCATGTACATGACGTAATACTTTTTTCTACAAAATTCAATAGATGACTCTCCAAGAGCAAGAATGCCACTGCATTTAAATTGTTTTTTTGGCGGGAAATTACACTTCCGGTATCAATATCGGATCGAATATCGGGTATTTTGGGTAGGAAATACTTGGTATCGGATCAATTCCGAAATCATTGGTATCGCCCATCCCTAGCTCTCGTATCAGACGCTTGCTCGATCACCTGCTCGTTTGCTGTCCCGTGCGCGCACGGAGCGCGGTGGTGCGTTTACGGGCAGTCGGAGAAATCAACGCCAACAAAAAAAATTACATCCAGCCTAGTTAAGACCATACCAAAGACTATAAAAATGGGACCCATTGCCTCCTTGCGTGTGTGACGATCATTGGGACTTAAAAAAATAAATACAAATAAAAAAATTACTTTTTTTTTGTACCCATGTAAAGTGCGCACCCCAGATTTTAGGACAATAAATTAGTTAAATTTTGCGCACTATACACGGAAAAAAACGGTATTCATCACTCTTACTATTGATTCTTTGAATTTTTGCCTTCTTGTTTTTATATTGTGTCGCGTACTTGTATGTCTATCGTGTTATGTGTCTCATCACCGTGGGATAGAGAAAAACGCAATTTCGGTCTCTTTGTGTGTTGTGACATGTGGAGAGATTTGACAATAAAGCTGACTTTGACTTTGACTTTGAATAAACGAGGGAAAAGTAACTAGTGGATCATTTTCAGATATGTCACCCATCCAGGAAAGCACAAAACGTTCTGGGTTGGAATGTGGAGCTTTTTGTGAGGATGTCACAAAATGAATTCATCAACGTTTGCGTTAGTCCTGTTTTTGCTTTGTGGAGTGACTTTTTGCCCTTTTGGACGTAATGAATGGCAACAAGCATGTAATGAGTGTGAAATAGCTCCCTAACAAGGGTGCTCTTTCTATACCGTACACCATCAAGGTTTATCAAGTCATCCCGTGATAGACTCATGGCATCAGTGGAATGGAAAAAAAATTGTACAAGGTCGGGGGGCACAGGGACACAGAGACCTTTCTTTGGTGCCCCCCCTCCCCAACCACCAAATTCTCACCCTTTAGATGGCACTTGAATTCGAGGCAGGATTTGATGTCATGAGATTGGTTGCAATGCAAAACAGAACATGCTTAATTCATTCATTACTGTTAAAGACGCCACTGCACTGACAAGCTCATATGTAGCACCCCCTAGTGGAACGTCGGTGTAAAAATCTATATTGTGATAGCGTCCCTCACTTTCCAATACTACATTCCGTCCGAGTTTCTCTTAGCGTTATTTGTAAACAATCAGGTTTCTTTCCAGTGGGATAATTGGTGGCATCATGTTGTTGCATGTGAGATTTAAAGCTCAAATTCTGCTTCAAGACTTAAATGCTGGCGTCAGTGCGGCAAGATCACATTTGAGAGATTAAAGTCTTACAAAATGTTTGTAAATATATGACCCATGAGGCTGGACACGTGGCCAGAAATGAGAGCAATGGCGGAGGAAGAGGATGAAGGAGTGTGTGAGAAAACACATCGACTAACAATCATCATAAAAGTGACAGCGAGGAAAATATGGAAGGGAAAAGGGAAGTTTTTATTTCAGAGTGAAAAGGGGAGGGTGGGGGAGAAAGAATGATCACCGAAGAGTTAAGCAAATGGGGTTACAAAGCCAGTTGACGGTGAAAGAAAGAAAAGACGATAAAGATGGAAAACGATCGATTATGGAGAAGAGGCCGATTCACTTTCCAATGTTCTTTTACGTTTGTTTGCATTATAATACTGCCTCTCAGTGGCCAAGGCGGGGATACCAGCATCATAATACATCTAGAAAAGTCCTTATTAAAAGGACAAAGGAAAAAATTTATCTTTGTTTGTTGACCTTTCCGTCCATTTAAGATAGAAAATTGTTTTTAATAACAGGAACGATTCAACCCGTACCATTGTTTACTAAATGAGGACGCACAGACTACAAGACCCACAATGCACTACGCCACTTTTCTCTGACGTCATCGCACCGGGTGGTCAACTGCGCGGCGTGTGCGCGCTTTTGGAGCAGCAAGAGTGCAACATTGTTCCAGGTTTGTTTTCTCCTACAAACGTCACTTTTCATTCAGTGTTGACTGTATTGATATGTGGTTGCAGACGATCACCGACAGAGGGCTGTATAGCCTCAAGGGAACTCGGTAGGACGGAATGTATGCACAGGCAGTGGAAGAAGAGAGTTAGCATGAGACTACCAGAGTGATTAAATAAACAACTAGCTGAAGCTAGTATAAAGTTCAACTGAATCCTAAAGCTAATTTGATCAGTGAGAAAGATTTAAATGCACTGACTGAGAAGCCTAAAAAAATTCACAGAAAGAGTCACACCCCTGAAGGCTTATAATAATCAGCCAATAAAGACAAAAGGTGGATGCAGACTTAAAATAATGGCAAAAGGCAAACAGCATAACCTGTTATTCACCATTGTGCCAAATGGACACGAGTCTCTTTTAGGAGACAAAGCCTCTGAGGATCTAGGTCTAGTAAAGAGGATCTATCAGATTAATACTGACAACATTAAAGTAGTCATGCAAGACAAAGGACAGGAACAAAAACAGTGTGAGGGAAGTGCAAACATAGTGGAGAAGTTTTCTTCTGTCTTCAAAGGACATGGGACTTTACCTTACACTTACAAAATACAACTCAAAGATGATGCCAAGCCCGTTGTGCACGCCCCAAGGAGAGTGCCAGCACCACTCAGAGCTGGCTTGAAAAAAGAACTTGAAAGAATGACTCAAATGGCGGTCATTGAGCGAGTGGAAGAACCCACAGATTGGGTCAACTCAATCACGTGTGTCAAAAAGAAGAACACAGGTGCCTTAAGAGTTTGCCTTGATCCCGAAGATTTAAACGATAACATAAAGAGAGAGCATTATCAAATCCCAAAACGGGAAGAGATCATTAGTGAAATGACTGGTGCTAAGTTTTTTTAGTAAACTAGATGCCTCTCACGGATTCTGGCAACTGAGGCTTGACCCGGAAAGCAGCAAGTACACCACCTTTAACACACCATTTGGACGTTACTGTTTCTTAAGACTCCCATTTGGCATTAAATCAGCGCCAGAGATCTTCCACAGAGCAATGGAGTCCATGATAGAGGGTCTGGACGGCACCAGAGTTTACATAGATGACTTGGTCGTCTGGGGAAAAACACGACAACAACATGATGAAAGACTGGAGAAACTCTTTCAGAGAGTCAAAAAGCATGGACTAAAACTGAATAGAGACAAGTGTCTCTTTGGTGTCAAAGAGATGACTTTTTTGGGAGACAAAGTCACAAGTGAAGGTGTGGAACCTGACCAGTCAAAAGTGCAAGCCATATTGGATATGCCTGCCCCCACTGACAAAAAAGGTGTCCTGAGAGCCATGGGGATGATCAACTTCCTGGGCAAGTTCATCCCTAATCTTACCTCTAAGACGGCATGCCTCAGGGAGTTACTACAGCACAACACAGTATTTGAATGGACTCATCGACATGAGAGGGAGTGGAAAAAATTAAAGGAAACTGTAACTACAGAGCCAGTCCTCCCATTCTTTGACCCATCAAAACCCACAAAGATCTCCACTGATGCCTCAAAGGATGGTTTGGGAGCAGCACTGCTACAAATGAATGAGGACAAATGGCAACCTGTAGCATATGCGTCTAGATCAATGACAGAGACCGAGCAGCGAAAGAGACTTTGGGGTTAGTGTTTGGATGTGGAAAGTTTCACACTTACGTGTATGGACTGCCAACCTTTACAGTAGAGACCGACCACAAACCGCTCATCACAATCAGAAAAAAGAACCTTAACGACATGTCACCCAGAATTCAGCGCATGATGATGGCATTGCAGCGCTACGACTTTGAGCTTATTTACACACCTGGAAAATATATTGTACTGGCAGATGCTTTATCTCGAGCACCAGCACCAAACAGTGGCATGCTGGTCACCCCGGTGACTGATGAGTCGGAAACACACATAAACATGGTGACTGCTTCACTCCCAACATCAGATGGTATGCTACAGAAAATTGTTCAGGAGACAGCAAAAGATCCTCTGCTGCAGAAAGTTTCACACCATCTACAGAATGGATGGTCGAGAGGAGTCTGCTCAGGGTTTTACCCTGTGCGAGCGGACTTGTGTGTGGCGGATGGGCTGCTACTGCGACAGAACAGGACTGTCATCCCACAATCCATGCACCAGGACATGCTTCAGCGTATACATGAGGGACATCTGGGTGTGGAGAAATGCAAAAGGAGAGCAAGAGAAGCAGTTTATTGGCCGGGCATCAACAAAGACATTGAGGAGATGATACAGCAGTGTGAAACGTATCTCAAACATCATTACAAACAAACAAAAGAGCCGATGCTAATCGTAGACCCACCCACTGCACCATGGCAAAAAGTGGGAACAGATTTGTTTCATCTGCATGGCAAGGACTATCTTCTGGTGATAGACTATTATTCTAACTATCCAGAAGTTGCACAATTATCCAGTACATCAGCACAGTCTGTCATCACACACATGAGAGGTTTTTTTTGCCAGACATGGAATCCCGCGATGTGTTGTCAGTGACAATGGTCCACAATATGACTGTGGGGAATTCAGTGAGTTTGCACAGGTATATGGATTTCAACATGTCACCTCTAGCCCGTTGTATCCACAGGCTAATGGACAAGCTGGAAAAGGGGTGCAGATTGTAAAGAGACTGTTGAAAAAAGCAAAAGACTGTAAAGCTGACCCTTACCTGGCTTTGCTAAGCTACAGGTCTGCAGCTCTGGAGTGTGGTGCATCACCTGCTGAGCTACTCATGCATCGCAAGCTGCGCACCACACTTCCACACATTTCAAGACACAATGATAACAAAGACACAGATGGACTGACTGACAAACGAATGAGACTCAAGTACAGACAGAAAATGAACGATGATAAAACCGCAACACGACTGGAACCTCTTCGGGAAAGGGATGTTGTGAGGATTGAGGGTCCTGAGTCCTGGGACAGAAAAGCCAGAGTCCTCAGTGAAGTAGGTCCCAGGTCTTTTGTGGTCGAGACAGAGAATGGACAGGTATTAAGGAGAAACAGGAGGAGTCTGTTAAAGACTCGGGACATTGAGAATCGAGCTGAGGAGGTTGGAGCTGAACAGCCAGAAGGTGCTACTCCAGATGTGCACCACAGTGAGCCTCCTTCACCTCCCTCAATGACCGTGACACTCAGAAGGTCTACTAGACCTAGAAAGCCCCCTGGGAGGCTCATAGAACAAGAGTGAACTGTTCAACTAATATAAAGTGAAAGAAAGTTGTTGGCACTAGGCTCTGTTACATTAAAAAAAAAAAAGAAAAGAAAAAAAAAAGAGGAAAAAGTTCATACTTGTACTGAATTTGGTATGTTAAATGTGTTATTGACTTTTACAGTTGTGTAAATGTGAAGAACAATTCCGTGTTTGATATTCATTGGATTTGATCCAGAAAAGTTAATGGTATGTTGTCATCATATCGAGTATATGGGTTAGACGACATTTTGTGTTGCACGATATGTTCATGTTGTGTTTGCCTGTTTGGAAGGGGGATGTAATGATATGTGGTTGCAGACGATCACCGACAGAGGGCTGTATAGCCTCAAGGGAACTCTGTAGGACGGAATGTAGGCACAGGGAGTAGAAGAAGAGTGTTAGCATGGGACTACGCGAGTGATTAAATACACAACTAGCTGAAGCTAGTATAAAGTTCAACTGAAGCCTTATTTAAGGAGCATAAGAACTTTACAGGAGTGACGTGAGATAAAGGTTCAAAAGTATGATGATGCTGTGTGGCATGGCGCTGCCTCAGCACAACTTGAGAGAAAGAGAGCGAGAGAAGCCACAGTCAAATGTCAAAAGTCTTTGTCTGCGTGTGGTCCAACTAATATTTTGCGGCTTGACAATAATCTATCGTGTTTCCCAGAATGTGTTTTTTTTTTGTATTTTGTAAACGCTCTTCCTGTTTAGCTGTGTGTATTTAATTATTAGCACATTTTTTTTACAGATTTACATCAGTTCCACAAGCACCTCGTGCCATGACAAATGTCCATTTCGCAAGGGAGAAGCAACGAGAGAAATACGTATACGTCACATCTTCTGATTCACCGACGCCACAAGTCGGACTGTAAATCCCAACACGGATAGGAAATCAATGTTGTGCACGTGTGATCACTTGATGCTCCGGCTGATGAAGCTTCAGAATTATTGGCAGGAGGAGAGAAGAACACCTCTGATGTTGACGGGCGATGCATGGAAAATGCGAAGATACCCAAGAGCGATTGCTCCCCGAGGAGTACATGCCACTCCGAGGGGAGCGCAATTCTCTGGAGATGTTTTATAGTCTGAGTGAGCGAGCGAGAGAGCGAGCGAGTGAGCCTTTTTTTCTGCTGCCACTCAGCAGTAAAATGACTGCTCCAACAGTGGGTCCTTTTGCAATGATTTTCTCTCGGTTCTGCGTATTGTTTGGCCATAGAAGTTTATTGACACAAGTGACCGTTCCACTCCCTGAATCTCCAGTCGCTTGTTTAGAAGGAAAAGTCCACAAATGCCCCAACAAGCCCAGAAACCGCCGTTAAGGATTGGGAGGGGCATTTATTTAATGTGGAAGAAAGGTTTCTTTTAGAAAAAAAGTGGGCTTGTAGGAAGGAGAAAATGGTGGTGTTAAATCCAGCTTGTTTAAAATCTTTGGCAGCTGGTTAAAATAAAGCCTTTCCTATCTCAACAGCACTTTCTTTGGGGGGTTTCTTTCTCCAACTTGGCTTTGGGATTGGACTGGAAAATGCGTGCGGTTTTTTAAATAACGTTATTTTTGTTTTCATTTTAGGCATCTGGCTAAGGGTCAAGGCTCCATGCAAAATATAGCTTCGGTGTGGTGGGGTTAGGGCAGTGCTTCTCAATTATTTTCTGTTACACCCCCCCCCCCTAGCAAGAAAAAAACTATTCGCGCCCCCCCCCCTCCCCACCGTGACTATCCTAACTTGTCTTGTAAGTCGTAAAATGTTGCACTGTCGCAAACGTCACAGAAGTAACAATGAGAGCGCCACTGCCCCCTGCTGTGAAAATGCGCAATTACACTTTATTCTAGTGCTGCCAAATTCTAGCGCCCCCCCAGGTATAGCACCGCGCCCCCCAACTATTTGAGAAGCACTGGGTTAGGGTCAAAAGTCACCCTTTTTGCCACTCGCTGCGCTGTAAACTGAAAATGACATTGCACTTGCTCGGGGTCCAGGTCACGACATCTCACTTTGATCATGTGATGTCTTCAACAACAACTCCTACAATTGAAGCTTATGAGCCCCCCTGGTGGCCAATTCATGCACGTCAGAAGGAGCAGCACAATGGCCATAAAATTCAAGCAAAAACAGTGTCCTAAATGTCGTCGTCGTCATCAATTTTTTTCCTATGGCACAATGATCAACTTGCCGTCTTTCTTGCTCTTAGTATAAAATCCGCTGGTCTGAGACAAATATCGACTTGGGCTCACTAAAACACTCAATGAAACCCAATGAGCCTTTAAAAGTGCACCAAAATCTTGAAGTGTTCAATTCATCCTAATCAATAGGCCCCGTGTTCCTCTTTGTGGCAAAATCCATCCATCCATCCAAAGTCATTACAATGTGTGAACAAGGGAAGTCTGCAAACGTTCCGCTTGCCCTTTCAAGTCGGATCTGGATTGTTGGTGTGGAAAAGCGTGCGTGTGCGTGTCGTGTAGAGAAAGTTTAGGGCCTTGAATACAATAGCCGCCACATTTGTACAATTGCTTTTTCTGCAGTGTATTTCATGTAGTGGTCGTTTGACAGTCCCTGATGGGCTCATTATGTTTGAGTTATTGTCTTGGGCTACCCACAGTGACGCCCCCCCCCCCCCCCGCCCCCCCTCATTTGGAATCAAGCTGCTTGACGTTTCCACTTAATGTCCAACCACATTCCATCATCTGCAGCACACCTGTGGAGCAGCACATCAGCTGTAAAGAGCTGAGAATGGCATCCGCAATCTTGAAGGCTGCTTGCCACTGTGAATGCAATCAAGATTCAGCTCATTTTGTCAAGTGCTTGCTCATCAAAGGAGTGAGACATCTGTGCTAAAGGTGGTAAATCTACTCCTATTTATGGCTCTTTATATATTTAGGATATGATGTATCCACTAATAATTGTTGGTTTCTTAACCAATGAATGAACTTATTCATTTTCAATTTGCTTGCTGACACCCCAAGCGGAAACAGCTGCACGTGTGGCCAGGCCAGGCCATCCGTGACACTTGTCGAGTCGCAATAAAGCCAAAGCCCGGTTGAGTGGCAAAGCCCGGCTGAGTGGCAGAGCCGCCCAATTGGTGGAGGAAATCAAAAGCACTGATTGTTATCATTGAGATGAATGAATATAGAGTGTACTTCAGTTCACTTGTTGAGGTGTCATTTTCTCTTAGGGTCCCCCTACTGGTCAACGGTGGCTACTGCACTAAGGTGTGCGCTGCATAGGTTACAAAAGCAAGATGGCTGACTCCATGTTGGCAAGTGTGCATGAGGACTCTCACTGGACTAGCTTTTTTCCCCCCAAGCATTATTTTTGCAATCATTCCAAGATGGAATTGTCACTATGGTGTGGATACTATCAAGCCAGCAACCATCCGTGACCTGGTTCCTGACCTCCTGGCCTGGACACAAAAATGGTGAGTCAATATATCAAAGTCTTGCTGTCACCTTTTGAATTGAGTCAACTGAAGCCATGGAATTGTGATCTAATAGCAGCATCAAGATCCAAAGCAGATGAGACTGAATTGAAGGGTTTAGGCTCACTAGATAAGTTCCTCGCCGATGCTAGCGAGGGAGGGAGGGAGGGAGCGAGCGAGCGAGGGAGGGAGCGAGGGTGGGCCACACACACATGGCAGACGCGCTTGCTTGAGAGCGCACAGATGTTAAAGCGGAGCTAGCTCCAAGTAGCACACACAGCGCCACTTGTCTTGTCTGATGACAAGCCTCATTTGGAACTGCCATTAGGAAGACGTGGGATTTATGGCTCTGTCTGTCTGTCTGCCTGCCTGCCTTGCCTGCCTGCCTGCCGTGGCTCTCACTTCACAATAAAAGCGAGAGAGAGCGGCAACCTCTGTCCCGCTGCCTCTGTCTTGTTACTCAAACATTTCGGCCCATAGAGATGGCGGCGGAACCCCGTCACCAACACTGTCTCACGTTTAGAAATAGACTGAATGAATCAATGATGGAGATGAAGACATCTGGAGGACATTTTTATTATATTCCACCACTGGGAATGTGAAGGGGAAAAAAAAAAAAAAAGATTATGCAGGTTCGCATGCAAAGATTCATATTGCGGGGTGGGATTTCATTAGAAGCCGATAATTAGTTTAATCATCTTAGTTAACCTCCACGTGTCCTGGAAAATGATAGGCAGCTGGATCATTATGAAACAAAATCAAAAACACACCAAATGCAATTATAAAAATCATCACTTCTATCTTTCACCTCTTGCGAAATGTCAGAAGAATCAGATATGACTTTAAAGAAACAAAATAATAACAGAAATAAATATGGATTATGTCACCATCCCTTCCATCCCTGTGCAATTAAAAGGATAATGTGGTTAAAAAGAAAAAGATGTTGATTGAAGTTCTATTCCCTGGCAGGGCTCACTCCGCCGAGCCGCTGCGTCTGTCCGTCTGTCAAGCCCCCGGCCGGGCCCATCAATCCCGTAGCTGAGTGCGGTGCAGGTGAGTGGGAGGAGCGCAGGGCCAACATTAATCACTCAGACGTGGGCAGCGGTGGTCTGGAAGGAAGGAAGGAAGGAAGGAAGGAAGGAAGGAAGGAAGGAAGGGAGGGAAGGAAGGAAGGGAGGAAGGGAGGGAGGAAGGGAGGGAGGGAGGGAGGAAGGAAGGAGGGAAGGAAGGAAGGAGGGAAGGAGGGAAGGAGGGAAGGAAGGAAGGAAGGAAGGAAGGAAGGAAGGAAGGAAGGAAGGAAGGAAGGAAGGGAGGGAGGGAGGGAGGGAGGGAGGGAGGGAGGAAGGAAGGGAGGGAGGGAGGGAGGGAGGAAGGAGTAGAGAGAGAGCTTAAGATCAGGGGATGCTTTGAGAATAATTGTCAATTTCTGTCTATGTGAAGCCCTTTGAGACTGCTTGTGATTTAGGGCTATACAAATAAACTTGACTTGACTTGACTAGAGCAATCATGTCAAATGCTACTTTTTACAATCAAGCTAAGAAGTGATTGGAAAAAAAAAAAGAGTGAAATGCAATGTTTGTACTCAGAGATGGCCAATTTGCAGCACTCCATCTTCACCTTTGTCCGGAACCCGCCCACCGCCACCGTCATTTTATGCGGCATTTTTTGGCGGATGTAGTCCTCTTGTGGATGTTCCACAATGTATTGTTTTAGAATCTGAAAAAAACAAGAAAGGTCATTCAAATAATAAAGATGGCCAATTTGCAGCACTCCATCTTCACCTTTGTCCGGAACCCGCCCACCGCCACCATCATTTTATGCGGCATTTTTTGGCGGATGTAGTCCTCTTGTGGATGTTCCACAATGTATTGTTTTAGAATCTGAAAAAACAAGAAAGGTCATTCAAATAATAGAGATGGCCAATTTGAAGCCCTCCCCTCCACTCCTGTCGGAAATCTTCGTCGTGTAACCACTCTTCTAACCCCTCTTGCAACTTTTCATAAAAGTGACTACGACCTATTGTGTTGTTAGATTTGATATTATCGTGTTGCGGTCAACAGCATCAAAAATAAGTTTTATAATTGTGGAAAAATAATGCTTGAAGACTTGACAGTGGAGGCAGAGAAGTAAGGGGCTGAATTAATTCTGGATGCATAAAAAAAAATGCAAATGAATTCCGGTTTATTCCAGAACAAATTTAAGACTTGGAAGAAAAAAGTGTGCCATCTCTATTCAAGTGAAATGAATCCCCGTACTTTTTCTCTCTGTCTGTACTTTTCACGACAGCCTCTTGAGATGTTTAGCATCCTGTTTTCCCCGGACGGAGGTGAACTCACAAGGAGCCTCGCCTGTAAGGAGAATACAGAAGATATGAAGATAAAGGAACCACCAAAGATACGGCTCGGCATGAAATCTTGGTTGAGCAATGATTGGCTTCCCCGCATTTTTTGTTGTTGTAATTCCTATGAATAGAGAATCGGTTATGAAATGGGAACGAAACCTCAAACTACATTTTCAATACGCTCTTTTTTTTTTTTTTTTTAAACAACAATCAGTCTTGTGTAACCCAACAATAATTGCAGCAAGAAGGAAGTCACCACACCGAGCAGGGACGCAGCATACGTACGTAGCTGCCGCCACTAATGATGTCTGCTTCCAACACGGCCGATAACAACAGAATAAGTCATAATAAGCTGTAGTTATGCTAAAGAAAGGGAGAATTCCAACACACAGCGCAGCCAGACATGCCGTGTTTGATGCAGACGGAAATGCGAGCTGCGTTCGCAACAGCGCGCCGTGCGGGTCAGAAGTTGCGCTCCCGACCCGGCGGTTTTTCATACCAAAGACTATAAAAATGGGATCCATTGCCTCCCTGCGTGTGTGACGATCATTGGGACTTAAGAAAAAAAAAAAAAAATTCATAAAAATTGGGTGCGTATTATACTTGGGTACAGGCTTTTTTCCAGCATCAGCATGCCATTTTTAGGGTGCGTACTATACATGGGGGCGCACTATACACGGAAAAAAACGGTATTGATCTGTACAAGGCGGGGTGCTGTTACCCCGCCCCCCCGCCCCACTCGTTGAGCGTCTTGAGCATGGGGCTGACGGCGAATTCCACATTTCTCTCTTGAATGAAACTACGCGGACTTGTCAGGTCTCACTCGAGAGTCCGATGATTCTTTCTCATTTGACAGTCACAAGACTTTGCTTTGCCCTTCGCCAAGGGTGACAAACTCTGGACGTTTGGCCCGCAGTGTAATTCTATTTGGCCCGCCCACCAAGACAAATTGCGCATCGACTTTCCCTCAATTGTAAAATTGCAAATTGTCTTCACTTTTAAGAAACAGAGATGTTCTGAGCAATTGTTATTACCGTTCCTGTTAGAATAATTAGTTTTGCCGAAGCGCTGGTAGGCCTGAAACCGAAGGTCACATGTCTTCGCTCAAGTCAACATATGTGCCGGCTAGCCTTGGGGAGTCCTTATACTCCCTTCCTTGTCTTATCTGTGAGAGGCCCTCACTATGTAGTTAGAAACAGAACATCTTTGTTCTTTGTTAGTTCAAGAGAAGTCCTTTCTCTGTTAATTGCTTTTGTTCGAGACAGTTTTTAGTTATCCCATATTTACTCAATGATTGTTTAAGTAGACTTCATGCAAGTTATCTCACATCTATTTAACGTTTGTTGGAGTGTATGCACGAGAGGTATCTGATTATTTACTCATTATTATTATTATGGTATGAAATGTAGCAAGAAAGTCTAGAGCATTGTTTTACAGAGACACAGCCAACCATCTAAGAACAGACTCTGCATTCCTGGGGTCACGGATCGGCCAAGGCCATGCGGCCTCGCACCACACAACACTATTAGCTAGCTGAACAGCGTTGCTACAGTCACACTCTCCCCTCCCTTTAGTGTAGCAACGCCTCTGTAACCAGGGCAACCAAAACATTAAATAGAGGAGTACGTGGAGGGAGAACTCAGAATTGATGGAGATTGTAACTGAGTTTCCTCTCTCTATCGTTCTCCTCGCGAGTAAACCTGTTCTGGTTCTTTTCTCCTCTTCCTTCCAGCGTGTGGTTAAATGTCTGATGGTATTTAGACCTGACAGTTCCTCTTTTTAAAAGTGTGAACACTTTTTGTGACTAGTCTCTGACTTCAAAAGTAGCTATTCATCAGTTTGTTGTCACCTACGTATACTGTACATAGTATATACGTAGGTGACATGAGACGTTTATGTATGTATTTAGGTTGACAGTCATTCATAATGGCCCTCCGAAGAAAACCATGACTACGATGCGCCTCGCGACAATAATGAGTTTGACACCCATGAAGAAATGGAGTCGCGACTCGAGAAACAAAAAACATTTCACCTCACCCACCGCAGTCCCAAATCATCGAGAGGATTTTAATTCGGATGATTACAACGTGTCTTATAAGGTCGAGTCATGTGGGTCACTTCTTCTGGAAATGGCTAAACATCTTTGATTTGATGTCTGACTGGCAATTTGATGAATCGCACGAGGTACTGCGCTGGTGCTTGACCTTCCTTGCTCAACCACGACCTCCGCTCGGAGACAAAGTTGCAAGGTCACGCGACTGGTTGGCTTCAGGCTAATTGCGTTGACCTCAGTCACAATGAAAACGTCCAAGCGTCTTGCGCTCGCCCGAAATCGGACGCTGGCGCCTTGATGCCGTGTCAAACGGACATAATGGTTGTCCACTTTGATCCCGCTTTGAAAACATTTAATGCAGGATTTCTTCTCGCTTCTAGAAAGTCGAAATCGACACGTTTGATGTAAAAGTGGACAGCATCAAGGCAGGAATTGGAGGGTGCCCCTTTGTTCTTTTCGTTATCTCGCACCGTGACCAAGCGGAAGCGGCGGTGAGAGGCAATTATTAACGCCCTCGTATATCGGACAAATATTCGCTTCCTATTGTCAGGCCGTTAGTGAAATGGAGAGGGAAAAGCCGGCAGGCAGTAATCTCCGATAACCCGCTGATGCTTGCTTATTCAGCGGGGTGGTGTCGTGCAAAGCGGGCCAATAGAATTCAAGAAGTGTGCTGTTGTCGTTGGTGGTGTTGCTGCTGTTGTTGCTGCTGTTGTTGTTGTTGTTGCCGTTATGAATTACAAACATTTCATGAAATGGACATTTTTCAGGGCTCCGGTCCACTGAAGTGCGCACTTGCTATTGAGTGACAGGCCATTTTAGTGACAAATGAAGCCCTCTTATTGATTTCAGCACATAATCATATTTCACATCATTTGCCATGGTCCAGACTTTTAATGATTACCTCGGCTCGTCTTTCTTCCCAACCACCGTGAGAGCCCATTTTCACGCATGCCTATATGTCGCCATATGTTTATGAAGACGTTGTTTTGAGGTTATGACCCCAACCAAGTGCAGTCGAAATGTCCCGAGGACACCTCATAATGGACCGTGGGATGCGACCGTAGTGACGCCCGCGAGGGAAACTTGAGCTCATTTTGATTGGCGCAGCCTCATTTGCTCTCAGTCGGAGGCCCTCGGGGTTGGACTTGTCCCTTGCTTCACAAGTTGCTTTGAACAAAGCACGCGCATTTTCTTTTCCTTCTGTCATCCTTTTGCCTCGCTCGACCTTTGACTGGAGCCTTCGGCCGCTGCGGGTAAATCGATCCAGGGGAAGAACCTCAAACCTGATTTAAGGGTGCGCAAGTGGCGGGTCGTGGGTTCCGAGTGGCCCCTAGAAAATATCTTTTTTGAAGGGTTGGGCGATTCTAAAGACGTTTTCTCTACAGCAGTGCGTACTCATTTTTCGGTAGCCAAGACTTCCATTTTTTACTTTTTTGTAGGGGTCCAAACTCCGTTTTTGAGTGGAAAGCTTCTATTACCGCTGGGTCCAGTTGTTAGTACATATCAATGGATTTCTATTTTCTTCCAATGCTAACTGTTTATGCCGTAGCCATTGTGAGGCTTCCTGCTGCGCAATGTCTTCTCCAGCTCTTCTATGAAAGTTTTGTTTGTTCGTGTCAAACGGGGCTGAATGGTTTTGATGATGATTTGAATCATAATAATCGTGTTTTTAAAGGGAACATAGCAGGCAGATTCCTTTCTTCTCCTCTATGATTGACTTGACTATTTCTAAGGAGCTGGACAAAAGGGTCTTATTGAGGATAATAAATCCAAAGTAGATGGTTTTTTTTCTCTCTCTTTTCTCGCTCCATAGTTGTCAAATGTTCCTCCTTCTGATGAGTTGCCCAGCAACTGCTCCCAAAAAAACAGAATTGAGGTTGTTTATTTTCTGTAGCTGGCATCGGAACCTGCAACACCTTGTTCTACATAACGACGCTGTCTCGCAATCGACTCGCTTGTCCGATGCCTTTGATCCAATCAACCCTGTGAATCTTCCTTTGAAAGAGTTTGCGCGTGAACTTGTGGCACGGCAGAAACTCTAACATTGCCGTGTGCTCCGTCAATTGGCCGAGCATTACAGTAGAGCCCAGCTCCCATTTTCAAAGAGTGGCAAATGTTGTTTTTTCAGCTCAGGCGAGAAAACCGTCCCGAAACACGTAGTGAGCGTTGGTTAAAGGCTTTTTATCTGAAAGGATTGCTAAACAACCCGATTGGCACAGACTTTGAGATGAGTCATTACACCTGGCAAGAAGGACGGAACACAACAGCAGATTTCCAAACTAAACGTGCAACGATCAAATGACAATTTGAAACGAGAAGTTATGACCTGAGCGGATTATTAACCATCGGAAAAAACAGACGAGGCTGTGTGGTGAATGGTCTCTGTTGTTCTGCTGGTCTCCAAAAAAAAACACTCAGTGGACGATGGCTGTCCCGGCCAAGCACTCCAGTGACACACGGCTGATTGGGAAAAGATTTATTCAACCGATGTCAAAGTGATGTCTCTCCAAAAGTTTGAGTGGCCCCAAGAGCAAAGATGTTTCAGCTCTTGACAGCACAGATGTTCGCCCCAAAAAGGCCCTCGCGCTTCTTGCTCTTGCCCCTTGCGCCCCTGCGCCTTTCGCGCTCCTGCCCTTCGCGCTGTTCCTCTTCGCGTTCTTGACCCCCCTTTCTATCTGTTCTCCCCCATCATTTGTACCTCGTAAGACAACAGCTGCGGTCCGAGTCTCACTCTATTGGTTACTTCCGATGCCCTTAAAAGTGCATGGACAAAGGTCTTCCTGGTCACGGACGAATGGCCCTTCCATATTCTAAGTACCTACACATTGCTGAAACTAGATCTTCTCTGTACCGCAAAAATACCTTAGGGTCTTCTCACTGCTGCAAGGTCGCCATTTAAGGTGACATACAGTGACGCATAGAATCCAAAATTTACCTCAGCTGTTAGCATTTTTATTTCATACCTTTCTTGATTGCATGGTCTTTGTTGTTTCGCTGGTCTCCAAAAAACACTCGGTGGACAATGGCTGTCCCGGCCAAGCACTCCAGTGACACACGGCTGATTGGGAAAAGATTTTATTCAACCGATGTCAAAGTGATGTCTCTCCAAAAGTTTGAGTGCCCCCAAAAGCAAAGATGGTTCAGCTCTCGACGGCACAGATGTTCGCCCCAAAAAAGCCCTCGCGCTTCTTGCTCTTGCCCCTTGCGCCCCTGCGCCTTGCGCCCCTGCGCCTTGCGCGCTCCTTGCTCTTCGCGCTGTTCCCCTCTCTTCGCGTTCTTGACCCCCCTCTATCTGTTCTCCCCCATCATTTGTACCTCGTAAGACAACAGCTGCGGTCCGAGTCTCACTCTATTGGTTACTTCCGATGCCCTTAAAAGTGCATGGACTCAGGTCTTCCTGGTCACGGACGAATGGCCCTTCCATATTCTAAGTACCTACACATTGCTGAAACTAGATCTTCTCTGTACCGCAAAAATAGCTTAGGGTCTTCTCACTGCTGCAAGGTCGCCATTTAAGGTGACATACAGTGACGCATAGAATCCAAAATTTACCTCACTTGTTCCTTTGGTCTCTGCTGTTCATCCTAAAACACAAAGGCGCTCTTTAAGCAATGCGACAGTGAGCGCCCGGCGCGCTGCGGTTGCGCGACCGCACCAAATTAAGCTCCCTGCGCAGTGCGCTCTGAGGTCCACTTAAGTCATTAAATTTCACTCTAAAGTGCTTTATTGTCCTCCCCATTGTGGTTTCAAAACTCCAGAACTAATTTTCACCCAGGTAGAGTAGCATGGCAAATTGGCAACACGCAAAGCGGTGCTTGCGCACAGACTAATGGAGCCTTAATTGCCAAGGTCCTTTCAGTAGGTTCTTTTCAGACGGGTAGGAAAAAGTTCTTTTTAAAAAGCTCAACAAGATTGACGCCATCATAGAAAACGTTTGGATTCATTGCCACAAAGAAATGGAAGATGAATCATGTATTGTAATCTCCGTCTAGTGATGCAGACCAATGAGTGTGACGTGAAATGTCCCGGCAGCGACGATGACAATTGGTGCTTGCAACTGTATATTCGTTGGCTAATTCATTTAGACTGTTACTGTGTTTTTATTAGTTTCAATTGACTTTTCTTTTTACTGTCTTACTGTGCTTGTCCCCTTGCTATAAGATAAGCGCTTTGTTACAGCAATGCATTCTATAAATAAAGTTGGATTGAGTATATAGAGATATTGATCTAGATACGTCGTATACATAGATATATAGTCAGTCAGGATCCTGAACTTGCTTCCCCGTTCTGCGTAGCGTCCTGTACTTTTACTGTCTGTATGCACACTGGCTTTTATTCGTTGTGTTATCTATTCATTTATTATTTATTGTTACTCCTATTTATTGTTTGTGCCTTCTTGTTTTTTATATTGCGTTGTTTACTTGTGTGTCTATCGTCTAATATGTCTTGTCACCGTGGGATAGGGAAAACGTAATTCTGATGTCTTTGTGTGTCTCGGCATGTGAAGAAGTTGACAATAAAGCAGACTTTGACTTTGACTTTGGTATAGATCGATATTTCTTATGATGATATGAATAATGAGTTTTTGATTTGAAGGAATTTGGTCGAAATACAAAGAGTCCTGGCTAGCTACAAAAACAGATATGCTCAAACCTCATTGAATAAAGTACATAAACAGAAAAGTAGATTCCCATATTAAATCAATAAAAGACCTATTTTAAGCATATAACGAATTATACCTACACACCAAATCAATAAAGAAGACATAACTAGACAAGCATGATTAAACTAAGAATGTAATGATGTAAGCAAAGACATGGAGTATCAAAAGGACAAACTTTGCATAGTCAGGGAACATTAATAAATGGATGATGTCACAGCCAAAAGCTCACGTCATTCCGTACAAAATGACAAAATTGAAAGAATGACGAATGGATGCGGTGCGACAGTGTAAGAATGGAGCAGAATGTTTACAGGAAGGTCACTTGGAGATAAAGACCAGCAGGTGCCAGAGGGAGACAGCCAAGGATGATCGCCAAGGCCGAAAGACGGGATGGAAGACAACAGCCCCCCCCCCCCACACACACACACACACACACACCGAATCGCCCATAATCAGCACCCACTCCCATGGAATCAAAATCTCCTGCGAACTCGCCCCACCCCAAAGACTCATCAGCCACCAAAGTGGGCCCACACCGACTGGCATGTGCAACTGAATATAAGCTGACCAAAGAACCTTGAACGTTGCCTTCTGTGAATGGAGACTTTCTGCTCTTGAAAGGCCCAGCGCTGTATTGTGCTTTCCTCAAAACAGAGCTTTCTTAACAAGAATTTCTGCTTCAGTGTCTTGGCATTTTCCTACATCTGAAGAAATCAAACGAGCACGCAGTGAGTAAATTGGATGACAGGTGATTGGCAATGGCTTTTGCCGTGAGGCGCAGATAAATAGTTTTCTTCTTGCTAGGGGGGGGCGTAACAGAAAACAATTGAGAAGCACTGCGTTAATCCGTCTTCACATCAGGCAGAGATGATTCTCACAATGATTGTATTTGCCCGCGCCTCAATTAGACAGAAGCAGAGGTCTGACTGACTGACTGACAAAGAGACGGAGGATGCGCATACGTCAGCGGCGTGGACCTTGGAGCTCCACTTATCCGCGGTATGATGCCACTTGATACTCAGTAGTCCTCACTTGTGTACTTTCTGTACTACGGTCCTTTTATTCTCGCACCTTTAGATGTTCACAATGCGGAGCTAGGAAACACAGAGTGATTGATTCAAGTGCAAAGAGAAATGATAGCTTCAGCGGTAACAAAAGCAAAACAATTGAAGTGTCTGCGCTTGGACTTCTTAATATCTTCAACTTTCCAATTTGCCAGTCTGAAGTCAAACCGGGTGGGTGACCTTTTTCATGCCCCTTTTCTGGTGTCATGCTTATCTTTGAGGCCCCCACCACCCCCCACCGCCCCTCTCATATCGCTAGATGCAGCCGGAAAGATTTGCAATCTTGTGTGTGCGCGCAACAGAAGTAGACTCCAAAAAAAAGAAAGAGAAAACGTATCCAATAGCGTCTAATTGGTTCAATTGTGATGATTATGATGATGATGATGATGATGATGATGATGATAGAAGTTGTTTATTAAAGCTATTCCAATCAACTAAAGTGCAATCATGACCCACTTCTCAGTGCAGGCCAATTTTGTTTTCAGCAGGGAAGAAAATGCGCGATACTCTACTCAGTCCAGTAAGGCTTCATTCATTTTGCATTTTGCTTCTGTATTGAAACTGCTGATTAAACTGTGAATTGAAACTAATAGGTGGAGAACTGAACTCTCGCTCTTTATATAGCGGACGTGTCTTGCGCATCTGTTCTGTGCATACTCTCATGGCGGCCTCCGTATGATATCCGGTCTTCGATGGAGATTAAAAAACAAACAATATTTGACAATAACACACCTTCGAGGATTTGCATCATCGGATCAAACCATGTGTCGTCAATTATGAATTTTACTGACAGGATGGCTGAATGCGACGCGCGATTGACAACAAACAAGAAGAAAGGTGATTTCTAGTTTTATTTCGAAGGAGATTTTCTTAAAAATATATATATATCTAAAAAAAAAATTGTACCCATGTATAATGCGCACCCCAGATTTTAGGACTATAAATTAGTTAAATTTTGCGCATTATACATGGGAAAAAACGGTATTTACAAAAGCACGATTACTGACCAGGATTCTTCCTTCGGCCACAATGCGACGCAGCATTTTAGTTTAAGTCGGACATTTTAAACAAAAAAGAAAAACTTTTCCGTCGTTAATAGCAGAAGTTTCAAATCCAACCGTCAACTCGATAAGGGTTGCGTTGCGTTGCGTTGCTGAGCACTCCGACTTTTCATTGCTATTGAAAAGAGTTGCGCCTTAATTTCAAATGATCTGCTGCACTTGACAGCTAACGTAATAAAGCCTCTTTGCAAAACTGCTTTTGTAGGAAAAGAACATTGTGGGGTTTTTTTTCCTCGCCTTTAGAGATGATCGACGCTATTCTTTGCCGGCTGCTCATTTGTGCCAACATGTATTTGTAGTGTGTGCGTGTGCGTGCGTGCGTGCGTGCGTGCGCGCGCGTGCGTGCGTGCGCGCGCGCGTTTAAATCTGGTCTCTACCGAGGTTGGTAACAAGAGCCTGATCAAAATCTGGGATTTTCTTTCCCTTCTACCGCTGGTCTTGAAGGGAGCCTTGGCGAGGCTTTGCTATTGATCACTGTATTTTGGCAATACTATCTTTATTTCTCTTATCTCTATATATTCAAGAAGGCATTGTAGGACTAAAAAAACATAGTAACTGAGTATACATTACAGACTACTGATTAAAAAAAAATCAGAAAAATTATTTTCTGAGGAGTTTATATGTATTACATCAATACGCTTGTCAAACAATCTTCAGTAATTCCTCTCTCAACATAAGATACAAGTCACTTGCATGCAATGGATCTGATGGAGCGTGCCATTCATTTTCCTCCATTTGCAGACAACACAGTTCAAATACAGTTTCATCGCAAGGAAACTGGCATTTTGGAGTGCACTCTTCCATACACGCAGTGATATCTTGCATTCCAGTGGGTTTCAGTCGATCCTCGGCACTGTGCATGGCAGGGAATGAATACATGACGTCTGGCCGACTGGCATGATGGGAGAGACAAAATATTTTACCTGCACAAGATTATTTATCATAGCCATCCATGTGCCAAAGAGCATTTGGGCCTCTGCAGCTGTACTGGCGTCTTCTAAGGCGTCGTGCTCTTCTTAATTCCACGCCGACTGGGTCAACCGATTTTATAATTTGTCTTATTGTATCTTGTGAGACAACAACGAGAGAGGAATTACTGAAGATTGTTTGACAAGCGTATTGATGTAATACATATAAACTCCTCAGAAAATAATTTTTCTGATTTTTTTTAATCAGTAGTCTGTATACTCAGTTACTATGTTTTTCTAGTCCTACAATGCCTTCTTGACCTTTAAATATTCCTTAATGACCCAAATTAAACAGAATAATTCATTGCAAAATTGAATTTTTTTTTAACTATGCTTACCTGATCTATGGTTATTCTTTTCCATTTGTGACTAACAAAAACCAAGATGTTACATTTTGCTTGAAATGTCCTGAACTTGACTGCTTAAATATGTATTAAGTATTAATGTATTACTTGTATATTAAAAATTGTGTCTTTTCATAGAAGGCATCTGTACAACATAATACTTTATTTTTATATACCAACATTCAGGTGCAGTCAGGAAATACATAGTGGATGAAGAGTGAGTTTATTGAATGCAATAAAATATTACCACTCTTCATTACAGAAGCATTCACTTAATACTTTGTAGCTGCTGAAAACAACCATCCAATGGTTATGCGTAACATCTTGGGTCATTTTAATAAAGCCCTAGAACTTTTATATAACTGGAACACAATGCCAAATGCAAGCTGTTTCTATAAAATTCTAAAAACAGTGAAGGAACAAATACAAAGTTTGTTTCTATTTGACCAATACGAACAGTGAACAAAATATGTTGTGTTGATGCAACTTACAACGGATAATTAACGGAGTTATGGTTATTGACAGAATTAAACAATATCCATGACCCAGATATTGCTTTCGAGAACGGCATTGAATTCTGATCGGAAGTCTGGGAAATTTTCATTTTCTGTCAGCAATGTACAAAACCTCTCCAGACGTGTGCCCCACTGGTCTTCTACTAAACTCTGTCATTTGTTGAAACTGTTCCTCTCTGGTCAAAACCACACCACACTGACTTTCCCTCCGCCACCCCACGTCAGAAATTGGGAATAGTCAGAATTCTGACTTTATTCTCAGTATTCTATGTACTCTAATGGTTGCAGTGGGAAGTTGTTTTTGAGAGCAAATACCGAATGGCAGCAAGCAATGTCGACTCGTGTGCATGTGTTAAAAGCTGATGTTTAAACCTTTTATGTTGTGCCTTGGACAAGATTTGTCCGTGAGTATTATTCGAATTGTGAAACAATATTTTATTTTGGTGTGATGTTTAATGCAAACCTATTCACCGTAAATGTGATGTAGCTTGTATGTGTTGAGCTAACGCACAATTTTACTTGTATTTTCTCCTAGTTTTAAGACGGTCTTAAGAGGGCAATGGTTTGAGGCCATTCTACAAATAAATCAGCTAAAAGAAACCAAGTCTGATTATTTGGAGCGTCGTTAACTCGCTGTCTAGCTGGTGAAAAACTAGATGCTTCAGAGTGAGGACAGCACACTCAGAATTCTGACTTTATTCTCAGAATTCTGACTTTAAAGTCAGAATTCCCACTTTAAAGTCAGAATTCTGAGAATAAAGTCAGAATTCTGAGAAAAAAAGTCAGAATCCTGTCACCCTTGGTTTTTTTTTTTCTTCACTGGCGTTCCTTGTTGTTTTTTTGCCACCTCTGGCTAACTGAGATATTGGCTGGGCAAAAAGCTGCCGGGGAGGGAGGGAGGGAGGGAGGGAGGGTGCAGCCAGCGCCAGCTCGGTGAACGAGCGTGGCAGCGGGAGCGAGCGTAGAGGCAGGGGCGGAGGAAGGAAGGAAGGAAGGAAGGAAGGAAGGAAGGAAGGAAGGAAGGAAGGAAGGAAGGAAGGAAGGAAGGAAGGAAGGAAGGAAGGAAGGAAGGAAGGAAGGAAGGAAGGAAGGAAGGAAGGAAGGAAGGAAGGAAGGAAGGAAGGAAGGAAGGAAGGAAGGAAGGAAGGAAGGAAGGAAGGAAGGAAGGAAGGAAGGAAGGAAGGAAGGAAGGAAGGAAGGAAGGAAGGAAGGAAGGAAGGAAGGAGTAGAGAGAGAGCAATCATGTCAAATGCTACTTTTTACAATCAAGCTAAGAAGTGATTGGAAAAAAAAAAAGAGTGAAATGCAATGTTTGTACTCAGAGATGGCCAATTTGCAGCACTCCATCTTCACCTTTGTCCGGAACCCGCCCACCGCCACCGTCATTTTATGCGGCATTTTTTGGCGGATGGAGTCCTCTTGTGGATGTTCCACAATGTATTGTTTTAGAATCTGAAAAAACAAGAAAGGTCATTCAAATAATAGAGATGGCCAATTTGCAGCACTCCAGCTTCACCTTTGTCCGGAACCCGCCCACCGCCACCATCATTTTGTGCGGCATTTTTTGGCGGATGGAGTCCTCTTGTGGATGTTCCACTATAGTTTTAGAATCTAAAAAAAACAAGAAAGGTCAAACAAGTAATAAAGATGGCCAATTTGCAGCACTCCATCTTCACCTTTGTCCGGAACCCGCCCACCGCCACCATCATTTTATGCGGCATTTTTTGGCGGATGGAGTCCTCTTGTGGATGTTCCACAATGTATTGTTTTAGAATCTGAAAAAACAAGAAAGGTCATTCAAATAATAGAGATGGCCAATTTGAAGCCCTCCCCTCCACTCCTGTCGGAAATCTTCGTCGTGTAACCACTCTTCTAACCCCTCTTGCAACTTTTCATAAAAGTGACTACGACCTATTGTGTTGTTAGATTTGATATTATCGTGTTGCGGTCAACAGCATCAAAAATAAGTTTTATAATTGTGGAAAAAAAATGCTTGAAGACTTGACAGTGGAGGCAGAGAAGTAAGGGGCTGAATTAATTCTGGATGCATAAAAAAAAATGCAAATGAATTCCGGTTTATTCCAGAACAAATTTAAGACTTGGAAGAAAAAAGTGTGCCATCTCTATTCAAGTGAAATGAATCCCCGTACTTTTTCTCTCTGTCTGTACTTTTCACGACAGCCTCTTGAGATGTTTAGCATCCTGTTTTCCCCGGACGGAGGTGAACTCACAAGGAGCCTCGCCTGTAAGGAGAATACAGAAGATATGAAGATAAAGGAACCACCAAAGATACGGCTCGGCATGAAATCTTGGTTGAGCAATGATTGGCTTCCCCGCATTTTTTGTTGTTGTAATTCCTATGAATAGAGAATCGGTTATGAAATGGGAACGAAACCTCAAACTACATTTTCAATACGCTCTTTTTTTTTTTTTTTTAAACAACAATCAGTCTTGTGTAACCCAACACTAATTGCAGCAAGAAGGAAGTCACCACACCGAGCAGGGACGCAGCATACGTACGTAGCTGCCGCCACTAATGATGTCTGCTTCCAACACGGCCGATAACAACAGAATAAGTCATAATAAGCTGTAGTTATGCTAAAGAAAGGGAGAATTCCAACACACAGCGCAGCCAGACATGCCGTGTTTGATGCAGACGGAAATGCGAGCTGCGTTCGCAACAGCGCGCCGTGCGGGTCAGAAGTTGCGCTCCCGACCCGGCGGTTTTTCATACCAAAGACTATAAAAATGGGATCCATTGCCTCCCTGCGTGTGTGACGATCATTGGGACTTAAAAAAAAAAAAAAAAAAAAAATTCATAAAAATTGGGTGCGTATTATACTTGGGTACAGGCTTTTTTCCAGCATCAGCATGCCATTTTTAGGGTGCGTACTATACATGGGGGCGCACTATACACGGAAAAAAACGGTATTGATCTGTACAAGGGGGGGTGCTGTTACCCCGCCCCCCCGCCCCACTCGTTGAGCGTCTTGAGCATGGGGCTGACGGCGAATTCCACATTTCTCTCTTGAATGAAACTACGCGGACTTGTCAGGTCTCACTCGAGAGTCCGATGATTCTTTCTCAGTTGACAGTCACAAGACTTTGCTTTGCCCTTCGCCAGGGGTGACAAACTCTGGACGTTTGGCCCGCAGTGTAATTCTATTTGGCCCGCCCACCAAGACAAATTGCGCATCGACTTTCCCTCAATTGTAAAATTGCAAATTGTCTTCACTTTTAAGAAACAGAGATGTTCTGAGCAATTGTTATTACCGTTCCTGTTAGAATAATTAGTTTTGCCGAAGCGCTGGTCGGCCTGAAACCGAAGGTGACATGTCTTCGCTCAAGTCAGGCTAATTGCGTTGACCTCAGTCACAATGAAAACGTCCAAGCGTCTTGCGCTCGCCCGAAATCGGACGCTGGCGCCTTGATGCCGTGTCAAACGGACATAATAGTTGTCCACTTTGATCCCGCTCTGAAAACATTTAATGCAGGATTTCTTCTCGCTTCTAGAAAGTCGAAATCGACACGTTTGATGTAAAAGTGGACAGCATCAAGGCAGGAATTGGAGGGTGCCCCTTTGTTCTTTTCGTTATCTCGCACCGTGACCAAGCGGAAGCGGCGGTGAGAGGCAATTATTAACGCCCTCGTATATCGGACAAATATTCGCTTCCTATTGTCAGGCCGTTAGTGAAATGGAGAGGGAAAAGCCGGCAGGCAGTAATCTCCGATAACCCGCTGATGCTTGCTTATTCAGCGGGGTGGTGTCGTGCAAAGCGGGCCAATAGAATTCAAGAAGTGTGCTGTTGTTGTTGTTTGTGTTGCTGCTGCTGTTGTTGCTGCTGTTGTTGTTGTTGCCGTTATAAATTACAAACATTTCATGAAATGGACATTTTTCAGGGCTCCGGTCCACTGAAGTGCGCACTTGCTATTGAGTGACAGGCCATTTTAGTGACAAATGAAGCCCTCTTATTGATTTCAGCACATAATCATATTTCACATCATTTGCCATGGTCCAGACTTTTAATGATTACCTCGGCTCGTCTTTCTTCCCAACCACTGTGAGAGCCCATTTTCACGCATGCCTATATGTCGCCATATGTTTATGAAGACGTTGTTTTGAGGTTATGACCCCAACCAAGTTCAGTCGAAATGTCCCGAGGACACCTCATAATGGACCGTGGGATGCGACCGTAGTGACGCCCGCGAGGGAAACCTGAGCTCATTGAGCTGATTGGCGCAGCCTCATTTGCTCTCAGTCGGAGGCCCTCGGGGTTGGACTTGTCCCTTCCTTCACAAGTTGGTTTGAACAAAGCACGCGCATTTTCTTTTCCTTCTGTCATCCTTTTGCCTCGCTCGACCTTTGACTGGAGCCTTCGGCCGCTGCGGCTAAATCGATCCAGGGGAAGAACCTCAAAACTGATTTAAGGGTGCGCAAGTGGCGGGTCGTGGGTTCCGAGTGGCCCCTAGAAAAAATCTTTTTTGAAGGGTTGGGCGATTCTAACGATGTTTTCTCTACAGCAGTGCGTACTCATTTTTCGGTAGCCAAGACTTCCATTTTTTACTTTTTTGTAGGGGTCCAAACTCCGTTTTTGAGTGGAAAGCTTCTATTACCGCTGGGTCCAGTTGTTAGTACATATCAATGGGTTTCTGTTTTCTTCCAATGCTAACTGTTTATGCCGTAGCCATTGTGAGGCTTCCTGCTGCGCAATTTCTTCTCCAGCTCTTTTATGAAAGTGTTTTGTTTGTTCGTGTCCAACGGGGCTGAATGGTTTTGATGATGATTTGAATCATAATAATCGTGTTTTTAAAGGGAACATAGCAGGCAGATTCCTTTCTTCTCCTCTATGATTGACTTGACTATTTCTAAGGAGCTGAACAAAAGGGTCTTATTGAGGATAATAAATCCAAAGTAGATGTTTGTTTTTTTTTCTCTTTTCTCGCTCCATAGTTGTCAAATGTTCCTCCTTCTGATGGCAACTGCTCCCAAAAAAACACAGAATTGAGGTTGTTTATTTTCTGTAGCTGGCATCGGAACCTGGAACACCTTGTTCTACATAACGACGCTGTCTCGCAATCGACTCGCTTGTCCGATGCCTTTGATCCAATCAACCCTGTGAATCTTCCTTTGAAAGAGTTTGCGCGCAAACTTGTGGCACGGCAGAAACTCTAACATTGCCGTGTGCTCCGTCAATTGGCCGAGCATTACAGTAGAGCCCAGCTCCCATTTTCAGAGAGTGGCAAATGTTGTTTTTTCAGCTCAGGCGACAAAACCGTCCCGAAACACGTAGTGATCGTTGGTTAAAGGCTTTTTATCTGAAAGGATTGCTAAACAACCCGATTGGCACAGACTTTGAAATGAGTCATTACACCTGGCAAGAAGGACGGAACACAACAGCAGATTTCCAAACTAAACGTGCAACGATCAAATGACAATTTGAAACGAGAAGTTATGACCTGAGCGGATTATCAACCATCGGAAAAAACAGACGAGGCTGTGTGGTGAATGGTCTCTGTTGTTCTGCTGGTCTCCAAAAAAAAACACTCAGTGGACGATGGCTGTCCCGGCCAAGCACTCCAGTGACACACGGCTGATTGGGAAAAGATTTATTCAACCGATGTCAAAGTGATGTCTCTCCAAAAGTTTGAGTGGCCCCAAGAGCAAAGATGTTTCAGCTCTTGACAGCACAGATGTTCGCCCCAAAAAGGCCCTCGCGCTTCTTGCTCTTGCCCCTTGCGCCCCTGCGCCTTTCGCGCTGTTCCTCTTCACGTTCTTGACCACCCTTTCTATCTGTTCTCCCCCATCATTTGTACCTCGTAAGACAACAGCTGCGGTCCGAGTCTCACTCTATTGGTTACTTCCGATGCCTTTAAAAGTGCATGGACAAAGGTCTTCCTGGTCACGGACGAATGGCCCTTCCATATTCTAAGTACCTACACATTGCTGAAACTAGATCTTCTCTGTACCGCAAAAATAGCTTAGGGTCTTCTCACTGCTGCAAGGTCGCCATTTAAGGTGACATACAGTGACGCATAGAATCCAAAATTTACCTCAGCTGTTAGCATTTTTATTTCATACCTTTCTTGATTGCATGGTCTTTGTTGTTTCGCTGGTCTCCAAAAAACACTCGGTGGACAATGGCTGTCCCGGCCAAGCACTCCAGTGACACACGGCTGATTGGGAAAAGATTTTATTCAACCGATGTCAAAGTGATGTCTCTCCAAAGGTTTGAGTGCCCCCAAAAGCAAAGATGGTTCAGCTCTCGACGGCACAGATGTTCGCCCCAAAAAAGCCCTCGCGCTTCTTGCTCTTGCCCCTTGCGCCCCTGCGCCTTGCGCGCTCCTTGCTCTTCGCGCTGTTCCCCTCTCTTCGCGTTCTTGACCCCCCTCTATCTGTTCTCCCCCATCATTTGTACCTCGTAAGACAACAGCTGCGGTCCGAGTCTCACTCTATTGGTTACTTCCGATGCCCTTAAAAGTGCATGGACTCAGGTCTTCCTGGTCACGGACGAATGGCCCTTCCATATTCTAAGTACCTACACATTGCTGAAACTAGATCTTCTCTGTACCGCAAAAATAGCTTAGGGTCTTCTCACTGCTGCAAGGTCGCCATTTAAGGTGACATACAGTGACGCATAGAATCCAAAATTTACCTCACTTGTTCCTTTGGTCTCTGCTGTTCATCCTAAAACACAAAGGCGCTCTTTAAGCAATGCGACAGTGAGCGCCCGGCGCGCTGCGGTTGCGCGACCGCACCAAATTAAGCTCCCTGCGCAGTGCGCTCTGAGGTCCACTTAAGTCATTACATTTCACTCTAAAGTGCTTTATTGTCCTCCCCATTGTGGTTTCAAATCTCCAGAACTAATTTTCACCCAGGTAGAGTAGCATGGCAAATTGGCAACATGCAAAGCGGTGCTTGCGCACAGACTAATGGAGCCTTAATTGCCAAGGTCCTTTCAGTAGGTTCTTTTCAGACGGGTAGGAAAAAGTTCTTTTTAAAAAGCTCAACAAGATTGACGCCATCATAGAAAACGTTTGGATTCATTGCCACAAAGAAATGGAAGATGAATCATGTATTGTAATCTCCGTCTAGTGATGCAGACCAATAAGTGTGACGTGAAATGTCCCGGCAGCGACGATGACAATTGGTGCTTGCAACTGTATATTCGTTGGCTAATTCATTTAGACTGTTACTGTGTTTTTATTAGTTTCAATTGACTTTTCTTTTTACTGTCTTACTGTGCTTGTCCCCTTGCTATAAGATAAGCGCTTTGTTACAGCAATGCATTCTATAAATAAAGTTGGATTGAGTATATAGAGATATTGATCTAGATACGTCGTATACATAGATATATAGTCAGTCAGGATCCTGAACTTGCTTCCCCGTTCTGCGTAGCGTCCTGTACTTTTACTGTCTGTATGCACACTGGCTTTTATTCGTTGTGTTATCTATTCATTTATTATTTATTGTTACTCCTATTTATTGTTTGTGCCTTCTTGTTTTTTATATTGCGTTGTTTACTTGTGTGTCTATCGTCTAATATGTCTTGTCACCGTGGGATAGGGAAAACGTAATTCTGATGTCTTTGTGTGTCTCGGCATGTGAAGAAGTTGACAATAAAGCAGACTTTGACTTTGACTTTGGTATAGATCGATATTTCTTATGATGATATGAATAATGAGTTTTTGATTTGAAGGAATTTGGTCGAAATACAAAGAGTCCTGGCTAGCTACAAAAACAGATATGCTCAAACCTCATTGAATAAAGTACATAAACAGAAAAGTAGATTCCCATATTAAATCAATAAAAGACCTATTTTAAGCATATAACGAATTATACCTACACACCAAATCAATAAAGAAGACATAACTAGACAAGCATGATTAAACTAAGAATGTAATGATGTAAGCAAAGACATGGAGTATCAAAAGGACAAACTTTGCATAGTCAGGGAACATTAATAAATGGATGATGTCACAGCCAAAAGCTCACGTCATTCCGTACAAAATGACAAAATTGAAAGAATGACGAATGGATGCGGTGCGACAGTGTAAGAATGGAGCAGAATGTTTACAGGAAGGTCACTTGGAGATAAAGACCAGCAGGTGCCAGAGGGAGACAGCCAAGGATGATCGCCAAGGCCGAAAGACGGGATGGAAGACAACAAACACACACACACGCACACCGAATCGCCCATAATCAGCACCCACTCCCATGGAATCAAAATCTCCTGCGAACTCGCCCCACCCCAAAGACTCATCAGCCACCAAAGTGGGCCCACACCGACTGGCATGTGCAACTGAATATAAGCTGACCAAAGAACCTTGAACGTTGCCTTCTGTGAATGGAGACTTTCTGCTCTTGAAAGGCCCAGCGCTGTATTGTGCTTTCCTCAAAACAGAGCTTTCTTAACAAGAATTTCTGCTTCAGTGTCTTGGCATTTTCCTACATTTGAAGAAATCAAACGAGCACGCAGTGAGTAAATTGGATGACAGGTGATTGGCAATGGCTTTTGCCGTGAGGCGCAGATAAATAGTTTTCTTCTTGCTAGGGGGGGGCGTAACAGAAAACAATTGAGAAGCACTGCGTTAATCCGTCTTCACATCAGGCAGAGATGATTCTCACAATGATTGTATTTGCCCGCGCCTCAATTAGACAGAAGCAGAGGTCTGACTGACTGACTGACTGACAAAGAGACGGAGGATGCGCATACGTCAGCGGCGTGGACCTTGGAGCTCCACTTATCCGCGGTATGATGCCACTTGATACTCAGTAGTCCTCACTTGTGTACTTTCTGTACTACGGTCCTTTTATTCTCGCACCTTTAGATGTTCACAATGCGGAGCTAGGAAACACAGAGTGATTGATTCAAGTGCAAAGAGAAATGATAGCTTCAGCGGTAACAAAAGCAAAACAATTGAAGTGTCTGCGCTTGGACTTCTTAATATCTTCAACTTTCCAATTTGCCAGTCTGAAGTCAAACCGGGTGGGTGACCTTTTTCATGCCCCTTTTCTGGTGTTATGCTTATCTTTTCTATGATGGTGTCAATCTTGTTGAGCTTTTTAAAAAGAACTTTTTTCTACCCGTCTGAAAAGAACCTACTGAAAGAACCTTGGCAATTAAGGCTCCATTAGTCTGTGCGCAAGCACAGCTTTGTGTGTTGCCAATTTGCCATGCTACTCTACCTGGGTGAAAAAAAGAAAGAGAAAACTTATCCAATAGCGTCTAATTGGTTCAATTGCGACGATGATGATGATGATGATGATGATGATGATGATGATGATAGAAGTTGTTTATTAAAGCTATTCCAATCACATAAAGTGCAATCATGACCCACTTCTCAGTGCAGGCCAATTTTGTTTTCAGCAGGGAAGAAAATGTGCGATACTCTACTCAGTCCAGTAAGGCTTCATTCATTTTGCATTTTGCTTCTGATTGAAACTGCTGATTAAACTGTGAATTGAAACTAATAGGTGGAGAACTGAACTCTCGCTCTTTATATAGCGGACGTGTCTTGCGCATCTGTTCTGCGCATACTGTCATGGCGGCCTCCGTATGATATCCGGTCTTCGATGGAGATTAAAAAACAAACAATATTTGACAATAACACACCTTCAAGGATTTGCACCATCGCATCAAACCATGTGTCGTCAATTATGAATTTTACTGACAGGATGGCTGAATGCGACGCGCGATTGACAACAAACAAGAAGAAAGGTGATTTCTAGTTTTATTTCGAAGGAGATTTTCTTAAAAATATATATATAAAAAAAAATTGTACCCATGTATAATGCGCACCCCGGATTTTAGGACTATAAATTAGTTAAATTTTGCGCATTATACATGGGAAAAAACGGTATTTACAAAAGCACGATTACTGACCAGGATTCTTCCTTCGGCCACAATGCGACGCAGCATTTTAGTTTAAGTCGGACATTTTAAACAAAAAAGAAAAACTTTTCCGTCGTTACTAGCAGAAGTTTCAAATCCAACCGTCAACTCGATAAGGGTTGCGTTGCGTTGCGTTGCGTTGCGTTGCGTTGCGTTGCGTTGCGTTGCGTTGCGTTGCTGAGCACTCCGACTTTTCATTGCTATTGAAATGGGTTGCGCCTTAATTTCAAATGATCTGCTGCACTTGACAGCTAACGTAATAAATCCTCTTTGCAAAACTGCTTTTGTAGGAAAAGAACATTGTGGTTTTTTTTTCTCGCCTTTAGAGATGATCGACGCTATTCTTTGCCGGCTGCTCATTTGTGCCAACATGTATTTGTAGTGTGTGCGTGTGCGTGCGTGCGTGCGCGCGCGCGCGCGTTTAACTCTGGTCTCTACCGAGGTTGGTAACAAGAGCCTGATCAAAATCTGGGATTTTCTTTCCCTTCTACCGCTGGTCTTGAAGGGAGCCTTGGCGAGGCTTTGCTATTGATCACTGTATTTCGGCAATACTATCTTTATTTCTCTTATCTTTATATATTCAAGAAGGCATTGTAGGACTAAAAAAACATAGTAACTGAGCATACAGACTACTGATTAAAAAAAATCAGAAAAATTATTTTCTGAGGAGTTTATATGTATTACATCAATACGCTTGTCAAACAATCTTCAGTAATTCCTCTCTCAACATAAGATACAAGTCACTTGCATGCAATGGATCTGATGGAGCGTGCCATTCATTTTCCTCCATTAGCAGACAACACAGTTCAAATACAGTTTCATCGCAAGGAAACTGGCATTTTGGAGTGCACTCTTCCATACACGCAGTGATATCTTGCATTCCAGTGGGTTTCAGTCGATCCTCGGCACTGTGCATGGCAGGGAATGAATACATGACGTCTGGCCGACTGGCATGATGGGAGAGACAAAATATTTTACCTGCACAAGATTATTTATCATAGCCATCCATGTGCCAAAGAGCATTTGGGCCTCTGCAGCTGTACTGGCGTCTTCTAAGGCGTCGTGCTCTTCTTAATTCCACGCCGACTGGGTCAACCGATTTTATAATTTGTCTTATTGTATCTTGTGAGACAACAACGAGAGAGGAATTACTGAAGATTGTTTGACAAGCGTATTGATGTAATACATATAAACTCCTCAGAAAATAATTTTTCAGATTTTTTTTTTTTATTCAGTAGTCTGTATACTCAGTTACTATGTTTTTTTAGTCCTACAATGCCTTCTTGACCTTTAAATATTCCTTAATGACCCAAATTAAACAGAATAATTCATTGCAAAATTGAAATTTTTTTAACTATGCTTACCTGATCTATGGTTATTCTTTTCCATTTGTGACTAACAAAAACCAAGATGTTACATTTTGCTTGAAATGTCCTGAACTTGACTGCTTAAATATGTATTAAGTATTAATGTATTACTTGTATATTAAAAATTGTGTCTTTTCATAGAAGGCATCTGTACAACATAATACTTTATTTTTATATACCAACATTCAGGTGCAGTCAGGAAATACATAGTGGATGAAGAGTGAGTTTATTGAATGCAATAAAATATTACCACTCTTCATTACAGAAGCATTCACTTAATACTATGTAGCTGCTGAAAACAACCATCCAATGGTTATGCGTAACATCTTGGGTCATTTTAATAAAGCCCTAGAACTTTTATATATGCCAAATGCAAGCTGTTTCTATAAAATTCTAAAAACAGTGAAGGAACGAATACAAAGTTTGTTTCTATTTGACCAATACGAACAGTTGTGTTGATGCAACTTACAACGGATAATTAACGGAGTTATGGTTATTGACAGAATTAAACAATATCCATGACCCAGATATTGCTTTCGAGAACGGCATTGAATTCTGATCGGAAGTCTGGGAAATTGTCATAGCTGTCAGCAATGTACAAAACCTCTCTGGTCAAAACCACACCACACTGACTTTCCCTCCGCCACCCCACGTCAGAAATTGGGAATAGTCAGAATTCTGACTTTATTCTCAGAATTCTGACTTTAAAGTGGGAATTCTGACTTTAAAGTCAGAATTCTGACTTTATTCTCAGTATTCTGCCCTTTGTAATAAGTTTAAGTAGAAACACGTTTACATGTAGCGCTTTACCTTCCTCTAATGGTTGCAGTGGGAAGTTGTTTTTGAGAGCAAATACCGAATGGCAGCAAGCAATGTCGACTCGTGTGCATCTGTTAAAGGCTGATGTGTAAACCTTTTATGTTGTGCCTTGGACAAGATTTGTCCGTGAGTATTATTCGAATTTTGAAACAATATTTTATTTTGGTTACATGTGATGTTTAATGCAAACCTATTCACCGTAAATGTGATGTAGCTTGTATGTGTTGAGCTAACGCACAATTTTACTCCTAGTTTTAAGACGAAGAAGTCTTAAGAGGGCAATGGTTTGAGGCCATTCTACAAATAAATCAGCTAAAAGAAACCAAGTCTGATTATTTGGAGCGTCGTTAACTCGCTGTCTAGCTGGTGAAAAACTAGATGCTTCAGAGTGAGGACAGCACACTCAGAATTCTGACTTTATTCTCAGAATTCTGACTTTAAAGTCAGAATTCCCACTTTAAAGTCAGAATTCTGAGAATAAAGTCAGAATTCTGAGAAAAAAAGTCAGAATCCTGTCACCCTTCGTTTTTTTTTTTCTTCACTGGCGTTCCTTGTTGTTGTTTTTTTGCCACCTCTGGCTAACTGAGATATTGGCTGGGCAAAAAGCTGCCGGGGAGGGAGGGAGGGAGGGAGGGTGCAGCCAGCGCCAGCTCGGTGAACGAGCGTGGCAGCGGGAGCGAGCGTGAAGGAAGGAAGGAAGGAAGGAAGGAAGGAAGGAAGGAAGGAGGGAAGGAGGGAAGGAGGGAAGGAAGGAAGGAAGGAAGGGAGGGAGGGAGGGAGGGAGGGAGGGAGGGAGGGAGTCGATAAAAACCAGTGGACCACAGTTGCCCGCCGAGTCCAAGGCGAAGTGGATGAACGGATCCGACCTTTTTCCTTGTACGGCGTCTTTCTATAGCTGCGAAGGAGCTGCTCTACAATGATGCTCCAACTCGTGCATCTCGTGGCGTTGTTGGTGTGCGGCAGCCAAGGTAAAACGTGCGCGCGTGTGCGTGCGTGGTGTGTGTGTGTGCGCGCGGAATACCCGAGCTTTATGACTTAGTGCACAACTTTATTTGGGCGTTTTGAGATGCTGTGGACGGACGGAGAGAGGGGCTGGATTGTTGGACTGGACCTTGTTTGGTAGTTGCAGCACGTCTTTGCAGGAGCCAGGGGGCTTTGAAAGGAGGGGGCGGTTGAGGGAGCCTTTTTTTTTCTTCTTTTTTATTGAGCGAAAACACTTTTCTGGTCACTGTTTTCTGTTTAGGTTCTTTGAAATGTCCTACATGTACATCCAGATACTTGGAACTTTAAGTCGCAAAAGAAAGATTTGTGTTCCGTATTGTGAATCGTGCATGCATGACCCCCCACTTCTTCTGTCCAGTCGATCCAAAGTGAGGCATTTGCACTTGTAGTCAGTGATGCCTTTGAGAAGTTTGCACAAGCTGCATTGTTGCGTCTGTGTCTTGTGTGCACAAGTGGAGACGGTGCCTGTGTCTGCGCTTGCACATCCGATGAGCAGCCTCATGGTTGTCACAACTGAGTGTCGGTCGGGGAACGCACATAGGATCTGGCAGCTTGTGTTTAACAAATCCATCAATAACCACCCACAGTCAGGATCATTGTAATAATGAAAAGGTCCAATTTTCATTTCTTCTGTCAGACTTTCATGGTAGGCGATTGTTTTCCCTTTTATAATATTGGTGGCGCACGGTATCACACGGAGAGCTGTTTGTTTGTTTGTTTGTTTGTTTGTTTGTTTGTTTGTTTGTTTGTTTGTTTGTTTGTTATTGCTTGTGTTGGATATCAAATGAAAAAGAAAAAAAAAAGCAGCATGACGCGGTGCGCCACTGCAACCACGACAACGAAAATAGTGTCAAATATATTCCTCTCTGACCGAGTCATGGTATTCTATTTGCAAAGCAAACATTTTGTCACAGCTCATTTAACATGTAGGCAACCTAGCGATACTGTTATTACAATAAAGCACCAAATAATCGGCAATTATGGAAAAATGGTCGCATGCACAGAAATCGACAGTATACCAAAACCTTGTGTCTTTAAATAGAGATCATGACGTTTGTTGATGAGATCAGGGATTGTCAACTGGTGGTCCGTGGCGGGCGGTATTGCAGGTGGCCCGCCAAATTGGAAAAATGAAATTGCTTTATTTATCTAGTGTTGCACTTGATTTCTTTGAGAATAATTTAGCCATCCGAATGATGTCAAATGGAGCTGAGATTCCAGACATACTAGATGCAAATAAATAGCCTGCAAAATCAAGAATATTCTGAAAATCTGGCAGCTGTTTTCGTTCACGGCAGAGCCAAGAAGACATTTGGAGATAATAACCTCATCATCTTGTTTGTTTCACTTGAAATCCTATGCACAAAGCTATAATTGGGATCAATTCATCTCATCTCATTTTGTTTTTTTCATATTGTAAGGTGACACTAGGTTCCAACACGCTGAGGAACCAAGTTGGAATTTTTGGGGAGAATTCATCCCAACTCACTGTCTGACTTCTGCCCTTAAGCAAGGCAGCGACTCTCACTTCTCGCTCGTCTGCTCGTGTGTGGTGTGCGGTAGCAACAACAGAGAACGGCTAGTTACTGAAATTCCCCCCGAGGGATTCTAATGAGTATATTCCGAAGAAATCAAAGTTCAATGTAGGAAGGACAAAAAGCATTGCAGTCATTATTCTGTTCTTGTTCGTTTGTCAGCGACACCACGCAACATCTAATGAAGCGCACTTGTCGAGACAATTTGGTTGATTGGGGAAAATCGACTGTTTCCTTCTCTTGCGCCGCTTGTCGCCAAGGAAGCGGCAACACGGGCTCATCTATTGTCTCCTGCGGCTGGCGAACATTTTGGCATTACTTCTCGCCGCGGGTGTGTAAGGGGCTAAAAGTGCTCGGCATGACACGCGACTCGCATGTCCAAGAGCGCTCGCTCCTCAAAGACAAGAGTAATGAGCAAACATCCCAAACACATGTCGAGTCGCGTTCATTAGTCCCGCCGTTGGGAATGCTTCCTAAATCACAACCATCTGGAAACGCCCGTCGGCCGAGTTGCCATGCGGCGGGGCGGGCGGGCGAGCTGGATGCCAATCCTTCTCGCTCGCCATTTCCACGCCATGGCATTGATTGCGGGATCCCACGGTGATTGCAGGGACAAGCAAGCGCTCTTCAGACTGCAATGTGTAGATTGGAACGCATTCTGGCAATGGCCTTGTCAAGCTTTTTTCCGCAAGTTTGCCGAGGTTTAGAATCCGTGTTGATTCAGTTCATAATAACTAGAATCCAACTGTCTTTCATATGAATTCATGCTTTGTTTACCTTCATCTTAGCGTTAACCTTAGCTAAAGGGCTTGAACATAGATTCATTTCTTGCTTGTGTTGATTCAAAAACACACGGGAAGAGGAACTTGAAAAATAATCAGGTGAAATCACAATACTAAGAGAAAACAAATATTCAAAAATATGAATGAAAAATTCATTATAAAAATTCATTGATTTATAAATTCATTATAAATGAAATATAAAATAGAAATGTTATTTTCTACTTTTGTATGAAATGCCTCAAAAGAGAGTCGCGCACATTGCAGTTAAAGGAAACATAGAGGATGGCGGCCGAGACTCGTACAATTCCCGAGCACGCCTGCAATTTAGTCACAAGGTGATGTGTCCATCCTGTCCGTGTCCTCTCTTCCCTTTCCCGCCATCTCCAGGGAAATCACCCGTGGGACGAGTGCAATGTTAGCCCTGTTCTCAGTTTTTCCTCCATCCATGCATCCATGCATCCATCCATGCATCCATCCATCCATCCATCCATCCATCCATCCATCCATCCATCCATCCATCCACAGGGCTCGAAACTAACGATTGCCCGATTGCCCGGGGCAAGTAGCGATGGCAGACGGGCAAGTAGAATTTTTTCCTCACTTGCCCGAACTTGCCCTGCCATAATACCATGTTTTCAAGCTGTAAAAAGACGATTTTGTGCATAATTTCTCGCAACTTCTGCCGCTTCTGGTCCGACATTTTGTTTTCTAGGGAGCGGTTAGTTTCTCGTGTAAGTCTGCAATACATTGATAACGGCAAAGCGCTTCGTAATTAAATGCATGCTCTCTCACCCGTCCCTGGCTCTTCTGCGCCTGCGCACCAGCAGAGCTTGTTTCCGGTTGGCGGATACGAAGGCATATGAAGGCAAAACTTATAGTGTTGTCTTTTTTATTGCAAAAATGTGTCGGGCAAGTAAAAATCCACTCCAAAAAAATTCGGGCAAGTAAAATTTTGTTTCGGGCAAGTAAAATTTTCTCCAACTTGCCCGAGGGCAACTTGGGCAAAAAATAAGCTTCGAGCCCTGATCCATCCATCCATCCATCCATCCATCCATCCATCCATCCATCCATCCATCCATCCATCCATCCATCCAAGCCAAACCCATATAACCATACAGGCTGTATGTCACAATGTACCCTACACAAATCCGAAACATTTGTTGCGGCTCCGAGTCACGACGAGGGGCAAGTTTTGGTTTCCAAGGGTGTTTTTATTCCTCTTCAACGTCTCTCCCATACAGAGCCGCCTCTTTCCCGTGCGCGCACAGAGCGCGGTGGTGCGTTTACGGGCAGTCGGAGAAATCAACGCCAACAAAAAAAATTACATCCAGCCTAGTTAAGACCATACCAAAGACTATAAAAATGGGACCCATTGCCTCCCTGCGTGTTTGACGATCATTGGGACTTAAAAAAAAAAAAAAATTTTAATTCATAAAAATTGGGTGCGTATTATACATGGGTACAGGCTTTTTTCCAGCATCAGCATGCCATTTTTAGGGTGCGTATTATACATGGGGGCGAGCTATACACGGAAAAAAACGGTAGGCCAAATGATACGGTCGTTCAGCTCAGCCCTGCACTCATACCAAATGACCTTGTTACCACTTTTATTTATTGCGCAATGACATGTAATTAGAGCTGTTATTACTTGGCCTTTAGTCTCAGTCATTTAGAGGTGAGTACACTATCAATCCTCCCGGGTTTTTTTCTTCTTCTTCAGTCCCCGAGGTTCTTCTCTTTCCTCAAATGAGGCTGAGAAGAGCAGAAGCAACCCCCAACTCCACAAGTCGTTTTCACCGAGGCCTCTTAATTTAATGAGTAATTCCTCCCCATTTTCAGCTGAACACCCACAAATTGCTCCGGTCAGAGCCCAAAGACAAAAGGGATTTTGTTGTAATGAAGCGTAGTGGCTCATTTCACACTCTCTTCCTCCAACACACAGACGACAACTCTGCAGCTGTCCCTTCATTCCCTTGGTCTTTGTGTTAGGTGACTAACAGCTTTTCGTGAACTTCATGCCTAAGGTTCCTCCTGCTGCTGAAGTGAAATGCACTGTTGACGCACGCCTTTGTGTTGCGATGCCAATCGGCGTCTGCGGATACAGACACAAATGACAAAAGTAGACCTGCATCTTACATCTTTTGAGTCTTTTCAAGAAAAATAACAAAAACATCCAACTTTGAAATGTTGGCATGCTTGCATATTTTTGAGTCCATCTATCCCTTCTGGTCTTCCATTTGACTTCATTTTCTTCCATTGTCGGTCGGCAGCCACTGCTGATGCAGTGTCCCTTATTCACCAGAAAACCCTAACCCTAACCCTAACCCCTAACCCATTCATAATTTTCCCCGCTGCGTGGAGGAGTATCTTTTCTCTAACTTGTGATGCTAATCTAGCAGAGAGCCGTTAATGAAGCAAATTACAGCAGCGAGGTGGCCTAGATTTGGAGCGCTTGAAATTGGCACCCCTGGATGCTCATCAAGCAATTAGCCCTATTTGGATATCATTTTATGCTAAGCCTTTATTTTCTGACCCATTTTGCTCATTTCATACATTTTGGACGCAATCGTGAAGAGTCTGGGAAAAAGATGCCAGACGCCATGCTCACCCATGTCCAATATTCAAATGCCCAAATGGCATCCTAATTTAAAACACAGAGTGAGAGTCACATAGCAGATAATTGAGTGTAGCCTGTGAATAAGAGCACAAGGTTGAATTATTACAAATTGTGTTTAGGAAGTACACGAGCGAGCGGAAAAGGCCGTCTTCAGATTGGAGTTTGAATTCATCATCCAACACTGCGTTTGCTCAGCCAGCCACAATCCCGCTGAAGCGAGCTGCACTCAAACTTTACTATACGCTGTAAATGCATAACCATTCAATAAAAAAGATCGGTTCAGGCTGAGCTTCACTTTATGATGCAGAATGACTGCAAGAGTAGAATTGTGGCTTTATGATTGCCCCGCTGTTAACATGAAAAGCAACGGATGAGTTTGTTTTCACCCGCTAATTAGCATCTAGCCACACAATTCTGTTCGCGGGGGTTGGGAGGAATTAGTAGCTCCAGCAGAAAGTTATTGCAGTCAGTCTTTCTCTGTTCAAATATCTCTGTCGTCTTTCTATTCCCAAGCTTCCATTTAAGAAATCAATCTCATGAATGAACTTGAAGAATCATTTAATTAAAAGCTTGGATGTGTTATTCCCTACGGTTAGCATTTCCCGAGATAGCGTGCGACGTTTTCCCTCCAGTTTGTTTTCCAACAAAAAAAACTCCAAAAATAGCCGCAAATGTCTTTGGGCTCTTTGCGCTTACAAAAAATCAAAAGAGATACAAAAGAGAACTCTTTTTGCGCACTGATTTGGAAATGTGGACATTTGCTCGCAAATACAAACACAATGTTGGCCTCTCGTGCTTACAAGAAGTCAACCTCTGTGTACTGGGGGACTCTTGTCATAGCGCAATTGTCAAAGTCAGTCTGAGTAGCCGCCACAAAAAACAACACGCTTGGTCCCGGCGGATGTAAGAAGAGTTTTGGAGACAGCCAACTTATAGGTTATTACTTTGTGTCGTCTTTTGTCAACAGAAGAAGCAAACACACTTATTGTGTTATCGTGAGCGCTGACTTGCTTCAGAAGGTCGTCATGGTGGATGAAGATACAGCCCGTTCCGTGGGCTCTATTAGCAAGCACTTGGCGAGGTTGCTCTGCAATTTGCATTGGAGCCAGCGCTGCAGGCTTAGGATTCAATAGGTTTGTCTTGAAAAATGGATTGTTGCACATGTCGGATTAGCAGATCCTGCCTGGAAGCCCTTTTGCTTTTATTACTGAATCTATCTTCTCACTCAGTCCACGCCACCTCCTCCTCCCACCGTGGTTGCTTGCTCAAATCGATGTTTGCGTGAACGGCGGGAAGTAGCCCCCACCCCGCTGGATTTTTTTTTACGATTATTATTTGGAGCCAACTGTGTTGTTTTTTACCAGTCTGTCAGGCCTCCCATCTCTTTTCCCATTCAAAAGACAAACAGCAATGGGAAAAGTAATGGTCTTGGTTGGTTTTGCGATGGAGGAATTGTGTGTGCGTCTTCCACGGGGTGAAAAGTGCTTGTCCTCACATTGGCTCCCAATTCCTTCAGTTCATTCGGCGAGCAATCGCTGACCTCAATTCTTTCCATTCTCGCGGTTGATTTCACGCTCCATGCGACTGCAATGCTCTCGTATCAGACGCTTGCTCCATCACCTGCTCGTTTGCTGTCCCGTGCGCGCACGGAGCGCGGTGGTGCGTTTAGGGGCAGTCGGAGAAATCAACGCCAACAAAAAAAATTACATCCAGCCTAGTTAAGACCATACCAAAGACTATAAAAATGGGACCCATTGCCTCCCTGCGTGTGTGACGATCATTGGGACTTAAAAAAAAAAAAAAATTTTTTTAATTCATAAAAATTGGGTGCGTATTATACATGGGTACAAGCTTTTTTCCAGCATCAGCATGCCATTTTTAGGGGTGCGTACTATACATGGGGGCGCACTATACACGGAAAAAAACGGTAGTTTATTAACCCAGTTGAAGGAAACCTCCCAAAATGCATTGCGTCGGCAAAGAAGCTTGTAGCGGCTGCACTCAGTCACTCAGTCAGTCCCACAAAGGCTGTCTTTGTCTTATTCAAGCATCTCAAGGTTGTCGTTTAAGTCTTTTGAAAAGTAATAGCATTGCTAACTTCCCGCTAATTGGGTTAGAAGGCTAACGGATGACTCGAAAACCCTTGAAGGTTTGCATTCCCGCTGGAAAATCGTTCTCGGCAAATGTGTTAAACTGTTATACAACATATGATCAGCTCAGCCGTAACTAAGTATTTCTGTCCCCCCCACCCCCTCTTCTTTTCTCTGTCTGTTTGTCACAGCTATCCTGCAGGTTTCCATTTCTTTGAGCAAGGGGGAGTTAAGTGTTGGAGACTCCAAGTTCTTCATCTGCTCAGGTAGAAAACGCCACTGCTGTGTGTGTGTGTTTCCATGCATCATATGTTTGGAGACTGGTTGTATCGGCACAGTCGGGGGGACTGTTTGTTCTTTTAATGACAGTAAACAGCAGCTCCATGCTCCCCATATGGTGAGTGACATTTCGACCCCGCCGGAAGAAGCTCTTCTTGACACCGCAGGCTGTCTCGCTCGCTCATCCTCGGCCTTGCTCTATTTAAATGCAATATTGGCTTAATAATGGCCTTGCTTGCATAACATTGGCCTGTCCTAATGACAATCATCATGGACATGTGTGACAATGACAATATTCTATTCTATCAAATTCTAAACAACCTATTCGAAAAAGCAGAGAGCGATACGTTCAATGAATCCAGCCTGGAATTAGTACATAATCCAAATATTTTGGGCATTTTTACAAGTGCGTATGAGCAGAAATCAGTTTGACCATGTAAAAAAAATAAATAAATAAAAAACTGCGGAGAAATGCTGACGGTGTATTCCAAAGCAAAGACAGTTGAAAAGGTTTTACAGGATTTAAACAAGAATTCAATGCAAGCATGAGTTAAATGCAAATAAGAAAAGGTTAACCGTACGAGACAGGAATAAAACAAATAGAAATAGAACTGGTCCAAACCAAAACTCACAGCTAAAAAGCAAATAGCACAGAAGGTGAAAAATTGAAATCCTCAGTCGTGCTTAAAAGCAAACAGAAAAAGGATTTCCTGGCAAGACGAGAAGCTGGCGAAACAAGCACCAAGGTGACGATGGTGACAAGCAAACATCAACTTTCCTTCCAGCTCTCCTGCATGGACAGCAGCGGGTGGGAGAGTAAAACAGAAGGGTTAAAAAAATGGACACTGCTAAAAGTTCGATCTGCATGGGTAAGGATTTCAAATAAAAACAATGGCTACCAGAGAAGAAGAGGCGCCAATCATCAAATCAAATCAAATCATTGCGCTTGGCTGGCTGACACTAAAGAGCATTTATGCCATGTCAAACAAGCGGCTCCAGCAAAGCGAGCGGCTCCGCGTGACAGATATGGAGGGAGGGACTCAACTGACATGATGTAACCTCTCCAATTAACGCAGTGGCATCACGCCAAAACAAGCGTCAGCTGCTCAAACACATCACAGGCGGCGCCATGTTTGTTTGCCTGTGCTTTGGAAGAACTGAAGCAGGATTTAGCATGGGACTGCACAAGTAGCTAGCATGCAACCCTCCGGGAGTATTTCTTCTGCTATCATTTCTTCTTCCACTATCACTTGGCCATTGGCAAATATAGAACGTGTGGTGCATGACCACCACCACCACCACCACCACCTTCTTCGCCACCAGGAGACCCCAAAATGCAAGGCATTGGCGGAATGGTGGAAACAATTTGGGATCCAGAAACCATGTGACATGGGTTCAACCAACGCCTTGTATGTTACTTCCGCCAGTTGGACGAAGGATATACATACAGTAGAATGGTCGCTGTCTAATCATCATCTTGTAGCCATCTTGACGCCGTTCCGACTTTTGCTTTTTTGCAGCCATTGGCGAGCCGGTGAGGCTGGAGTGGTACAATCCTCAGGGCGAGCGCATCGTGGCCTCCAAGCGAATGGCGTTTCACACGGAGGCATCGCGATCCCGGCTCATAATCTACAACGCCAGTGTGGAGGACGCCGGCATCTACCGCTGCCGGGCCACTGAAGCCAGTGGTCGCATGGCGGAGGCATCAGTGGTGCTGGAGATTTACCGTAAGCTCCACACACCTTTCTCTATTTACTGCTCCGAGCGTGCCACGCGAGCTAATAATCACGTCGCAGCTCAATGAATCCGCATCATTGGGTGATTCGGAAACCGTTTTATGTCCATGTGTAGGATTATGGGTGTCTATGTTCCCTCTTTGTCTTGTAATTAAAGTCGAATGACTTGGAGCCACGCCATGGGACTCTGATCCTGCCAGGCATGATGAGGGAGGGATATGCCACTGAGGCCAGCCTTCCTTGCTGACCCAGCAAGGATAAAACCCAATGTTATGAGGCACAAAGGAAGGGGGGGGGACGCGGAGCGTTTGTTGTTCAGTATTTACACAGACAATTCCATTGTGAGGATGGCATGGTTAAAACAAACTCAGAATTGCAGTAGGATTGCTCTCAAGAGTGATAGCATCCATGTTTCATGTACTGTAAGTCAGCGGTTGCCTTTTGTGATGGCCAAGTAAGTTTCTCGAATTCTTGTTTTGCTAGCACCCATTTGCACAAAATCTTCCAGAGGTTAGCCCAAGACGTCCGTTGCGAGACTTGTGAAAATAAAGACAGGAGAGCAAAATCAAATCAAAAGAGTACAGAATTAAAGGGGATGCTTATTTGCCGTTTTGAACGTGTGCAAAGATGGAATGCAACAAAAGTGGACATAGAGAACTCAAATACACAAGATCATTTTCTGCTTGACAAAAAGAACACAGTGCTCAAGATGTCCAATGTACAAGGAGGAAAGGACATTGGATGAATGACCATGCAGGCACTATGCATTGACAGGTCAAGAAATACAAATATTTTTCAGTCATTGTGATTTTGATCATCAAAAGAAGTGTGATTATTTTTTTTCCATAATCTCCCAACCCCACTATTTTCTCACCAAAATGTCCTCCGATTCTTTTTTGAACTGTTGATTGTAATTGCTGTTATTTAAGGAGGCAGGCGTCTGCTCTGTCATATGCACTGTGTTAGGATATGGATTTTAGATATTGATCTGACTCCAAATTGTGATCAACACTTAACACAAGAATTGCTATGTTCTAATCCACACACTGGCGCACCTAACAATTTTGCGAGTTCGTTCTGTCAAAGAGAAGACCAGTAGATCAATCAGACCGAATTTACCAATTGTTTAATCTTGTCAAAGCAAGCTAATACAGGCGCCTGGGTCTTGGGTCCTTAACACAAAAACTCGTGTGCCTTCGTGACCAGAAAAGACAACACATTCAACCACACAAATGTCCAAAATGTCCAAGGTGAATAATGCAGACTGGTATTTATTTGGACTGAAAACAAAGCAAACTTTTGCACGATAAGTAAATACTTGAGTGTGTAACGAACGTTGCCACTCGGGCAAAAAAGTCGACAATCTTGTTTGATCTCGCAGAGAGGCTGACTTTTCGAGACATCCAGTCGCCGCAGGAATTCCGCTACGGTGATACGGCGGAGGTGCTGTGTGATGTCATCAGCTCGCCGGTGCCGCAGGTCGTGTGGTCCTACCAGGGGAGGGAGATCACTGAGGAACGCCACAGTAAGTGGAAATCAGAAAGAAAGAAAGAAAGAAAGAAAGAAAGAAAGAAAGAAAGAAAGAAAGAAAGAAAGAAAGAAAGAAAGAAAGAAAGAAAGAAAGAAAGAATCTGTGTCCATTTGATCTGCCAAAGATTGACTGACAATCTTCTTTTGTCATTTTGTTAAACATGCTTCTCTTGTCTGTCAATTTTTTCCCCTGCCTTGTTTTTGAAAAGTTTTTTTTTTCTTTCCCCCGATTCAGGCAGGTTCAAAATGCTGACAAACAACAGCCTGCAGATCCACCGCGTGACCAAAGCGGACGAGGGAGTGTACCGCTGCGAGGCCAGCGTGGAGGCTCGCGGCGAGATCGACCATGTGGATATCGCCGTGGTGGTCAACGGTGAGTTGGATGAATGTCAATGACGTAGCGTTTGGCAACGGTTATGTTTCCATCCCGAGTCTCCTGTTATTGCTTCCATGCGATTGGAAATGTCCAAAATGGCTTGGAGGTTTCAAAAAAAAAAGAAAAAAAGGAGGATGGAATTTTGATTTCCAAATTTGTATTCATCTAGCGGCACCATTCCTGTCTTGTAATGGTTGAGCTGCTCCAATCCTGTCTGTGCCTCATGTAGTAATATCAAATTGTCCCTTGAGCCGCCACCCCCCCCAAAAAAAGCTGTGTTGGATATTACTCGCCATTTATACGAGGCGAAGCTTGCTCATTGATTTGCGACATGGCTACCTGCAACAATCGGTGCAGTGTTGGGCTGAGACAAAATGGATTCTGTAACGGATTGTAATGGATTAACCAACTTTGCTTTCAAGCGAGCAACGTGCTTGCCGTTGCTTGATGTCGGCCAGAAACCTCAAATGTTCAAATATGGTCCAAATTTTTGTTGAAGAAAATGTTAATGAAGGTTAATTGGAAATATGGACTCACGTTTCAGCAGGATCAATCGCAAATTGCACATTTGCTAATTTTGTGTCCAGTTGTGCGCAGTTTTGGGTTGCCTTCTTTTTCTGATGCGATTCTTTTCCCATTGTGTCCACAGTTCCCCCGGTTCTGTCCGTTACCCAACAGTCATTCAACGCCACCGCCGACTACCAGGAGTCCGTCACCTTTACTTGCATCACCTCCGGATCGCCCGACCCTGTGGTAACATGGCACAGGTATGTTCCACTCTCCAGAAAAACATTTTGCGTCCCATTCACGGAAATCTCACAGCAGCTCTTGAATTTGTGTTCCCAACTGCGTCAATACTTCCTGCAGGTAAAACAAGGAGCTGCGGCACGGCACGCTGGTTATAGATCAAGTCGATAAACCTTTGAATTGATATTCCGTCCTCGCGCACAAGCCTTCCCCCAGCCGTCTAGTAATAGCACACGCTACTTTGGGAGCGGGTGTGTAAAAATGAGCGCCTGGAGAGCCTTTGACACCGCGCTGTCAGCTTTGCACCTAGTGCTCCGAAAATGAGCTCATAGAAAAGCAGCCATTTCCACATGAGGGTCTATTGATAAAGGTGCTTGTTTCCTGTGGCCTGCTTAATAGGGGTGTAAATCGCGGGTTTTGTCACGATACGATATAATATCGATATAAAGAACTACGATACGATATTTGCCGATATCTTAAAGCCTGCTGCGATTCATTCACGATGTATCGCGATATAGTGCTCTACGATCGTTTTTTTTTTTTTTTTTTTTTAACTAAAAAATATAGAACAATATCCTGATTTATAACAATTCATACGCAAAATCAACAAGGTACTGCAAACTCTTTATTTAGGAAATGACAAGAGTATTGTAGTATACAAATTGCTTACTTTAACACTGAACTTTGATGTGGTGTTTTTTCTTTAAATGTGCGGCGAGATTTGTGCTCCCTGAATATTTGTTCAGCGCATGGCAGGATTTACAAACTGCACGTGTCTTGTCCGTTGAGCCATCTTTTCTTTGGAATCCAAAGTGCTTCCAAACGAATGACTTGAAGCCTAAAGGGGAGCAAATTTCCACGTCTTTTTGGACACTAGCCATAGCACCAGCCCAGGAGCCGCGTACTAGTTGTCGCCTCCCTTTTCACGTGCCTGCTCTGCTCACAACACAACAACGCCGCGCACCCGGAAAGAGGAAGCAAGCAACAATGAACTGGATTTCAAAATAAAGTCGCGTCTAATGTCCGAGGTCAAACACGGCGATATAAATCGATGTTTACCTTTAGCATCGATGCCAATAAATCGTAGAGCATTATATCGATTAATCGATGTGTATCAATGTATCGTTAAACCCCTAGTGCTTAATTCTTTGATGCGGCGGATTCATCCGAGCTGGCTTAGCATTGCTAATTGTTCCACATGTCTATGCTGCAGCGTGTCAATGTCATGCTTGCAATACGTCGTCAGGCATGGACGGCACTGTTTAAAAGTCAAAAATGTCTTCCTCCAAAGACTGATTGGCGCAAACGGTCAAGGATTGACAATGGTAACACGTTGACGTCTGCATTCCATACTTATGCTAGCCTTGCATTTTGTCATTCATGAATGTTCAAATATTATGCATCAGGATTGAATGGGATGAAGACAATTGTGCTGCCGCTGCCAGCTGTGCCTACGTCTTCCAATTTCTGTTTTGTTTTGGGGGGGTCTTGGACTGATTGGTTGAATAAAACGGTGCGCTGCCTCAGCAAACTTGGGCTGACCAGCTCCTTGCGGACCGATTACATTACAGCCGTTCATTATTAACAAGTCAGGCTCGCTGGTATACATACATATGTCGACCCGAACTATTTCCACTCGAAAGAAATGGTCTGAAAAAAACATCCGGGCTTTCATTTTGGACATGTCTTGTCAACAATTATTGTACGATCATTATTATGTCCATTATTATAATAGCAAGTAATAGCAGACGATGTGGGGAAAGAACAATCATTCAATCGGTTTGTTTGAAAAACAACAACAAAAACGGAACTCATCATATTGGGATGTACAGCAACCCTGCTGTAAGCAGCATGGCCGTTGTTTTTCTCCATTTTGTTCTTTGTCATATTCTTAAAAGAGAGAGATCTACTTTATACTGGAATTCCCCCATATAGGGACAAATAAAGGACTATCGAATGTAATTGAATCGACACCATTGAGCGTGTCCTCTCCAGCTGTATTGCTGTTTGGGGTGGCGGCTGCACTGACTACAACTTGAAGGCCCTGCAGCGCATAGTGAACACGGCTGGTAAGATTATTGGTGCTTCGCTCCTCTCCTTGAAGGACATTTACACCTCCCGTCTCACCCGCAAGGCGACCACGATTGTGAGTGATGTGAGTCACCCCGCTCACTCCTTGTTCGAGCTTCTGCCCTCTGGGAAGAGGTACAGAAGCCTGCGCTCCCGCACCACCAGGCTCTCAAACAGCTTCATACTCCAGGCTGTTAGGATCCTGAACTCGCTCCCCCGTTCTGCGTAGCGTCCTGTACTTTTACTGTCTGTACTGTCTGTATGCACACTGGCTCTTATTTGTTGTGTTATCTGTTTATTTATTATTTATTATTACTCTTATTACTTACTATTTATTGTTATTATTGTTTATGTTTTTACTTTTGCGCTATGCTTGCTGGCTCCGTTTTGCTCCTCTTATTTATTGTGTTATCTGTTTATTTAGTATTTATTCATCACTCTTACTATTGATTGTTTGAAGTTTTGCCTTCTTGTTTTTATATTGTGTCGCGTACTTGTATGTCTATCGTGTTATGTGTCTCGTCACCGTGGGATAGAGAAAAACGTAATTTCGGTCTCTTTGTGTGTTGTGACATGTGGAGAGATTGACAATAAAGCTGACTTTGACTTTGAATGGGCATTAGCAAAGATCCACTTTTACAGGTAGGTCTCCCTTTTAACTCTCTTCCATTTGGCACACCGTTGAAAGTCAAGTCATAGCGACTCCCCTGCCTGCCCTCACAAACTTATGAATTGAACCTTTAAGTAAGCAAGCCCAGTTGCATTTCTTGTCTGCGGGATGTGCGGCCTCGCACCCATGCATCTTGAGTAATGGAGCTCCTGTCAGTCAGCGTAATGACATCCACCGAGCCACCTGTCCCATGCTGCTCGTGCCCGGGATTCTATACTTGCTCTCTTGTCACTTTTCAATTCAGTAGCACAATGGCGGCGCTTTGAAAAGAAAACAGGGTCCGGCTTCAGATTGAATGCGTCTTATCATTGCCATCAAATAAACAGGCTTGAATTTTTAAAAAAAATCATATAGCTATTCTATTTTTTTTTTGTAAGACCTGTGAACACGGATTTGTGTTGTGCTTTGTTGTAAGGCCTTAGATGTGTTTATAAACACACACACGCAAACGCTGGCAGTTCACATTTTCTACAGATGCGATACAAAAGCCGTACCAAAAAAAAAGTCATTGTGAGAAAATTGGCAAAAACTAACTTTTTCCCAGGAGTCAAAAGACAAGTGAGCTTAGGAAATGGAAGCCGGCTCACACTGTGACGTGCGTGCGAGCGATGAAGATTATCAACGGCGTATTCCACGCCACAGCCGAGGGCCGCCGGCAGCCGAGTGTAGCCAATACACGTCAGCCTTGACAGACAACGCACTCCCTGAGCAGAGGAGGAAGAGCTCTCCGGGCGACAGAGTTTGAGAAGTTGTAGCTCGTGTGGAGAATTTGGATGCAGGAGAGGGGGGGGGGGGGGGGGGGGTTGATTTAACCATTCACTAATGAAAGATTCATTGAAAAAAAACATGTGCTCTGTCTTTGCGTAGGAAAGGCCAGCGACTGGAGCCATGGGATCATCAGTACATTGGAAGTCCACTGGAAGGGGGGGCGGAGCATGAAAGGTTCATTGAAAAAAAACATGTGCTCTGTCTTTGCATAGGAAAGGCCAGCGACTGGAGCCATCGGATCAGTACATTCTAAGTCAACTGGAAGGGGGGCGGAGCATGCTCACCATCCGCAACATCCGTCAGGTTGACGGAGGCTTCTACTACTGCAAGTCTGCCAACAAGGCCGGCTCTCAGGAGATGGAGCTCTTCCTCAAAGTATTTGGTGAGTGGGAAAATGCCCGTAGCTCCCAAGGTTGCGTTGCGTGTACATCGTATAACATCAAGTTTATATTGAATCCTATTTCGCCGGCGTATCAAGGTGATGTATTCATCTGCGCTTCGGAGCCTTTTTTTAATCAAAGATTTCAATTTACTATCGAGGAGGGGTCACCGACTGAAGTACGGAAGGCAGAATGTGCATGGCAGCAGAGGCAGGCTGGATATTTGAGAAAGACGTTTCATCTGTAAATCTGCTGAGAGTGGGCCAGAGGGTTTCCTCCTCGTCTTGACAGAAGCAGAAGCCAGTGATTTAGAAATGATCAGCACCTCGGTCATGCATCATCTGTGTGTGTTTAAACCTGCCGGCGGCGCAGCCTTCATCTTCTCTTTCTGACTGGCGCTCTCATCTTCTCTTATTTTTCTGGTGACTGTCTCCACCCTCCAAATACATTCGACGTGGCCTGCAGTCCAGCCCCACATCACACACCTGAAGAATGTGACAGCGGTGGAGGGCAGCGCCGCCATGATTTTCTGCATGGCTGAGGGCGAGCCGTTGCCGGACATCTCCTGGAGACGAGCCAGCGATGGGCGGACCTTTGTGGACGGAGACAAGGTAGCTAGCGACCGACCGACCGAGCGCCAAAAGACCCATCTGCCATTGGAATTGTGCACAGTGTCTTCTGGTGGGAACACAAATGTGTTGATTTGGTAATGCTCAGACCCCGTCCCGTCCCGGTGCATTTTTCCTTTCAGAGCCTCGCTCAAAACACAAGCACGTCATAAAACAAACGATCCCAAAGATTCTGCTACAAATTGCTTGCGTAGATTCTCCGTTGTCCAGGTCACACCCGCTGAGCTGCAAATGGAGAGACTCCACACCTACACATTTTCAACTGGAGAAGATTTTTAGATTAAAGGTGAAATTTGTTCCCCCCAAAAAACCCCAATAGCAATTGTTATAACTCAGCCTTTGCGGCTTTACGCTGCAAACTGCTTGTGTATCCTGCAAACTGCTATTCACCGTGTAGCCTCCCTTCCCCCAAGACAATAACGAAGCAAACCAAAATGTATTTGGAAACATTCACCCTAGGCTATTTGAATCCTCGAAATTGGCCATAGCTGTGAATGTTGAATTTTGCCATCTTTTATTCACCGTCTTTCAATACAAGTCATCTGCATTTTTTTGAATCGAGCCCAGTAAAATGCATTTGACGTCGATGCAAAGTAATCGAGTGCCTGTGTTTGCCTGGTCTAGTTGAATGCTAAAAGCCAACATTTACAGGTCATCACTGCTATATGTCTTCATAAATGTCGAGTCATAATCCTTCCCACTCGCCATGTCTGAATGGGTGAAATTAGTGTCAGCCTGTCGGCCTACAAGTGCTGCCCGTGACCAGTCCATAATCAGATGCTTTTAATATTCATAATAACGTTGTTTATTTTTCACGCACATGCCGCAACTCAGGATGGCAATGACCTTGTACTTAAATTGACCACAAGGAATGATTTGAAATTGAATGAGGAACAGCTAGGCTACTTTGGGAATGGAATCATTGACGGACGGCGGAGGGACAACAATAACAACAGCGCTGTTTTGGGTTTTTTTGCTGGAAAAAGGTCACCACAAAACATTGCCATCACTCAGTTATATTGATCTTTTTTGATATCGTCAGTAATGATACATATAAGCAGCTATAATCATCTGGATTTTATGAAACAAGACAACAGCACTAGGAAAAGAAGACAAAAACTAACGACACTTTCAAACCATGCTGCCATTTCCAGCTGCCATTTCGAATACGTCCCTCGCACATGCCAGCCCCCCCATCTGAGAGTCAGATGCTTGCTTGTATTATTGATGCATTCTGTAAGATCTCTTCTACCTACTCCTCTTCATCAAGCCTTCAAACCGACGCACCATTTCTGCGCTTCCCTGTTGTGTGCTGGCCACTCACCTTCCACTGAGCTGCATATCAAACAGGCTGTGCTTTGGCCGCCCTGGTCTCTGCTCACACACCCCGCCAGTTGGCAGAGAGGAATGGGATGGGATGCATGCGAGGGAGGGGGCGTTTCCTGACGCAGAAGCTCCTCCCCTGGAAGGTGTCCTCTCTCTCTCTTCCTCCTCCTCCTCCTGGCTGCTCCGTCCATCCTCAGCATTCAAAGTGTTGCGTGCTCCTCCAATCCCATTGAGCCCGGCTGGCAAAGTAAACAGTCAACGTGTGAAGTGGTGAGCCACTGGAAGTCATTGGCTGATAGATATAGATAGATAGAGAGCGAGCGCTGCTGTGATAAGAGTGCCGATAAGCTAAATAGGATCAAGCTGAGACAACAAAGAGTGTGTTGGTGAACTGGGGGTTACATTACAAGAGCAAAATGTGCAAGGGAAGATGCACACTGCAGGGAATAAATAGCATGACCAAAGCCACATTTACACCAACAATGGTCCAGTTTAGATTTGTTTTCAACTGAATTTGTCTTAAATAAGAAGCAACCTGGAGTCTTCAGCTGATCACTATGAGGTGTTTTTGCACTTTCTTGTCCTGAGATTTATATATATATATATATAGCTACACACATACTATATAAGTACACACTCTCCCTCCCTGAAGTGCCCCCTCGTTGACTCTAATCAATGATTAAGTCAAGAAATAACTGAATAAATGGAGCAATCTAAAGCAATTTGACAATCTCAAAGGTAAGAGCGTAGCAAAAGCTGACTTGGGAATCAGATTAATGATGCCCGTCATGATGTAATATTTCCTCTCAGGTGCAGTTACTTTGTGAAATATGCACGAGTCCAGTGTTTCACCTCCCAAACTATTTTCATCTCAACAGCAGCTGAATGAACTGAACTCGTGCACTGCCATATAGACGTCATAGGCTTATTGGAAATGAAAAGGTGGGCCTCCTGAACATTTGATGTCCTCAGAGCCAGGACGGACGCTTCGAGGTGCGCGCTCACCACGGCAAATCGGTGCTGACCGTCAGCGGCGTGAGGCTTGCCGACCTGGGCCGCTTCGACTGTGAGGCGCTCAGCAGGATCGGAGGGCATCAGAAGAGCATGTTCCTTGACATTGAGTGTAAGTGGCCATTCCAGGATGTTTCCCGTGACTTTTGTCCTCCCAGCATCGCATGCACAAGTGTCGTAGAATACCTCGGCTGCGAGGAAATATGTTGGCCGCCGCCATTTGGCCCAATTTGCATCTGCTACTCGCCGTAGGACGAGGCTCCAATTAAGAGCGCCCTCTCTTATTAACACCTCCGCGATGTGTCTCGGACAGACGTACCAAAGTTCTTGAGCAACCACACCATCTACTATTCTTGGGAGGGCAACCCAGTGAACATCAGCTGTGATGTGATGTCCAACCCGCCCGCCACTTTGCTGTGGGGGAGGGAACACTTTGCCATCTCGCCGGAAGGGACCAGCAACACTCGGGTGCACAACGCCATGGGCAAGTCTCTACTAGAGGTGTGGCAGAAGCATGAGCACACGGATGCATGACCGACCTACTTGTTGTCTTGTCACGTTTGCTTTGTATTTCTTCCGGTATGAAAGTCGACGGCTTGTTATACTTGTAGGTTACGCCGATGTCCGACAGGGACTTTGGTCGTTACAACTGCACCGCCGGCAATAACGTCGGCATTCGCTACCAGGAATTTATTCTGGCCCAGGCAGGTGAGTGTGACTTCCGAGCAAGTTGGCAAAGTTAGCCGACCCGCGTCAGGGACTTGACTGTACAAGGACTTTGTTGGACATTCAAATGCTAATGAGCCTATTTGTAATTATGGCAAAGTTCCACGTCCACTTGTATTCTCCCTATCTTAATCTCAAACAAAGCCGTCTGATTTACCATTCCCTCGGCTATTTGCAGAAGTGGCCTCTAATTGACTGCAGTGCAGGCCAATACATGATTGCGCATTCCAATTATCTTCAGTGCGGATTGAATGGTAACCAAAGTAAGGAATAAAAGCTGACCTCGCATGATTACATCCAATAAGAGACAAGATAGGCGCCCCTATTCAAATTGGGGGTCTTTCGGGATCCCCCCCCCGCATACTGCCACCGACTTTTGATCCCATGTCCAGATGTGCCGTCCAACCCGCACTCGCTACGCCTGTCAGCCATCTCCCGGCGTTTGGCCGCCGTCACGTTCGTGAAGCCGGATTCCCACGGCGGCGTGCCCATCGGCTATTACCTGGTGCAGTACAAGGAGTTGGGCCCACAAGACTGGAAGGACGTCCGATCGCATAGTGTGCACAGTGAGTATTCCACGGAGCACTGAATGACAAAAGTATCGGGAGGCGCAATTGAAACGCGTCATGGAAGAAGAGACGCCGTTGGCCGTATTCATCAAGAAGACACAAGGTCAGAGGTCAAAACCCTCTAAAAACAGACTTCCTCCAACTTTTTCATTTTCTCGCCAAGCTCATCCGGTTCATCGATCGACCGAGCTGCGCTTTGCGAAATCGTTAGGCTATCGCTCGTTTTCATCCTTTACAGTAAATGAATGGCACGTTGTAACTCAGGCAAATTCGACTACAGAATGAAAGCGGATGAATAAGCTGGTCCAGTTGAATGTAGTATTTCTTCTATTAGTCTCTCTTCTTTCAGAGACCACAAATACAGTTTTTTCCGTGTATAGTGCGCAAAATTTAACTAATTTATTGTCCTAAAATCCGGGGTGCGCATTATACATGGGTACAAAAAAATTAATTTCTTTTTTTTTTATTTTTTATTTTTTTAAGAAAGTCATGGTACAACAAATCCAACAACAGGACTGACCGACAAAGTCGTGGAACAAAAAGACAGGGTGACATTACCAAAGACAGGAACATAAACCACATCATGACAGTAACACATGCAATGATCCGACGGTGAGCGAGGGGCAGACAGGACTTAAATAAAAAACACGTTACATCGATTGAGGTGACACAGGAAGAGAGGGGCGACGCGACGCGAACAGAAACTATGGCAACACATAGCAAAACTGGGGACGAGACATGACAAATCTCCCTCGAAATAAAACTTGAAATCACCTTTCTTCTTGTTTGTTGTCAATCGCGCAACGCATTCAGCCATCCTGCCCAACACACTTAGTAAAATTCATAATTGACGACACATCGTTTGATGCGATGGTGCAATCCTTGATGGTGTGTTATTGTCAAATATTGTTTGTTTTTTAATCTCCATCGCGGACCGGACGTCATACGGAGGCCGCCATTACAGATGCGCAGAACGGTTGCGCAAGACACGTCAGTTATATAAAGAACGAGAGTTCAGTTCTCCACCTATTAGTTTCAATTCACAGTTTAATTAGCAGTTTCAATCAGCAAATAACAAAATGCGTATTACAGGGGCAAGTTTTGGTTTCCAAGGGTGTTTTTATTCCTCTTCAACGTCTCTCCCATACAGAGCCGCCTCTTTCCCGTGCGCGCACGGAGCGCGGTGGTGCGTTTACGGGCAGTCGGAGAAATCAACGCCAACAAAAAAAATGACATCCAGCCTAGTTAAGACCATACCAAAGACTATAAAAATGGGACCCATTGCCTCCCTGCGTGTGTGACGATCATTGGGACTTAAAAAAAAAAAAAAAAAAAAAATTTTTTAGAATTCATAAAAATTGGGTGCTGATCTTGAGGTCCTCTGTGTTTACACTCCATTTTTAATATGCGGTACGCGCGCCGGGAGATGAGCAACAAATGAGCAGGTATTGAGCAATTGAGTGAATCCCAATCAAGCTGGTAAATAAAGAAAGAAATATTTATGAGGGAGGCAACTTGTTCTCAACAGGAAAAGTTGTACGCTCCTGTTTGCGCTGGCCCTGTGATCCATGGCTTTCTGTCTCACCAGCGACGGTGGTGCTGAGCGGCCTGGAGCCCAATACGACGTACGAGGTTCGAGTGGCGGCCGTCAATGAGATGGGTCAGGGCGAGTTCAGTCACATGGAGACTTTCCAGACTTTACCCGTCCGTAAGTCTCTCATTTGGCATATTTCTTGATGGAATTCAGGATTCCTTAGTCCTTATTGATTTCAGTCAGTTCATTGTGTTCAAGGCACAGTAGGCCTTCTGTTTGGGACAGGTTGTTTTCCCTCAGGCGCGGTGGTTTCATTTACATTAACTAAGAGATGGAGTCGTCAGTCACCTGCTTTGTTGTTTTCTACGGATCATTTTATCTCATCGACTGCCTTTAAATGGTGCCATTTCACCCTTAAGAATAGAGGCAATTCAACAACACCCACTAGCTTGGGAGTGTCCCAAAAAAAAAAAAAAATGGGTATAGTGCTTTTCCAGACACAATAATTGCATTATTCATTCGTTCACACATTCCCATTTGGGTGCTGATCTTCTTTCCGAGCCTGTGTCAATATAAATGCAAGGCGTTGTAGTTGTGCCATAAAACTATGACTTACTCTTCTGATACGTTAATCAGTCAATAGCATTGGAATGAATGGAATGGAATATCATTAGAAATTCAAAAGGCTCCATTTGTCAGGAGAACCGAGCCCACCAGCAGTCCACGGGCAGAGAGGACTGGGCAAAGCCTACAAGCTGGGCTTGGTCAAGCAGGATGATGGCGGCATGCCCATCGTGGAATATATCGTCAAGTACAAGACAGTGAGTGACAACAAAGGTTGTCCGTTGTGATCACAAACCTCTCATCCATCCATCCATCCATCCATCCATCCATCCATCTGACTCGATTGCAGGATAAAGAAGAGCAATGGATGACCAAGCTGGTTCCGGGCTCCAATGACTTTGCCACTTTGCAGCCGCTGCAGTGGAACACCCGATACGAGGTGGAGATTACGGCCCGCAATGTTAAAGGCTTGTCGGAGCCCACCTTCTATCAGTTCTTCATGCCACAGAAACCGGAAATCACAGGTAAGCGCATTTTAAGGGAGGGACGGTTCTCATTAGGGCTCAAACATATTGGAAAAAAACACAATATGGATTTTGCTAGATCTAACATTTTATTGGACTTGTTTTTCATGTGACATGGCTGAATGTGACTTGATCTGTTTTTGTTTTTTTCCAATAGTATTATTGTTTTAGTTACAATTATATTGTGAGGCAATCTGGACATTCTTATTTGATAGTTTTGTCGTTTTGATGTTTGTGCGCTAATGAAAAAAAAATCTGAATTTAAGCAGTAGTTTTATTTTTCATTGGTCCAAAAAATATCCAATTTAAATAGAGTTATTTAATCACAGAAAATACCTTTGACTTGGCTAATCCCATCCTAACAGTTCCTTTTGATTCTTTTTGTAATAGTACAATTTTTTCAAGAGCTATTTCTGTGTGCGGGAGCAACATACCTAACCCACAGTGCTCTCAAGTGTTTGTTATTAGTTTTCTTTTCAGTTTCGAAAGGTGCTGGCGCTGCGACTGCCATGACTGAACGAATGAATTTGCAAAGCTCAGCTAAATGGTCATCACTGGACCTCTTCTTCTGTGTGAGCAGAATCCCTCTTCAACGGGCTGAGCCTCGGGGCGGTGGTGGGCCTGGGCCTGGGAGCGCTCCTCCTGCTTCTTGTCCTTGTGGATGTCAGCTGCTTCTTCCTGCGCCACTGTGGTCTGCTGATGTGCATCACGCGCAAGCTGCGCAGCAAAAAGACAGCCACCGGCGGCAAAGAAATGGAAGAGGGCAAGGCCGCCTACCTGTGAGTGTCCTTTTCTTGTCAATGTCAACATGAATGACTTTCATGCTTGCCCAGGGAGCATCTGCTGTGGGTGTCACGGCCTTTGGGTCACGACTACATTATTATTATTTTTTTTTTCAAGCTAATGTGCACACGTGTTGAGTGACCTGTGTGGCAAAAGTTAAACCAAACCCGTGAAAGACTCAAATCTAGCTAGCTTTTTATTGGAGAATGAGAAAAGAAACCTTCTCTTTGCCGTCTAGGTGCACCTACAACAGCAGCCCGACCACCTTTTCAACCACAGTATGTCTCTGATAATGTCTTCTTCACAAACATCTCATCCTGCGTGTCTCGTTTGCATGTAGACGTTCACACGGATCAAGTGGTTGTCTCCGTATTTGACCGCGATCCATTGAAGCGTTCATGATTCAAACACAGTTGGAATTGTGCACGTCAAACACAAATTCAGCTTGTCATTCACTTCCTCATTTCATGGACATGAAATTAGGTTGCAGCAGTACACGGAAAAAAAGTTTTTGATGGCTTGATTGAAATTTGGTTCATCGAGAGGTCAAATGAAATCTTCGACTATCATCAACCCAAGGTTGGATGCAGGCCATTTATTTGCATCTGCAGGTCTATTTCGGGAAAATTCAACTCCATTTGGATGGGTAAATGAGGCCCAAAATGAATTGGAAAATCCATTTGACTTTGAGAATCTTCCTCATTTTCCAATTTGCCCTGTTGACAATCCCTGATCGAATACACTAGACATCTACCGTAATTTTCGGACTATAAATCGCGTTTTTTTTCATAGTTTGGGTGGGGGGGCGACTTATGGTCAGGAGCAACTTATATACATATATATGGGTTTTTTTTTTCACTTTTTTGGGCATTTTATGGCTGGTGCGACTTATACTCCGGTGCGACTTATAGTCCGAAAATGACGGTACTTGAAAAGTATTTCTGGATTTAGATGATTTGATTTTGTGCAACCACTTGAGGAAATAAACATGTTTTTAGTGTAGCTTCATGCAACCACTACTAAATGGCACTTAAGCTTGTGTTTCCGCTTTGGGCTTGTTACAGTGACAACGTACGTAATAAGCAGCTAAGCGGCGTTATCAGTCGTTCTGGCCCAACTTGATTGAGGGATGTCAATATGCCGCCGGATTCATCCCGAATGAATCCATGCAAAGCATGGTGGCAAAGGTGCCGGCGCTAGTCCAATCTGGGTTTGCATGAGCTCATGAAACATGAAATTGCTTAACGTCCTCCAATCAAGCACTTATTGTGCTTATTTGGCTGGATTTCACTCTCCTATAATCTCACTTGTCTTGTTGCGAGAGAATTTGTGTCCCATTTCAATGGATTTGCATCGTGAAAGGACGCTGGATGTTTCTGTCGCTTGTGCCTCGTCTTTGGGCTCATTCGGTGGGCCAAAGCTAGTCAGTCTCTCCGCGTACTCACACGAGGCTTTTTGAAATCGATTACAATGATTTGACCGTTGAAGTGACCAGTTACCAGTTACTGTGTGAATAGAGCAAAGATTGAATCATTCACACTGATCATCAAGTAAATAGTGCGATTTGGAGAAAAATGATCCCATTTCCTGAACAAATCCTTCTTGAGGCTGGATATCAAGCGGGAATCAGCTTACTGACAGCAGTACACGAAGGCGTCTTGCTTTCGCTGTCTTCATCGAAAGAATTTGAGAAGATTTAGAAAAGACCCTATCATCTCACACTTGCGGGAGAAAACCTCTCTCTCTCTCTCTCTCTCTCTCTCTCTCTCTCTCTCTCTCTCTCTCTCTCTCTCTCTCTCTCTCTCTCTCTCTCTCTCTCTCTCTCTCTCTCTCTCTCTCTCTCTCTCTCTCTCTCTCTCTCTCTCTCTCTCTCTCTCTCTCTGTCTCTCTGTCTCTCTGTCTCTCTGTCTCTCTGTCTCTCTGTCTCTGTCTCTGTCTGTTCTGTGCTCTGAAAATTGCAGGAAACTCACGATGAAGGAAGAAATTGGCAAAGAGTCTCTCAAGGATACTATTGAAATCAAACTGCAGGGCGACCGCCGCATCCACCCTAAGCCGGACGACAACAAAGCATAGAAGGGATGGGGAGGGGGGCCGGCGGCGGGGGCAGCTTTCCCGCAAGAAAATTCGGATCACCAGACCAAAACCCTAACAAACATACTGCGGTGGAAGGAAAAATGATTGTATATTTTGTGTTTTGTTGTGTCTGGTTATGATGCTTTTATTTGACCCCCCCTCCTCCTTTTCATATCAAAAGTATTCACAGTTGAGTCATTGCTCCCCCGCTGAGCTCTCTCTCGCTCAGCATCATCACGCTTGCGGGCCATTCTAGCCAGAGAACCTCAACGATACGCCGATGATGTCAACCTTCTTAGTTTCCCTGGCGTGATTGGGCAAGCTTCAGTATGGACAAACTATTTTCTACAGAACAGGGGGAAAGAATCGTTTCATTCTGTGTTGCCAGAGAACAAACAAAAAGGGACTCGTCAAATAAAAAAGACAAAAAAGAATGATGTCGTGGCAAGTAGCATATGTGGGTTGAGTTGTTTTCAAAAGTCTTTTTCTAAAGTATTGACGCTGAGTATTGTTGCCACTGTTGTCATCTGTCATTACGCAATGGATGTTTTTGCTATTTCGGTCTCCTCCTGTGAGCTTGAACTGTGAACGTTTCGATCGATCCGAGCGAGCGCTTTGTCGGAGGGAACCAACCGACCAATCGTCAACATTTACCTTGATCTCTATGCGCTCTGTGCCTTTGATGTCTCCTCAAAGTACCCCCCCCCCCCCTTTCTCCTTTTGCTCGCTGACATTGTCACGTGTTGTACATAGGTGAGAAGAAAAAAATATTTTGCAGAGCTTTTATGTAAAAACACTATAAAAGATGTGACTTTTTTTTTCTTTCGCAAAAGGCAGATCGTTCTTTTGTCATGTTGTATTTGGTCCAAAGCTTAGTGCTCGTCCAACTTTTGATTGTTTTGTCAAATGTGCAGCGATCGCGTTCATCTGAATTGAGGAGGTCATTCTATTTGTTGAGACATGAATGTTTATATGCGCTGGGAAATGTAGTAAACACTGAAGAGAACATTAGTATGAGTGGTGGGATGACTACTGATGCTGACATAACAGGTCTGTCAGAAAGATTCCAGGACCGGCGGCGCAATCCATATCTTTCAACACACTTTTTCAGTCCACTCTGTGATGCCTTCGGATCTCCTTGAGCTAGGGAAGGAGGGGCAAAATCATGAGTGCTCGAGAACGTTGCTCCAGCACGGACACGGCAATGTTGTTCTCTGCCAGGAAGTGTCAGACGCTCAGGGTATTGAGAGCAGGTGCGAGTTGAAAGCACAACATTTGCTACAGGATCTCTTTGTGGAGGTGCTGCTTGATCGCCTGAGCTCCACAGAAGGACCATTTGGTTTCTTTTGTGACACCAGCCCTAGAACCTTTCTGACATACCATGTTGAGCTTTGTCAACTTTGTCTTTGGCAACTCTGATTTTATTTTATTTTTCTGCTGTATTTTTCATCTGATGTTGTATGAGATGATCATGACCTCCCATGAATGTGACTCGTTGATTTATGCACTTGTGGACCGTGATTGACTCCCCCAGGCCGCCGCTCAGACCGTGGATTATTTTTTTGGTTTGTTTTTTTACAACGTGCTTTGTCCCAGCCAGCCTATTCTGCCTTTTGTAATAAGTTTAAGTAGAAACACGTTTACATGCAGCGCTTTACCTCCCTCTAATAGTTGCAGTGGGAAGAGCAAATACCGAATGGCAGCAAGCAATGTCGACTCGTGTGCATCTGTTAAAAGCAGATGTTTAAAGCTTTTATGTTGTGCCTTGGACAAGATTTGTCCGTGAGTATTATTCGAATTTTGAAACAATATTTTAGTTTGGTTACATGTGATGTTTAATGCAAACCTATTCACCGTAAATGTGATGTAGCTTGTATGTGTTGAGCTAACGCACAATTTTACTCCTAGTTTTAAGACGGTCTTAAGAGGGCAATGGTTTGAGGCCATTCTACAAATAAACTAGCTAAAAGAAACCAAGTCTGATTATTTGGAGCGTCGTTAACTCGCTGTCTAGCTGGTGAAAAACTCGATGCTTCAGAGTGAGGACAGCACAGTAAAAGGACACTAGCGCGGCGGGCACAACCACGAGGAGCTACATCCAGCAAGATAACCATGAGCCTACCATCAGGAAAGCGGTATCACCCAGGTCTACCAGAAGAAGATCTAATGCCAGACCCTACAGAACCAGGACAAGTGCACAACACAGACGATGTGGACAGCACGGAGAACAAGGGTAACGCAAGCTACACAGACACAAAGATGAAGTCTTCACGCTCGCATACATCCAAACGTTCATCCGTAAGTTCTGCAGCGCTAAAAGCACGTGCACAAGCAGTTGCTGCACGAGCACAGCTGGAGTATTCATTAAAAGAAGCAGCCATAATGAAACAGAAAACTGAACTTGAGGCTAGTTTACATGTTTTGAGTAGTCAAAAAGCTGTTGCAGTTGCCGAAGCAGAGGCTGCTGTTTATGAAGGAGAGGAGGGTCTCTCAAAGACTGAACTGAGTCATGTGTTTGTAGAACCACCTGCTAATCCAATGCAACGCACAGCAGAGTATATTCAGCAACACACAGACATTTGCCATGAAGGATTCACGTCACGAGTCGATCCTCTCGCTTGCCACAATGCTGCACGTGAACAATGTGAAATGGCTATGACTACAAAGATAGACAATAAAGGCATGCACAGCGTGGAAAAAACGGATATTAAAGTAGAGCACCAAACACAGCAAGGACAGACGAATTCCCCCAAACTGTATCCGTACGACACTCCTCCGTCCAAACGGGTGCGTGTGATCTCAGTGTACAGTGCGCGTCGTCCTCGTGCCCCAAATTTCTTTGCGCCCGTTTGGACCTTCAACCCTAACCCCTCGCGGAATGTGCTTTGTGCAGGCAGGACGTGGGAATATCAATGTCTCTCTGTATGTACATGTGTAACACTTGTGTCATATGTAAATAAACATGTCCTGGTAGAAGAGGCCCTGGTTCCCGATGTGGCTTTCTCTTCGTTGCTTCAAGGACGTCGACGGGCAAGCGGCGGGCGGGCGGGCGACACGCACGCATGCACGCACGCACGCACGGACGCACGGACGCACGGACGCACGGACGGCAGTCCTTGTCATTATCCCGGCCGGCCGTTGTGACAAACTGTCGGTGAAATCACATTCTTACACAAACATCGATTTTTTTTTTTTGCCCTTCAATGGACAATTGGGTGGGCTTTTTTGTCTTTCCCAATAGAGGGCAAAGTGCTTTTTTCCGTCAGGGTCATTTCCAAGCCAGTATTATTTCAAATGGAAGCTGTGTTGCATTGAAATCCATCGTCCACTCCAGGACGAGAAAGTCAAGAGAATTGTGCGTGCAAGGTGAAATGAAATGAAGATTTTAATGCGGCGTGCTTTTCACTTCACTCGTTTGAGTGCCATCAACTACAATTTCAATTCCAAACTGCTTTTGATGAAGTGCGCAATTTTAGACAGGCAGCAAATTGCTCATGTAATTCTCTCTGAAAAATACTTAGTATATAGTACATAATAGTAGTATTTTTAGTATATCGCCTTTTTTCCTCCATAATTAACAATCAAAGCCTTCTCATAAAATTACTTTTCCTGAATTCGTGACCACTCTAGCAATTTAATGACCAGTTCCAAATCTTTCTGGGTTGTTATTAGCACTGATTAAACTCCCTCCATTTTTGAGCCCCTAAGCATCCAGACTGCAAATAAATGGAGCTTGTATGAATATGCCACTGGCGGCTCATTTAACTCCTTTTGTTTCCAGACAGAGACCCAGAGAAATCTATTGGAAAGTCATAAAGGCTTTTGTCAACATTTGGTGCTGCGGAGGCCAAAGGTGGACTGAAAGCCAATCAAGCTGATTCTGATGAAAGAAAACAAAATATACATCCAAACAAAGTCAACAAAAGCACAGATCATGGCAGTTTGTAAAAATACTCCACTCCGGTTTATTGATAGAGCACTTTTGAAAGAACCTCATCTGAAACAAAAGGCCTGACGGAGATGAGCTGGCCCTCAATCATAGCCGGCGATCCAAAAGGATAGCACGCGGATGGATAGCCGGCCGCTCCCTCCCTACCTCCCTCCCTCCGTTGTTCAACTTGTCATGCTCAGCTGTCTTGGTTGGGCCACATCAATTCAAACATTGTTTTGAGCTGACTGGCAGGAAGTCATAAAGCGGAAGAAAAAAAAAGAGAGCACAATAAGCCTCAGGTAATATTTTCCCCCTAATCTTAGGCTTTGCAGAGTCCCCCATGATACTGACAGACAGCACCTTAATCCCAACTACTCAAGAAAGTTTGAGACAACACCCAAGCCATTGTTGGAAGTTTGGGCTCCCTTATGCGTAAAAGCAAGCGTGCACTTAAGACACCACTTCTCCGCACAATTCCGCAGTGACAGCCGCACACAAATTCAGACCATTATCAGACCAGACCAGAAGCACACAAGGTATCCGAGCGGCTTCAACCGAATGTTGACGCTAATCAGAGCGGAGGAGCTTGACCTCAGATTCAGGTGGGGTAACCTGACACCATGGTTCCCATGTGGCCGCGTCAGAAGTGCCAAAGGCTCTTTGGCAGGCAGTCCATTTGTGCTGACCACAGATGAGATCGCAAAGGCGTCGCGAAGGTACTTTCCTTCATTTGAATTACTGTAGTAGGACTGACGTGGCATTACCTGTCACACGTTAAAAGCTTTGTTGCGACACCCGCTGCAGCTCAACTTGCCGCCTTACACCTACGTTCACATACAAGATTTCAGTCGCCTCTCTGCCCCGCGTGGACCTGAGGTCGCGTACGCTAACCAGTGATGTGACCGTGCCAGATGCTCTCCTCTGCCTCCCTCGCCAGCTGCGGTCCGTGTCCGGCCCGCTCGGTTCGCTGGCCTGACTTTAGCACGCTAAAAAAACAACACGGACCGACTCTTTAGTTCCCAAATGGCTCACTCCAAGACAAGACATTCAGCGGTATCCAGCTAGCAGTGACTTGGCAGCTAGCAAGAACTTGATGCCGTCACTTGTTTTTCTTTCTTTTGTCTGTCATGTCAAGTCAGAGGTGCAAGCCACAGGCAACTTGCAATCAGCTCCAAACCTCCTAACCTGCAGGGGGTAGAGAAAGAGGAAAGTGTCAGCCAAAAGCAGGAGCCCAAGCCAATGAGCCCTGGAACTAAACTACCTACCTACCTACGTATCTATATACTTCCTGTAGCCTGCATGGCATGGAGAGCAATCAACAATGTTTGGGAGCACTGGAACAAGCAACCAAAAGTCACTCCGCTCACGGTCAACACGCAACTGGTATGAAAATGGACATTTGTATCGATTGTTGAGGAACCTGAGCTATTGGAACGGTCAAATGAATTGAAATGGGAAATTTGAGTACTTGTTTGAAAGTTGAAGTAGGTTTTGTTTGAATTACAATGAGACACATGTTTATTTGTTTAAAGGTTATCAACCTGAAGTACAATCTACATGACAACCTTCATTGGGACCTAAATGGAATGTAAACTGGAACCCAATGAAAGGAAAACGAAATGAAGATTGGACTTGTCCCTTTGCATTCTTCAGAGCAGGCTTTTTTCAAGTTGAAGCAAGAACTGGGTGAAACATTGACAGAACTTGACATTGTCACACGCGCGCCCACACATTCACAAGGTGGGAATCAAACGCGCGGTGTCGGCGGCACACAAGACGAGCAAGTGTAGCCAGCCCTCCACCCCATCAGCCGCTCCCTTGATGCTATCGCTAGCAATGTTCTGCCTGTTTACGTTGCTCGTTATTTGATGAGCTCATCATTCCAAATAGGTGTGTTGGAAGAGAGCCACATCTAGTCATTTATTCATTTTTTATTTGATCTAGCGAGTTAGCTTATCTTTTTTGAGCTAGCTTGTCTGTCCGTCCGTCCGTCCGTCCATGTATCTATTTATCCAAAGAGCAAATCTGCTAGTAACTAGCAGATTTGCTCTTTAGATAAATCTATCTATCTATCTACTACCAGCTAGTAGATGTGTACAGAGTTGTTTCTCAGACAAGCTTAAAATGGTGACAGGTGTATCTTGTTCCTTTCTTCTCTGCTGTTCACTTCAAACACGCTCCATGCGACCGCAATGCTCTCGTATCAGACAAGGCTTGCTCGATCACCTGCTCGTTTGGTGTCCCGTGTGCGCACGGAGCGCGGTGGTGCGTTTACGGGCAGTCGGAGAAATCAACGCCAACAAAAAAAATTACATCCAGCCTAGTTAAGACCATACCAAAGACTATGTATAAAAATGGGACCCATTGCCTCCCTACGTGTGTGACGATCATTGGGACTTAAAAAAAAAATATATATATATTTTTTTTTGTACCCATGTATAATCCGCACCCCAGATTTTAGGACAATAAATTAGTTAAATTTTGCGCACTATACACGGAAAAAAACGGTATACTAAAATGAGACTGTATTTTTTGGCCTTCAGTCACAGTTGTACATTTTCTCTCTTTTCTCAGTGTTTATTTTGCTTCCTCAATTTCATTTGGTTTTATGGAGGGATTTTGTCTGATAGCAAAGGGGAAGCTCACTATTGTTTGTGTATTTGAATGTTCCGAATCAAAGTTGTCAATCAGTCCAAAAAAAAAAAAAAATCGTGTTGACAAAACCCCAGAGAATGGTTTTGACTTGGGGTTTAACAAATAACTTGTCATTTTATGATTCTAATTCTGTCCGTTTTGAAGAGCCCAAATTTAGTTCCTTGACCTAGTAAGTGGCAAACCACTGTTGGATACACATTTCTGTTTTGCTTAGCTGAATTCAAATTCAAACGTAGCGCACACAGACAGTCATTAGTTTATTTCCAGTTGGCCTTGAGCCCGACCTGAGAGCATTTTACTCCCTCGGCTTGGCCATATTGTGTTTGTAGGATGAAATGCAGTCACCATAGCAACCCTTGGCGGACGGACGGACGGACGGACTGACGGAGAGAGCAAGCTTCTTTCTTTCTTTCTTTCTTTCTTTCTTTCTTTCTTTCTTTCTTTCTTTCTTTCTTTCTTTCTTTCTTTCTTTCTTTCTTTCTTTCTTTCTTTCTTTCTTCAGAGTGCGAGCTCAGCCTTTCTGTGTTCTATTAGGGAAAAGGGCCGACGATCCTATTACCGCTCGAGTAATCTCACCGGGCCCGGCCAGACAGGACTTGGAAGGATTTCCCATCCAGCCCTCCCTCCCTCCCTTCGTCTCCTTTGCCCACTGACCCTCCGGACGGAGTCCATTTCCCCACAGCTCGGCCGCTCTCAACGGTGCTTTGAGGCGCACTGCGCACACGGGTGGTGTGGTGCGGTGCGATATGATGTGAAGAAGAAGCACGGAGCGGCAGGTTAAGGAAAGAGAGTCGACTTCTAGAGAGCGTACACTTCACCTCAGGTCTGCTGGTTGCTAGTTAGGACATCTTCTGTTTGCCTTGCTAACAGCCGTGACTTTTGGAAGTCGCGCATGCAAGCAAGCAAGCAAGCAAGCATGCAGTAACTTCTAATCTGGCCTGTTGCTGTTATCAGGTTGAATCCACCTGCTTGCTGGACGGTCGGTCGGTCGCCCTCAACCTGTAAGGATGACCATTCAAAAGCCAGCCAGCCAGCCAGCCAGCCAGCCAGCCAGCCAGTCATTCTGTTGTTAATGCTCCTTTGAAAAATGCCCTTTTGAACACAATGGTTTTGCTTTCTTGCAGCCAAGCTTTGAACCTTTTGAAAAAGTAGAGTGCCGCTTGTTCTTCCTTTTCATTCGTTCATGGTACTAGCATGCTGCGTAAGCCTGCAGGGAATCAATTCGAACTGGGCAGGGAGACTTTTTCAAAGACGTCCCGTGCAGTCTCAACTAGGGGTGTAACAATACATCGATACACATCGATTAATCGATATAATGCTCTACGATTTATTGGCATCGATGCTAAAGGTAAACATCGATTTATATCGCCGTGTTTGACCTCGGACATTAGAGGCGACTTTATTTTGAAATCCAGTTCATTGTTGCTTGCTTCCTCTTTCCGGGAGCAGTGCGCCCGGCGTTGTTGTGTTGTGAGCAGAGCAGGCACGTGAAAGGGGAGGCGACAACTAGTACGCGGCTCCTGGGCTGGTGCTATGGCTAGTGTCCAAAAAGACGAGGAAATTCCCTCCCCTTTAGGCTTCAAGTCATTCGTTTGGAAGCACTTTGGATTCCAAAGAAAAGATGGCTCAACCGACAAGACACGTGCAGTTTGTAAATCCTGCCATGCGGTGATCAAATATTCAGGGAGCACAAATCTCGCCGCACGTTTAAAGAAAAAACACAACATCAAAGTTCAGTGTTAAAGTAAGCAATTTGTATACTACAATACTCTTGTCATTTCCTAAATAAAGAGTTTGCAGTACCTTGTTGATTTTGCGTATGAATTGTTATAAATCAGGATATTGTTCTATATTTTTTATTAAAAAAAAAAAAATCGATCGTAGAGCACTATATCGCGATATATCGTGAATGAATCGCAGCAGGCTTTAAGATATCGGCAAATATCGTATCGTAGTTCCTTATATCGATATTATATCGTATCCTGAAAAAACCCGCGATTCCAGGTATCGGGTGCTAACCAAAAATCGTAAGCATTTGTGGTTGATGTGCTATTTGAAGCAATAATTACTACGCTTTAGTCAGTCATTTATAAATAAAGTTTTCCCCTTTTCAATTTGTGGTCGAACGCCATACGTTTTATTTGTAACTCCACTTCCTAACACTAAAGTATTACAATATTAAATGTAAGTATCCAGTGGCTTTATAAATTGATAGTTATAAATCGATTAAGCCATGTCTCTTTTTAGATTATACTAGCAGACAAAACTTTTTCCCAACGAGAGAGAGAGAGAGAGAGAGAGAGAGAGAGAGAGAGAGACACAGAGAGAGAGAGAGACACAGAGAGAGAGAGAGACACAGAGAGAGAGCGAGAGAGACACAGAGAGAGAGCGAGAGAGAGACACAGAGAGAGAGCGAGAGAGAGACACAGAGAGAGAGCGAGAGAGAGACACAGAGAGAGAGCGAGAGAGAGACACAGAGAGAGAGCGAGAGAGAGACACAGAGAGAGAGCGAGAGAGAGACACAGAGAGAGAGCGAGAGAGAGAGAGAGAGACACACAGAGAGAGAGAGAGAGAGAGAGAGAGAGAGAGAGAGAGACAGAGAGAGAGAGAGAGAGAGAGAGAGAGAGACACAGAGAGAGAGACACAGAGAGAGAGAGACACACAGAGAGAGAGAGAGACACAGAGAGAGAGAGCGAGAGAGAGAGCGAGAGAGAGAGCGAGAGAGAGAGACACAGAGAGACACAGAGAGACACAGAGAGACACAGAGAGAGACACAGAGAGAGACACAGAGAGAGACACAGAGAGAGAGAGACACAGAGAGAGAGAGACACAGAGAGAGAGAGACACAGAGAGAGAGAGACACAGAGAGAGAGAGACACAGAGAGAGAGACACAGAGAGAGAGACACACAGAGAGAGAGAGACACAGAGAGAGAGACACAGAGACACAGAGAGAGAGAGACACACAGAGAGAGAGAGACACAGAGAGAGAGAGACACACAGAGAGACACACAGAGAGACACACAGAGAGACACACAGAGAGACACACAGAGAGACACACAGAGAGACACACAGTTAATAATTCATGTACATGACGTAATACTTTTTTCTACAAAATTCAATAGATGACTCTCCAAGAGCAAGAATGCCACTGCATTTAAATTGTTTTTTTGGCGGGAAATTACACTTCCGGTATCAATATCGGATCGAATATCGGGTATTTTGGGTAGGAAATACTTGGTATCGGATCAATTCCGAAATCATTGGTATCGCCCATCCCTAGCTCTCGTATCAGACGCTTGCTCGATCACCTGCTCGTTTGCTGTCCCGTGCGCGCACGGAGCGCGGTGGTGCGTTTATGGGCAGTCGGAGAAATCAACGCCAACAAAAAAAATTACATCCAGCCTAGTTAAGACCATACCAAAGACTATAAAAATGGGACCCATTGCCTCCTTGCGTGTGTGACGATCATTGGGACTTAAAAAAATAAAAAAAAATAAAAATAAAAAAATTACTTTTTTTTGTACCCATGTAAAGTGCGCACCCCAGATTTTAGGACAATAAATTAGTTAAATTTTGCGCACTATACACGGAAAAAAACGGTATTCATCACTCTTACTATTGATTGTTTGAATTTTTGCCTTCTTGTTTTTATATTGTGTCGCGTACATGTATGTCTATCGTGTTATGTGTCTCATCACCGTGGGATAGAGAAAAACGCAATTTCGGTCTCTTTGTGTGTTGTGACATGTGGAGAGATTTGACAATAAAGCTGACTTTGACTTTGACTTTGAATAAACGAGGGAAAAATAACTAGTGGATCATTTTCAGATATGTCACCCATCCAGGAAAGCACAAAACGTTCTGGGTTGGAATGTGGAGATTTTTGTGAGGATGTCACAAAATGAATTCATCAACGTTTGCGTTAGTCCTGTTTTTGCTTTGTGGAGTGACTTTTTGCCCTTTTGGACGTAATGAATGGCAACAAGCATGTAATGAGTGTGAAATAGCTCCCTAACAAGGGTGCTCTTTCTATACCGTACACCATCAAGGTTTATCAAGTCATCCCGTGATAGACTCATGGCATCAGTGGAATGGAAAAAAAATTGTACAAGGTCGGGGGGCACAGGGACACAGAGACCTTTCTTTGGTGCCCCCCCTCCCCAACCACCAAATTCTCACCCTTTAGATGGCACTTGAATTCGAGGCAGGATTTGATGTCATGAGATTGGTTGCAATGCAAAACAGAACATGCTTAATTCATTCATTACTGTTAAAGACGCCACTGCACTGACAAGTTCATATGTAGCACCCCCTAGTGGAACATCGGTGTAAAAATCTATATTGTGATAGCGTCCCTCACTTTCCAATAGTACATTCCGTCCGAGTTTCTCTCAGCGTTATTTGTAAACAATCAGGTTTCTTTCCAGTGGGATAATTGGTGGCATCATGTTGTTGGATGTGAGATTTAAAGCTCAAATTCTGCTTCAAGACTTAAATGCTGGCGTCAGTGCGGCAAGATCACATTCGAGAGATTAAAGTCTTACAAAACGTTTGTAAATATATGACGCATGAGGCTGGGATACGTGGTCAGAAATGAGAGCAATGGCGGAGGAAGAGGATGAAGGAGTGTGATAGAAAACACATCGACTAGCAATCATCATAAAAGTGACAGCGAGGGAAATATGGAAGTGAAAAGGGAAGTTTTTATTTCAGAGTGAAATGGGGTTACAAAGCCAGTTGATGGTGAAAGAAAGAAAAGAGGATAAAGATGGAAAACGATCGATTATGGAGAAGAGGCCGATCCACTTTCCAATGTTCTTTTACGTTTATTTGCATTATAATACTGCCTCTCAGTGGCCAAGGCGGGGATACCAGCATCATAATACATCTAGAAAATTCCTTATTAAAAGGACAAAGGCAACATTTTATCTTTGTTTGTTGACCTTTCCGTCCATTTAAGATAGAAAAGTGTTTTTAATAACAGGAACGATTCAAGCCGTACCATTGTTTACTAAATGAGGACGCACAGACTACAAGACCCACAATGCACTACGCCACTTTTCTCTGACGTCATCGCACCAGGTGGTCAACTGCGCGGGGTGTGCGCGCTTTTGGAGCAGCAAGAGTGCAACATTGTTCCAGGTTTGTTGTCTCTTACAAACGTCACTTTTCATTCAGTGTTGACAACTTATGGAACTTGTGGTGTGTGTTTAGCAAAATGGCTCCGTTTATTTTGGAGAAAGTATTAAGAGAACAAGCCCAAGTGCGCTCAGTGATATATTTATTTGGCACCTTGTGTTGATGAGTGACAAGAAGTAGTGACGCTCGTGACGTGTTTTTGCACAGCTCGGTTCTTGCTGACAATGACTTGTTCGTCGCTCCTTTGGAGGAAAAGGAAGGAGGTGACGACAATGATGACGATGGTGGCGCACACTTCGCGGGCAGCCAGGCCGACGGAGCCGAAGCCCTGGTCGGAGTAGTTTACCTGTCAAGCCGAATTTGCCGCAAAGGATCCCCGCGGGGAGGAGGCAAAAATGCCGCGGAGGAAACAGTTGTTTGTGCGTGATATATGTATTGATATGAATCAGACCCAAGACGACAGCTGTTGTTTCAGTCACTTTCTGTATTGAACTGCCGCGCCTCCCCTCATGACGTCACACAACACAGCCTGACATCCCTAACATCTCACCTTCCATAGATGGCAACTTATACATGCAGATCGAAGATAAATTCCCACAACATTTCCCCCCCCACTTGTCTTTACGTATCAGCGAACACTTCCACAACTCCTAACTCACATTTCAAAGAACAGTGTACATGTAACTCACATTTCAAAGAGCAGTGTACAACATATAACCCCTTCTTTTTTTTTCTTCTTTTTTTTGTTTGTTTCCACATTCAACAACAACCCAATTGACCGCGAGGCCCCTCAGTACCCACACAGCTCACAAGTCCAGTCTCTTCGGCGCTCTTATAATCCTGCCACTGGCCGTCCTGCGCCCTGGCACAGGTGTATGTGGAGGCGATCCATTCTGAGGCTGGCGGACGTCACTCTGCCCCTGCAGTGCGACCTCCTGGGCGACTGTGTCAGTGTCGCCCGTAGTGTCGATCGCGGTGTCAGGTGGATCCCCGGGTTCGTCAGCTGGTGGGCTGATGTGCTGCATCCCGGGCTGCCCCGGCATTGCGGCGCTACTCTCCGCAGGTCGCAGATCCACCCTGTTACGGCGGTACAGTGTCCCCTCGACGTCCACCAGCCGTAAGCATACTCCTCTCCGCCACCTGCCCGTCCTGTCCCCAGGCAGGGGCTTCATCCTTATGTCCTGTCCGATACACAACTCGGGCAGATCTCTGGCCAATTTGTCATACCAGAGTTTGGCTGTCTGGTGTTTTACTCGCAGCCGGTCTGGGACCCCCCCCACCACACTCGGCTCCAAAAGTGTGTCAGCAACCGGGAGTGGCGTCCTCAGTCTGCGAGACATCAACCTCTGCGCGGGGCTGCTCAGCATGCCTTCCGTAGGCGTGTTCCTCCACTGCAAGATGGCCAGCCAAGGGTCGGTCCCCGCCCTTGCTGCCCTCCTGCACAGGCTCTTGACAATCTTCACGGCCGACTCAGCCTTCCCATTCGACCTTGGGTACCTGGGAGAGGATTTGACATGGTCAAAGTCCCAGTCTCTCGCAAACCTCCTGAACGCTTCGCAGTCGAACTGGGCACCACAGTCTGTAATTACCCGATCAGGCTGACCGTGCCGTGCAAACTGGGCCTTGCACCTCAGCACCGTGGTCTCAGTTGAAAGATCTGGGAGCAACTCTACTTCCCAGAAATCCGAATAATGATCAACCATGATCAGAAAGTCCTTGCCAGCCTGCGTGAACAGATCCATGCTGAGGATCTGCCATGGTCGAGTAGGGAGTGCATGGGACATCATCGTCTCCCGCTGCTGTCCGTGTGCGTATTCGTTGCAGGCTGAGCACTGGCTCACATAGTCCACGATCTCACCGTGCATGTTGGGCCAGTATAGCGTGTCTCTGGCCTGTCTGTAACAGGCATCTCCTCCCACATGGCTGGCATGGATGCGTTTCAACATTTCAGCACGCAATGATTTGGGCACTATAACTCGCTGACTCTTGAAAAGCACTCCATCCTGTGCGCTGATCTCGTCCCTGATGGACCAGTACTCTCTGATTGCCAGTGGAGTGTCCTCCCGGCGATCCGGCCAACCACGGAGCACCACCTCCTGCAACAGCTGAAGACTCCCATCACTCACTGTGTGCAATTTTATCTGCCTCAGCCGTTGGTTGGTGACGTTCAGATGCTCAGCCTGATTTATCTGTTCAGCGTCCACTTGTGCTTCCTGCATGCAGCAAACAGTCTGTTTCGAATATCTCGAGCCAGGCCCCTGCGGCGAAGCCGTGGCCCTACTCAAGGTGTCACTGAGGTGCATGTCGGGCCCTGGCTTGTACACCACCTTCAGATTGTATCCCTGTAGTGTGAGCAGCATGCTCTGGAGTCGTTTGGGCGCTGAGAGGAGTGGCTTGGTGAAAATGGAGATGAGTGGCTTGTGGTCGGTTTCAGCTGTGATCTCCCCCCGCCCATACAAATAGTAATGAAATCGCTG